>NC_134321.1:26546523-26877523 GCF_964195595.1 Calonectris borealis | reverse complement strand
GTTCCTCAGGCTCTGGTTTTCTTCCTCGGGCTCTGGTTTTCTTCCTCGAGGACTAGTTTTATTCCTCGGGGTCTTGTTTTTTTCCTCGGGCCCTCCTTTTGTTCTTCGGGATCTGGTTTTGTTCCTCGGGCTCTGGTTTCGTTCCTCTGGCTCTGGTTTCTTTCCTCGGGCTCTGGTTTTGTTCCTCGAGCTGTGGTTTTGCTCTTCTAGCTCTGGTTGCCTTCCTCCATCTCTGGTTTTCTTCCTCGAGGGCTAGTTTTATTCCTCGTGGTCTTGTTTTTTTCCTCGGGCACTCCTTTTGTTCTTCGGGATCTGGTTTTGTTCTTCGGGCTCTGGTTTCGTTCCTCGGGCTCTGGTTTCTTTCCTCGGGCTCTGGTTTTGTTCCTCGAGCTGTGGTTTTGCTCCTCTAGCTCTGGTTGTCTTCCTCGGGCTCTGGTTTTCTTCCTCGGGCTCTGGTTTTCTTCCTCGACGGCTGGTTTTGTTCCCCGGGCTCTGGTTTTGTCCTTCCAGCTCTGCTTTAGCTTCTCGGGCTCTGGTTTGGGTCCACGGGACTCGTTTTGTTCCTCGGGCCCACCATTTCTTCCTCGGTCTCTGGTTTTGTTCCTCGGGTTCTGGTTTTCTTCCTCGGGCTCTGGTTTAATTTCTCAGGTTCTGGTTTTGTTCCTCGAGCTCTGGTTTAGTTCCATTGGCTCTGGTTTTGTTCCTCAGGCTCTGGTTTTTTTCCTCGGGCTCTGGTTTTTTTCCTCGGACTCTAGTATAATTGCACGGGCTCTGGTTTTGTTCCTTGGGGCCTCCTTTTGTTCTTCGCGATCTGGTTTTGTTCCTCGGGATCTGGTTTTGTTCCTCGGGCTCTGGTTTCTTTCCTTGGGAGCTCGTTTTGTTCCTCGAGCTGTGGTTTTGCTCCTCTAGCTCTCGTTGTCTTCCTCGGGCTCTGGTTTTCTTCCTCGGGCTCTGCTTTTCTTCCTCGAGGGCTAGTTTTGTTCCTCGGGCTCTGCTTTTATTCCTCGGGCCCTCCTTTTGTTCTTCGGGATCTGGTTTTGTTCCCCGGGCTCTGGTTTTCTGCCTCGGGCTCTTGTTTTGCTCCTCTAGCTCTGGTTGTCTTCCTCGAGCTGTGGTTTTGCTCCTCTAGCTCTGGTTGTCTTCCTCGGGCTCTGGTTTTCTTCCTCGGGCTCTGCTTTTCTTCCTCGAGGGCTAGTTTTGTTCCTCGGGGTCTCGTTTTATTCCTCGGGCCCTCCTTTTGTTCTTCGGGATCTGGTTTTGTTCCTCGGGCTCTGGTTTTGCTCCTCTAGCTCTGGTTGTCTTCCTTGAGCTGTGGTTTTGCTCCTCTAGCTCTCATTGTCTTCCTCGGGCTCTGCTTTTCTTCCTCGAGGGCTGGTTTTGATCCCCGGGCTCTGCTTTTGTTCTTCCAGCTCTGCTTTAGCTCCTCGGGCTCTGGTTTGGGTCCACGGGTCTCGTTTTGTTCCTCGGGCCCACCATTTGTTCCTCCGTCTCTGGTTTTGTTCCTCGGCTTCTGGTGTTCTTCCTCGGGCTCTGGTTTAATTTCTCGGGTTCTGGTTTTGTTCCTCGAGCTCTGGTTTAGTTCCATTGGCTCTGGTTTTGTTCCTCAGGCTCTGGTTTTTTTCCTCGGGCTCTGGTTTTGTTCCTCGGACTCTAGTATAATTCCACGGGCTCTGGTTTTGTTCCTTGGGGCCTCCTTTTGTTCTTCGCGATCTGGTTTTGTTCCTCGGGATCTGGTTTTGTTCCTCGGGCTCTGGTTTCTTTCCTCGGGAGCTCGTTTTGTTCCTCGAGCTGTGGTTTTGCTCCTCTAGCTCAGGTTGTCTTCCTCGGGCTCTGGTTTTCTTCCTCGGGCTCTGCTTTTCTTCCTCGAGGGCTAGTTTTTTTCCTCGGGCTCTGCTTTTATTCCTCGGGCCCTCCTTTTGTTCTTCAGGATCTGGTTTTGTTCCTCGGGCTCTGGTTTTCTTCCTCGGGCTCTTATTTTGCTCCTCTAGCTCTGGTTGTCTTTCTCGAGCTGTGGTTTTGCTCCTCTAGCTCTGGTTGTCCTCCTCGGGCTCTGGTTTTCTTCCTCGGGCTCTGCTTTTCTTCCTCGAGGGCTAGTTTTGTTCCTCGGGTCTCGTTTTATTCCTCGGGCCCTCCTTTTGTTCTTCGGGATCTGGTTTTGTTCCTCGGGCTCTGGTTTCGTTCCTCGGGCTCTGGTTTTGCTCCTCTAGCTCTGGTTGTCTTCCTCGAGCTGTGGTTTTGCTCCTCTAGCTCTCGTTGTCTTCCTCGGGCTCTGGTTTTCTTCCTCGGGCTCTGCTTTTCTTCCTCGAGGACTAGTTTTGTTCCTCGGGGTCTGGTTTTATGACTCGGGACCTCCTTTTGTTCTTCAGGATCTGGTTTTGTTCCTCGGGCTCTGCTTTTATTCCTCGGGCTCTGGTTTTTTTCCTCGGGCTCTGGTTTTGTTCCTCGAGCTTTGGTTTTGCTCCTCTAGCTCTGGTTGTCTTCCTCGGGCTCTGGTTTTCTTCCTCGAGGGCTAGTTTTATTCCTCGGGGTCTCGTTTTTTTCCTCGGGCCCTCCTTTTGTTCTTCGGGATCTGGTTTTGTTCTTCGGGACCTGTTTTCGTTCCTCGGGCTCTGGTTTCTTTCCTCGGGCTCTGGTTTTGTTTCTCGAGCTGTGGTTTTGCTCCTCTAGCTCTCCTTGTCTTCCTCGGGCTCTGCTTTTCTTCCTCGGGCTCTGGTTTTCTTCCTCGACGTCTGGTTTTGTTCCCCGGGTTCTGGTTTTGTTCTTCCAGCTCTGCTTTAGCTCCTCGGGCTCTGGTTTGGGTCCACGGGTCTCGTTTTGTTCCTCAGGCCCACCATTTCTTCCTCGGTCTCTGGTTTTGTTCCTCGGGCTCTGGTTTTCTTCCTCGGGCTCCGGTATTGTTCCTCGGCCTCTTTTTTTGTTCCTCTGCCCCTGCTTTTTTTTCTCGGCCTCTGGTTTTGTTCCCCGGGCTCTGGTTTAGTTCCACGGGCTCTGCTTTTGTTCCTCACGCTCTCTTTTTTTTCCTCGGGCTCTGGTTTTGTTCCTCGGACTCTAGTATAATTCCACGGGCTCTGGTTTTGTTCCTTGGGGCCTCCTTTTGTTCTTCGCGATCTGGTTTTGTTCCTCGGGATCTGGTTTTGTTCCTCGGGCTCTGGTTTCTTTCCTCGGGAGCTCGTTTTGTTCCTCGAGCTGTGGTTTTGCTCCTCTAGCTCTGGTTGTCTTCCTCGGGCTCTGGTTTTCTTCCTCGGGCTCTGCTTTTCTTCCTCGAGGGCTGGTTTTGTTCCCCGGGCTCTGGTTTTGTTCTTCCAGCTCTGCTTTAGCTCCTCGGGCTCTGGTTTGGGTCCATGGGTCTCGTTTTGTTCGTCGGGCACACCATTTCTTCCTCGGTCTCTGGTTTTGTTCAACGGGCTCTGGTTTTATTCCTCAGACCCTCCTTTTGTTCTTCGGGTCCTGTTTTTGTTCCTTGGGCTCCGGTTTCTTTCCTCGGGCTCTGCTTTTCTTCCTCGAGGGCTAGTTTTTTTCCTCGGGCTCTGCTTTTATTCCTCGGGCCCTCCTTTTGTTCTTCGGGATCTGGTTTTGTTCCTCGGGCTCTGTTTTTCTTCCTCGGGGTCTTGTTTTGCTCCTCTAGCTCTATTTGTCTTCCTCGAGCTGTGGTTTTGCTCCTCTAGATCTGGTTGTCTTCCTCGGGCTCTGGTTTTCTTCCTCGGGCTCTGCTTTTCTTCCTCGAGGGCTAGTTTTGTTCCTCGGGGTCTCGTTTTATTCCTCGGGCCCTCCTTTTGTTCTTCGGGATCTGGTTTTGTTCCTCGGGCTCTGGTTTCGTTCCTCGGGCTCTGGTTTTGCTCCTCTAGCTCTGGTTGTCTTCCTCGAGCTGTGGTTTTGCTCCTCTAGCTCTCATTGTCTTCCTCGGGCTCTGGTTTTCTTCCTCGAGGGCTGGTTTTGTTCCCCGGGCTCTGGTTTTGTTCTTCCAGCTCTGCTTTAGCTCCTCGGGCTCTGGTTTGGGTCCATGGGTCTCGTTTTGTTCCTCGGGCCCACCATTTGTTCCTCGGTCTCTGGTTTTGTTCCTCATCTTCTGGTGTTCTTCCTCGGGCTCTGGTTTAATTTCTCGGGTTCTGGTTTTGTTCCTCGAGCTCTGGTTTAGTTCCATTGGCTCTGGTTTTGTTCCTCAGGCTCTGGTTTTTTTCCTCGGGCTCTGGTTTTGTTCCTCGGACTCTAGTATAATTCCATGGGCTCTGGTTTTGTTCCTTGGGGCCTCCTTTTGTTCTTCGCGATCTGGTTTTGTTCCTCGGGATCTGGTTTCTTTCCTCGGGATCTCGTTTTGTTCCTCGAGCTGTGGTTTTGCTCCTCTAGCTCTGGTTGTCTTCCTTGGGCTCTGGTTTTCTTCCTCTGGCTCTGCTTTTCTTCCTCGAGGACTAGTTTTGTTCCTCGGGGTCTGGATTTATTCCTCGGGCCCTCCTTTTGTTCTTCAGGATCTGGTTTTGTTCCTCGGGCTCTGGTTTTCTTCCTCGGGCTCTGGTTTTTTTCCTCGGGCTCTGGTTTTGTTCCTCGAGCTTTGGTTTTGCTCCTCTAGCTCTGTTTTTCTTCCTCGGGCTCTGGTGTTCTTCCTCGAGGGCTAGTTTTATTCCTCGGGGTCTCGTTTTTTTCCTCGGGCCCTCCTTTTGTTCTTCGGGATCTGGTTTTGTTCCTCGGGCTCTGGTTTCGTTCCTCGGGATCTGGTTTCGTTCCTCGGGCTCTGGTTGTCTTCCTCGGGATCTGGTTGTCTTCCTCGGGCTCTGGTTTTCTTCCTCGGGCTCTGGTTTTCTTCCTCGACGGCTGGTTTTGTTCCCCGGGTTCTGGTTTTTTTCTTCCAGCTCTGCTTTAGCTCCTCGGGCTCTGGTTTGGGTCCACGGGTCTCGTTTTGTTCCTCAGGTCCACCATTTATTCCTCGGTCTCTGGTTTTGTTCCTCGGGCTCTGGTTTTCTTCCTCGGGCTCGGGTATTGTTCCTCGGCCTCTTTTTTTGTTCCTCTGCCCCTGCTTTTTTTTCTCGGCCTCTGGTTTTGTTCCCCGGGCTCTGGTTTAGTTCCACTGGCTCTGGTTTTGTTCCTCACGCTCTGTTTTTTTTCCTCGGGCTCTGGTTTTGTTCCTCGGACTCTAGTATAATTCCATGGGCTCTGGTTTTGTTCCTTGGGGCCTCATTTTGTTCTTCGCGATCTGGTTTTGTTCCTCGGGATCTGGTTTTCTTCCTCGGGCTCTGGTTTCTTTCCTCGGGCTCTGGTTTTGTTCCTCGAGCTGTGGTTTTGCTCCTCTAGCTCTGGTTGTCTTCCTCGGGCTCTGGTTTTCTTCCTCGGGCTCTGCTTTTCTTCCTCGAGGGCTGGTTTTGTTCCCCGGGCTCTGGTTTTGTTCTTCCAGCTCTGCTTTAGCTCCTCGGGCTCTGGTTTGGGTCCACGGGTCTCGTTTTGTTCCTCGGGCACACCATTTCTTCCTCGGTCTCTGGTTTTGTTCAACGGGCTCTGGTTTTATTCCTTGGGGCCTACTTTTGTTCTTCGGGACCTGTTTTTCTTCCTTGGGCTCCGTTTTCTTTCCTCGGGCTCTGGTTTTGTTCCTCGAGCTGTGGTTTTGCTCCTCTAGCTCTCGTTGTCTTCCTCGGGCTCTGGTTTTCTTCCTCGAGGGCTAATTCTGTTCCTCGGGCTCTGTTTTTTTTCCTCGGGTCCTTCTTTTGTTCTTTGGGATCTGGTTTTGTTCCTCGGGCTCTGGTTTTGTTCCTCGAGCTGTGGTTTTGCTCCTCTAGCTCTCCTTGTCTTCCTCGGGCTCTGCTTTTCTTCCTCGGGCTCTGGTTTTCTTCCTCGAGGGCTGGTTTTGTTCCCCGGGCTCTGGTTTTGTTCTTCCAGCTCTGCTTTAGCTCCTCGGGCTCTGGTTTGGGTCCACGGGTCTCGTTTTGTTCCTCGGGCCCACCTTTTTTTCCTCCGTCTCTGGTTTTGTTCCTCGGGTTCTGGTTTTCTTCCTTGGTCTCTGGTTTAATTTCTCGGGTTCTGGTTTTGTTCCTCGAGCTCTGGTTTAGTTCCATTGGCTCTGGTTTTGTTCCTCAGGCTCTGGTTTTTTTCCTCGGGCTCTGGTTTTGTTCCTCGGACTCTAGTATAATTCCACGGGCTCTGGTTTTGTTCCTTGGGGCCTCCTTTTGTTCTTCGCGATCTGGTTTTGTTCCTCGGGATCTGGTTTTCTTCCTCGGGCTCTGGTTTTGTTCCTCGAGCTGTGGTTTTGCTCCTCTAGCTCAGGTTGTCTTCCTCGGGCTCTGGTTTTCTTCCTCGGGCTCTGCTTTTCTTCCTCGAGGGCTGGTTTTGTTCCCCGGGCTCTGGTTTTGTTCTTCCAGCTCTGCTTTAGCTCCTCGGGCTCTGGTTTGGGTCCACGGGTCTCGTTTTGTTCCTCGGGCACACCATTTCTTCCTCGGTCTCTGGTTTTGTTCAACGGGCTCTGGTTTTATTCCTCAGACCCTCCTTTTGTTCTTCGGGACCTGTTTTTGTTCCTTGGGCTCCGTTTTCTTGTCTCGGGCTCTGGTTTTGTTCCTCGAGCTGTGGTTTTGCTCCTCTAGCTCTCGTTGTCTTCCTCGGGCTCTGGTTTTCTTCCTCGAGGGCTAATTCTTTTTCTCGGGCTCTGTTTTTTTTCCTCAGGCCCTCCTTTTGTTCTTCACGATCTGGTTTTGTTCCTCGGGATCTGGTTTCGTTCCTCAGGCTCTGATTTCTTTCCTCGGGCTCTGGTTTTGTTCCTCGAGCTGTGGTTTTGCTCCTCTAGCTCTCCTTGTCTTCCTCGGGCTCTGGTTTTTTTCCTCGGGCTCTGGTTTTGTTCCTCGGACTCTAGTATAATTCCACAGGCTCTGGTTTTGTTCCTTGGGGCCTCCTTTTTTTCCTCGCGATCTGGTTTTGTTCCTCGGGATCTGGTTTTCTTCCTCGGGCTCTGGTTTCTTTCCTCGGGCTCTGGTTTTGTTCCTCGAGCTGTGGTTTTTCTCCTCTAGCTCTGGTTGTCTTCCTCGGGCTCTGGTTTTCTTCCTCGAGGACTAGTTTTGTTCCTCGGGGTCTCGTTTTATTCCTCGGACCCTCCTTTTGTTCTTCGGGACCTGTTTTTGTTCCTTGGGCTCTGGTTTCTTTCCTCCGGCTCTGGTTTTGTTCCTCGGGTTCTGGTGTTCTTCCTCGGGCTCTGGTTTAATTTCTCGGGTTCTGGTTTTGTTCCTCGAACTCTGGTTTAGTTCCATTGGCTCTGGTTTTGTTCCTCAGGCTCTGGTTTTTTTCCTCGGGCTCTGGTTTTGTTCCTCGGACTCTAGTATAATTCCACGGGCTCTGGTTTTGTTCCTTGGGGCCTCCTTTTGTTCTTCGCGATCTGGTTTTGTTCCTCGGGATCTGGTTTTCTTCCTTGGGCTCTGGTTTCTTTCCTCGGGCTCTGGTTTTGTTCCTCGAGCTGTGGTTTTGCTCCTCTAGCTCAGGTTGTCTTCCTCGGGCTCTGGTTTTCTTCCTCGGGCTCTGCTTTTCTTCCTCGAGGGCTGGTTTTGTTCCCCGGGCTCTGGTTTTGTTCTTCCAGCTCTGCTTTAGCTCCTCGGGCTCTGGTTTGGGTCCACGGGTCTCGTTTTGTTCCTCGGGCACACCATTTCTTCCTCGGTCTCTGGTTTTGTTCAACGGGCTCTGGTTTTATTCCTCAGACCCTCCTTTTGTTCTTCGGGACCTGTTTTTGTTCCTTGGGCTCCGTTTTCTTTCCTCGGGCTCTGGTTTTGTTCCTCGAGCTGTGGTTTTGCTCCTCTAGCTCTCGTTGTCTTCCTCGGGCTCTGGTTTTCTTCCTCGAGGGCTAATTCTGTTCCTCGGGCTCTGTTTTTTTTCCTCGGGTCCTTCTTTTGTTCTTTGGGATCTGGTTTTGTTCCTCGGGCTCTGGTTTTGTTCCTCGAGCTGTGGTTTTGCTCCTCTAGCTCTCCTTGTCTTCCTCGGGCTCTGGTTTTTTTCCTCGGGCTCTGGTTTTGTTCCTCGGACTCTAGTATAATTCCACGGGCTCTGGTTTTGTTCCTTGGGGCCTCCTTTTGTTCCTCGCGATCTGGTTTTGTTCCTCGGGATCTGGTTTTCTTCCTCGGGCTCTGGTTTCTTTCCTCGGGCTCTGGTTTTGTTCCTCGAGCTGTGGTTTTTCTCCTCTAGCTCTAGTTGTCTTCCTCGGGCTCTGGTTTTCTTCCTCGAGGACTAGTTTTGTTCCTCGGGGTCTCGTTTTATTCCTCGGACCCTCCTTTTGTTCTTCGGGACCTGTTTTTGTTCCTTGGGCTCTGGTTTCTTTCCTCCGGCTCTGGTTTTGTTCCTCGAGCTGTGGTTTTGCTCCTCTAGCTCTCCTTGTCTTCCTCGGGCTCTGCTTTTCTTCCTTGGGCTCCGATTTTCGTCCTCGAGGGCTGGTTTTGTTCCCCGGGCTCTGCTTTTGTTCTTCCAGATCTGCTTTAGCTCCTCGCGCTCTGGTTTGGGTCCACGGGTCTCGTTTTGTTCCTCGGGCCCACCATTTCTTCCTCGGTCTCTGGTTTTGTTCCTTGGGTTCTGGTTTTCTTCCTCGGGCTCTGGTTTAATTTCTCGGGTTCTGGTTTTGTTCCTCGAGCTCTGGTTTAGTTCCATTGGCTCTGGTTTTGTTCCTCAGGCTCTGTTTTTTTTCCTCGGGCTCTGGTTTTGTTCCTCGGTCTCTAGTATAATTCCACGGGCTCTGGTTTTGTTCCTTGGGGCCTCCTTTTGTTCTTCGCGATCTGGTTTTGTTCCTCGGGATCTGGTTTTGTTCCTCGGGCTCTGGTTTCTTTCCTCGGGAGCTCGTTTTGTTCCTCGAGCTGTGGTTTTGCTCCTCTAGCTCTGGTTGTCTTCCTCGGGCTCTGGTTTTCTTCCTCGGGCTCTGCTTTTCTTCCTCGAGGGCTAGTTTTTTTCCTCGGGCTCTGCTTTTATTCCTCGGGCCCTCCTTTTGTTCTTCGGGACCTGTTTTTGTTCCTTGGGCTCTGGTTTCTTTCCTCGGGCTCTGGTTTTGTTCCTCGAGCTGTGGTTTTGCTCCTCTAGCTCTGGTTGTCTTCCTCGGGCTCTGGTTTTCTTCCTCGGGCTCTGCTTTTCTTCCTCGAGGGCTGGTTTTGTTCCCTGGGCTCTGGTTTTGTTCTTCCAGCTCTGCTTTAGCTCCTCGGGCTCTGGTTTGGGTCCACGGGTCTCGTTTTGTTCCTCGGGCCCACCATTTCTTCCTCGGTCTCTGGTTTTGTTCCTCGGGCTCTGGTTTTATTCCTCAGACCATCCTTTTGTTCTTCGGGACCTGTTTTTGTTCCTTGGGCTCCGGTTTCTTTCCTCGGGCTCTGGTTTTGTTCCTCGAGCTGTGGTTTTGCTCCTCTAGCTCTCGTTGTCTTCCTCGGGCTCTGGTTTTCTTCCTCGAGGGCTAATTCTGTTCCTCGGGCTCTGTTTTTTTTCCCCGGGCCCTCCTTTTGTTCTTCACGATCTGGTTTTGTTCCTCGGGATCTGGTTTCGTTCCTCAGGCTCTGATTTCTTTCCTCGGGCTCTGGTTTTGTTCCTCGAGCTGTGGTTTTGCTCCTCGAGCTCTGGTTGTCTTCCTCAGGCTCTGGTTTTCTTCCTCAGGCTCTGGTTTTGTTCCTCGGACTCTAGTATAATTCCACGGGCTCTGGCTTTCTTCCTCGGGCTCTGGTTTCGTTCCTCGGGCTCTGGTTTTGCTCCTCTAGCTCTGGTTGTCTTCCTCGAGCTGTGGTTTTGCTCCTCTAGCTCTCATTGTCTTCCTCGGGCTCTGCTTTTCTTCCTCGAGGGCTGGTTTTGATACCTGGGCTCTGCTTTTGTTCTTCCAGCTCTGCTTTAGCTCCTCGGGCTCTGGTTTGGGTCCATGGGTCTCGTTTTGTTCCTCGGGCCCACCATTTGTTCCTCGGTCTCTGGTTTTGTTCCTCAGCTTCTGGTGTTCTTCCTCGGGCTCTGGTTTAATTTCTCGGGTTCTGGTTTTGTTCCTCAAGCTCTGGTTTAGTTCCATTGGCTCTGGTTTTGTTCCTCAGGCTCTGGTTTTTTTCCTCGGGCTCTGGTTTTGTTCCTCGGACTCTAGTATAATTCCATGGGCTCTGGTTTTGTTCCTTGGGGCCTCCTTTTGTTCTTCGCGATCTGGTTTTGTTCCTCGGGATCTGGTTTCTTTCCTCGGGAGCTCGTTTTGTTCCTCGAGCTGTGGTTTTGCTCCTCTAGCTCTGGTTGTCTTCCTTGGGCTCTGGTTTTCTTCCTCTGGCTCTGCTTTTCTTCCTCGAGGACTAGTTTTGTTCCTCAGGGTCTGGATTTATTCCTCGGGCCCTCCTTTTGTTCTTCAGGATCTGGTTTTGTTCCTCGGGCTCTGGTTTTCTTCCTCGGGCTCTGGTTTTTTTCCTCGGGCTCTGGTTTTGTTCCTCGAGCTTTGGTTTTGCTCCTCTAGCTCTGTTTTTCTTCCTCGGGCTCTGGTGTTCTTCCTCGAGGGCTAGTTTTATTCCTCGGGGTCTCGTTTTTTTCCTCGGGCCCTCCTTTTGTTCTTCGGGATCTGGTTTTGTTCCTCGGGCTCTGGTTTCGTTCCTCGGGATCTGGTTTCGTTCCTCGGGCTCTGGTTGTCTTCCTCGGGATCTGGTTGTCTTCCTCGGGCTCTGGTTTTCTTCCTCGGGCTGTGGTTTTCTTCCTCGACGGCTGGTTTTGTTCCCCGGGTTCTGGTTTTTTTCTTCCAGCTCTGCTTTAGCTCCTCGGGCTCTGGTTTGGGTCCACGGGTCTCGTTTTGTTCCTCAGGCCCACCATTTCTTCCTCGGTCTCTGGTTTTGTTCCTCGGGCTCTGGTTTTCTTCCTCGGGCTCTGGTATTGTTCCTCGGCCTCTTTTTTTGTTCCTCTGCCCCTGCTTTTTTTTCTCGGCCTCTGGTTTTGTTCCCCCGGCTCTGGTTTAGTTCCACGGGCTCTGCTTTTGTTCCTCACGCTCTGTTTTTTTTCCTCGGGCTCTGGTTTTGTTCCTCGGACTCTAGTATAATTCCATGGTCTGTGGTTTTGTTCCTTGGGGCCTCCTTTTGTTCTTCGCGATCTGGTTTTGTTCCTCGGGATCTGGTTTTCTTCCTCGGGCTCTGGTTTCTTTCCTCGGGCTCTGGTTTTGTTCCTCGAGCTGTGGTTTTGCTCCTCTAGCTCTGGTTGTCTTCCTCGGGCTCTGGTTTTCTTCCTCGGGCTCTGCTTTTCTTCCTCGAGGGCTGGTTTTGTTCCCCGGGCTCTGGTTTTTTTCTTCCAGCTCTGCTTTAGCTCCTCGGGCTCTGGTTTGGGTCCACGGGTCTCGTTTTGTTCCTCGGGCACACCATTTCTTCCTCGGTCTCTGGTTTTGTTCAACGGGCTCTGGTTTTATTCCTTGGGGCCTACTTTTGTTCTTCGGCACCTGTTTTTGTTCCTTGGGCTCCGGTTTCTTTCCTCGGGCTCTGGTTTTGTTCCTCGAGCTGTGGTTTTGCTCCTCTAGCTCTCGTTGTCTTCCTCGGGCTCTGTTTTTCTTCCTCGAGGGCTAATTCTGTTCCTCGGGCTCTGTTTTTTTTCCTCGGGTCCTTCTTTTGTTCTTTGGGATCTGGTTTTGTTCCTCGGGCTCTGGTTTTGTTCCTCGAGCTGTGGTTTTGCTACTCTAGCTCTCCTTGTCTTCCTCGGGCTCTGCTTTTCTTCCTCGGGCTCTGGTTTTCTTCCTCGAGGGCTGGTTTTGTTCCCCGGGCTCTGGTTTTGTTCTTCCAGCTCTGCTTTAGCTCCTCGGGCTCTGGTTTGGGTCCACGGGTCTCGTTTTGTTCCTCGGGCCCACCATTTGTTCCTCCGTCTCTGGTTTTGTTCCTCGGTTTCTGGTGTTCTTCCTCGGGCTCTGGTTTAATTTCTCGGGTTCTGGTTTTGTTCCTCGAGCTCTGGTTTAGTTCCATTGGCTCTGGTTTTGTTCCTCAGGCTCTGGTTTTTTTCCTCGGGCTCTGGTTTTGTTCCTCGGACTCTAGTATAATTCCACGGGCTCTGGTTTTGTTCCTTGGGGCCTCCTTTTGTTCTTCGCGATCTGGTTTTCTTCCTCGGGCTCTGGTTTTCTTCCTCGGGCTGTGGTTTTCTTCCTCGACGGCTGGTTTTGTTCCCCGGGTTCTGGTTTTTTTCTTCCAGCTCTGCTTTAGCTCCTCGGGCTCTGGTTTGGGTCCACGGGTCTCGTTTTGTTCCTCAGGCCCACCATTTCTTCCTCGGTCTCTGGTTTTGTTCCTCGGGCTCTGGTTTTCTTCCTCGGGCTCTGGTATTGTTCCTCGGCCTCTTTTTTTGTTCCTCTGCCCCTGCTTTTTTTTCTCGGCCTCTGGTTTTGTTCCCCCGGCTCTGGTTTAGTTCCACGGGCTCTGCTTTTGTTCCTCACGCTCTGTTTTTTTTCCTCGGGCTCTGGTTTTGTTCCTCGGACTCTAGTATAATTCCATGGGCTGTGGTTTTGTTCCTTGGGGCCTCCTTTTGTTCTTCGCGATCTGGTTTTGTTCCTCGGGATCTGGTTTTCTTCCTCGGGCTCTGGTTTCTTTCCTCGGGCTCTGGTTTTGTTCCTCGAGCTGTGGTTTTGCTCCTCTAGCTCTGGTTGTCTTCCTCGGGCTCTGGTTTTCTTCCTCGGGCTCTGCTTTTCTTCCTCGAGGGCTGGTTTTGTTCCCCGGGCTCTGGTTTTTTTCTTCCAGCTCTGCTTTAGCTCCTCGGGCTCTGGTTTGGGTCCACGGGTCTCGTTTTGTTCCTCGGGCACACCATTTCTTCCTCGGTCTCTGGTTTTGTTCAACGGGCTCTGGTTTTATTCCTTGGGGCCTACTTTTGTTCTTCGGCAGCTGTTTTTGTTCCTTGGGCTCCGGTTTCTTTCCTCGGGCTCTGGTTTTGTTCCTCGAGCTGTGGTTTTGCTCCTCTAGCTCTCGTTGTCTTCCTCGGGCTCTGTTTTTCTTCCTCGAGGGCTAATTCTGTTCCTCGGGCTCTGTTTTTTTTCCTCGGGTCCTTCTTTTGTTCTTTGGGATCTGGTTTTGTTCCTCAGGCTCTGGTTTTGTTCCTCGAGCTGTGGTTTTGCTACTCTAGCTCTCCTTGTCTTCCTCGGGCTCTGCTTTTCTTCCTCGGGCTCTGGTTTTCTTCCTCGAGGGCTGGTTTTGTTCCCCGGGCTCTGGTTTTGTTCTTCCAGCTCTGCTTTAGCTCCTCGGGCTCTGGTTTGGGTCCACGGGTCTCGTTTTGTTCCTCGGGCCCACCATTTGTTCCTCCGTCTCTGGTTTTGTTCCTCGGTTTCTGGTGTTCTTCCTCGGGCTCTGGTTTAATTTCTCGGGTTCTGGTTTTGTTCCTCGAGCTCTGGTTTAGTTCCATTGGCTCTGGTTTTGTTCCTCAGGCTCTGGTTTTTTTCCTCGGGCTCTGGTTTTGTTCCTCGGACTCTAGTATAATTCCACGGGCTCTGGTTTTGTTCCTTGGGGCCTCCTTTTGTTCTTCGCGATCTGGTTTTCTTCCTCGGGCTCTGGTTTTCTTCCTCGGGCTGTGGTTTTCTTCCTCGACGGCTGGTTTTGTTCCCCGGGTTCTGGTTTTTTTCTTCCAGCTCTGCTTTAGCTCCTCGGGCTCTGGTTTGGGTCCACGGGTCTCGTTTTGTTCCTCAGGCCCACCATTTCTTCCTCGGTCTCTGGTTTTGTTCCTCGGGCTCTGGTTTTCTTCCTCGGGCTCTGGTATTGTTCCTCGGCCTCTTTTTTTGTTCCTCTGCCCCTGCTTTTTTTTCTCGGCCTCTGGTTTTGTTCCCCCGGCTCTGGTTTAGTTCCACGGGCTCTGCTTTTGTTCCTCACGCTCTGTTTTTTTTCCTCGGGCTCTGGTTTTGTTCCTCGGACTCTAGTATAATTCCATGGGCTGTGGTTTTGTTCCTTGGGGCCTCCTTTTGTTCTTCGCGATCTGGTTTTGTTCCTCGGGATCTGGTTTTCTTCCTCGGGCTCTGGTTTCTTTCCTCGGGCTCTGGTTTTGTTCCTCGAGCTGTGGTTTTGCTCCTCTAGCTCTGGTTGTCTTCCTCGGGCTCTGGTTTTCTTCCTCGGGCTCTGCTTTTCTTCCTCGAGGGCTGGTTTTGTTCCCCGGGCTCTGGTTTTTTTCTTCCAGCTCTGCTTTAGCTCCTCGGGCTCTGGTTTGGGTCCACGGGTCTCGTTTTGTTCCTCGGGCACACCATTTCTTCCTCGGTCTCTGGTTTTGTTCAACGGGCTCTGGTTTTATTCCTTGGGGCCTACTTTTGTTCTTCGGCACCTGTTTTTGTTCCTTGGGCTCCGGTTTCTTTCCTCGGGCTCTGGTTTTGTTCCTCGAGCTGTGGTTTTGCTCCTCTAGCTCTCGTTGTCTTCCTCGGGCTCTGTTTTTCTTCCTCGAGGGCTAATTCTGTTCCTCGGGCTCTGTTTTTTTTCCTCGGGTCCTTCTTTTGTTCTTTGGGATCTGGTTTTGTTCCTCGGGCTCTGGTTTTGTTCCTCGAGCTGTGGTTTTGCTACTCTAGCTCTCCTTGTCTTCCTCGGGCTCTGGTTTTCTTCCTCGAGGGCTGGTTTTGTTCCCCGGGCTCTGGTTTTGTTCTTCCAGCTCTGCTTTAGCTCCTCGGGCTCTGGTTTGGGTCCACGGGTCTCGTTTTGTTCCTCGGGCCCACCATTTGTTCCTCGGTCTCTGGTTTTGTTCCTCGGTTTCTGGTGTTCTTCCTCGGGCTCTGGTTTAATTTCTCGGGTTCTGGTTTTGTTCCTCGAGCTCTGGTTTAGTTCCATTGGCTCTGGTTTTGTTCCTCAGGCTCTGGTTTTTTTCCTCGGGCTCTGGTTTTGTTCCTCGGACTCTAGTATAATTCCACGGGCTCTGGTTTTGTTCCTTGGGGCCTCCTTTTGTTCTTCGCGATCTGGTTTTCTTCCTCGGGCTCTGGTTTTCTTCCTCGGGCTGTGGTTTTCTTCCTCGACGGCTGGTTTTGTTCCCCGGGTTCTGGTTTTTTTCTTCCAGCTCTGCTTTAGCTCCTCGGGCTCTGGTTTGGGTCCACGGGTCTCGTTTTGTTCCTCAGGCCCACCATTTCTTCCTCGGTCTCTGGTTTTGTTCCTCGGGCTCTGGTTTTCTTCCTCGGGCTCTGGTATTGTTCCTCGGCCTCTTTTTTTGTTCCTCTGCCCCTGCTTTTTTTTCTCGGCCTCTGGTTTTGTTCCTTCGGCTCTGGTTTAGTTCCACTGGCTCTGGTTTTGTTCCTCACGCTCTGTTTTTTTTCCTCGGGCTCTGGTTTTGTTCCTCGGACTCTAGTATAATTCCATGGGCTGTGGTTTTGTTCCTTGGGGCCTCCTTTTGTTCTTCGCGATCTGGTTTTGTTCCTCGGGATCTGGTTTTCTTCCTCGGGCTCTGGTTTCTTTCCTCGGGCTCTGGTTTTGTTCCTCGAGCTGTGGTTTTGCTCCTCTAGCTCTGGTTGTCTTCCTCGGGCTCTGGTTTTCTTCCTCGGGCTCTGCTTTTCTTCCTCGAGGGCTGGTTTTGTTCCCCGGGCTCTGGTTTTTTTCTTCCAGCTCTGCTTTAGCTCCTCGGGCTCTGGTTTGGGTCCACGGGTCTCGTTTTGTTCCTCGGGCACACCATTTCTTCCTCGGTCTCTGGTTTTGTTCAACGGGCTCTGGTTTTATTCCTTGGGGCCTACTTTTGTTCTTCGGCACCTGTTTTTGTTCCTTGGGCTCCGGTTTCTTTCCTCGGGCTCTGGTTTTGTTCCTCGAGCTGTGGTTTTGCTCCTCTAGCTCTCGTTGTCTTCCTCGGGCTCTGTTTTTCTTCCTCGAGGGCTAATTCTGTTCCTCGGGCTCTGTTTTTTTTCCTCGGGTCCTTCTTTTGTTCTTTGGGATCTGGTTTTGTTCCTCGGGCTCTGGTTTTGTTCCTCGAGCTGTGGTTTTGCTCCTCTAGCTCTCCTTGTCTTCCTCGGGCTCTGCTTTTCTTCCTCGGGCTCTGGTTTTCTTCCTCGAGGGCTGGTTTTGTTCCCCGGGCTCTGGTTTTGTTCTTCCAGCTCTGCTTTAGCTCCTCGGGCTCTGGTTTGGGTCCACGGGTCTCGTTTTGTTCCTCGGGCCCACCATTTGTTCCTCCGTCTATGGTTTTGTTCCTCGGTTTCTGGTGTTCTTCCTCGGGCTCTGGTTTAATTTCTCGGGTTCTGGTTTTGTTCCTCGAGCTCTGGTTTAGTTCCATTGGCTCTGGTTTTGTTCCTCAGGCTCTGGTTTTTTTCCTCGGGCTCTGGTTTTGTTCCTCGGACTCTAGTATAATTCCACGGGCTCTGGTTTTGTTCCTTGGGGCCTCCTTTTGTTCTTCGCGATCTGGTTTTGTTCCTCGGGATCTGGTTTTGTTCCTCGGGCTCTGGTTTCTTTCCTCGGGAGCTCGTTTTGTTCCTCGAGCTGTGGTTTTGCTCCTCTAGCTCTCGTTGTCTTCCTCGGGCTCTGGTATGTTCCTCGGGCTCTGCTTTTCTTCCTCGAGGGCTAGTTTTGTTCCTCGGGGTCTGGTTTTATTCCTCAGGCCCTCCTTTTGTTCTTCAGGATCTGGTTTTGTTCCTCGGGCTCTGGTTTTCTTCCTCGGGCTCTGGTTTCTTTCCTCGGGCTCTGGTTTTGTTCCTCGAGCTGTGGTTTTGCTCCTCTAGCTCTGGTTGTCTTCCTCGGGCTCTGGTTTTCTTTCTCCGGCTCTGGTTTTCTTCCTCGAGGGCTGGTTTTGTTGCCCGGGCTCTGGTTTTGTTCTTCCAGCTCTGCTTTAGCTCCTCGGGCTCTGGTTTGGGTCCACGGGTCTCGTTTTGTTCCTCGGGCCCACCATTTCTTCCTCGGTCTCTGGTTTTGTTCCTCGGGTTCTGGTTTTCTTCCTCGGGATCTGGTTTAATTTCTCGGGTTCTGGTTTTGTTCATCGAGCTCTCTTTTAGTTCCATTGGCTCTGGTTGTCTTCCTCGGGCTCTGGTTTTCTTCCTCGAGGGCTAGTTTTGTTCCTCAGGCTCTGTTTTTTCCTCGGGCCCTCCTTTTGTTCTTCGGGATCTGGTTTTGTTCCTCGGGATCTGGTTTCGTTCCTCAGGCTCTGGTTTCTTTCCTCGGGCTCTGCTTTTGTTCCTCGAGCTGTGGTTTTGCTCCTCTAGCTCTGGTTGTCTTCCGCGGGCTCTGGTTTTCTTCCTCAGGTTCTGGTTTTCTTCCTCGAGGGCTGGTTTTGTTCCCCGGGCTCTGGTTTTGTTCTTCCAATTCTGCTTTAGCTCCTCGGCCTCTGTTTTTTTTCCTCTGACTCTGGTTTTGTTCCTCGGACTCTAGTATAATTCCACGGGCTCTGCTTCTGTTCCTCGGGGCCTCCTTTTGTTCTTCGCGATCTGATTTTGTTCCTCGGGCTCTGGTTTCGTTCCTCGGGCTCTGGTTTCTTTCCTCGGGCTCTGGTTTTGTTCCTCTAGCTGTGGTTTTGCTCCTCTAGCTCTCCTTGTCTTCCTCGGGCTCTGGTTTTCTTCCTCGGGCTCTGGTTTTCTTCCTCGACGGCTGGTTTTGTTCCCCGGGCTCTGCTTTTGTTCTTCCAGCTCTGCTTTAGCTCCTCGGGCTCTGGTTTGGGTCCACGGGTCTCGTTTTGTTCCTCGGGCCCACCATTTCTTCCTCGGTCTCTGGTTTTGTTCCTCGGCTTCTGGTTTTCTTCCTCGGGCTCTGGTTTAATTTCTCGGGTTCTGGTTTTGTTCCTCGAGCTCTGGTTTAGTTTCATTGGCTCTGGTTTTCTTCCTCAGGTTCTGTTATTTTTCCTCGGGCTCTGGTTTTGTTCCTCGGACTCTAGTATAATTCCACGGGCTCTGGTATTGTTCCTTGGGACCTCCTTTTGTTCTTCGCGATCTGGTTTTGTTCCTCGGGATCTGGTTTTGTTCCTCGGGCTCTGGTTTCTTTCCTCGGGAACTCATTTTGTTCCTCGAGCTGTGGTTTTGCTCCTCTAGCTCTGGTTGTCTTCCTCGGGCTCTGGTTTTCTTCCTCGGGCTCTGCTTTTCTTCCTCGAGGGCTAGTTTTGTTCCTCGGGGTCTGGTTTTATTCCTCGGGCCCTCCTTTTGTTCTTAGGGATCTGGTTTTGTTCCTCGGGCTCTGGTTTTCTTCCTCGGGCTCTGGTTTCATTCCTCAGGCTCTGGTTTTGTTCCTCGACCTGTGATTTTGCTCCTCTAGCTCTGGTTGTCTTCCTCGGACTCTGGTTTTCTTCCTCGGGCTCTGCTTTTCTTCCTCGAGGGCTAGTTTTGTTCCTCGGGGTCTCGTTTTATTCCTCGGGCCCTCCCTTTGTTCTTCGGGATCTGGTTTTGTTCCTCGGGCTCTGGTTTTCTTCCTCGAGGGCTGGTTTTGTTCCCCGGGCTGTGGTATTGTTCTTCCAGTTCTGCTTTAGCTCCTCGGGCTCGGGTTTGCGTCCACGTTTTGTTCCTCGGGCTCTGGTTTGCGTCCACGTTTTGTTCCTCAGGCCCACCATTTGTTCCTCCGTCTATGGTTTTGTTCCTCGGGTTCTGGTTTTCTTCCTCGGGCTCTGGTTTAATTTCTCGGGTTCTGGTTTTGTTCCTCGAGCTCTGGTTTAGTTCCATTGGCTCTGGTTTTCTTCCTCAGGCTCTAGTTTTTTTCCTCGGGCTCTGGTTTTGGTCCTCGGACTCTAGTATAATTCCACGGGCTCTGGTTTTGTTCCTTGGGGCCTCCTTTTGTTCTTCGCGATCTGGTTTTGTTCCTCGGGATCTGGTTTTCTTCCTCGGGCTCTGGTTTCTTTCCTCGGGCTCTGGTTTTGTTCCTCGAGCTGTGGTTTTGCTCCTCTAGCTCTGGTTGTCTTCCTCGGGCTCTGGTATTCTTCTTCGAGGGCTAGTTTTGTTCCTCGGAGTCTCGTTTTTTTCCTCGGGCCCTTCTTTTGTTCTTCGGGATCTGGTTTTGTTCCTCGGGATCTGGTTTCGTTCCTCAGGCTCTGGTTTCTTTCCTCGGGCTCTGGTTTTCTTCCTCGGGCTCTGGTTTTCTTCCTCGGGCTCTGCTTTTCTTCCTCGAGGGCTGGTTTTGTTGCCCGGGCTCTGGTTTTGTTCTTCCAGCTCTGCTTTAGCTCCTCGGGCTCTGGTTTGGGTCCACGGGTCTCGTTTTGTTCCTCGGGCCCACCATTTCTTCCTCGGTCTCTGGTTTTGTTCCTCGGCTTCTGGTTTTCTTCCTCGGGCTCTGGTTTAATTTCTCGGGTTCTGGTTTTGTTCCTCGAGCTCTGGTTTAGTTTCATTGGCTCTGGTTTTCTTCCTCAGGTTCTGTTATTTTTCCTCGGGCTCTGGTTTTGTTCCTCGGACTCTAGTATAATTCCACGGGCTCTGGTATTGTTCCTTGGGACCTCCTTTTGTTCTTCGCGATCTGGTTTTGTTCCTCGGGATCTGGTTTTGTTCCTCGGGCTCTGGTTTCTTTCCTCGGGAACTCATTTTGTTCCTCGAGCTGTGGTTTTGCTCCTCTAGCTCTGGTTGTCTTCCTCGGGCTCTGCTTTTCTTCCTCGGGCTCTGCTTTTCTTCCTCGAGGGCTAGTTTTGTTCCTCGGGGTCTGGTTTTATTCCTCGGGCCCTCCTTTTGTTCTTAGGGATCTGGTTTTGTTCCTCGGGCTCTGGTTTTCTTCCTCGAGGGCTGGTTTTGTTCCCCGGGCTGTGGTATTGTTCTTCCAGTTCTGCTTTAGCTCCTCGGGCTCGGGTTTGCGTCCACGTTTTGTTCCTCGGGTTCTGGTTTGCGTCCACGTTTTGTTCCTCAGGCCCACCATTTGTTCCTCCGTCTATGGTTTTGTTCCTCGGGTTCTGGTTTTCTTCCTCGGGCTCTGGTTTAATTTCTCGGGTTCTGGTTTTGTTCCTCGAGCTCTGGTTTAGTTCCATTGGCTCTGGTTTTCTTCCTCAGGCTCTGGTTTTTTTCCTCGTGCTCTGGTTTTGGTCCTCGGACTCTAGTATAATTCCACGGGCTCTGGTTTTGTTCCTTGGGGCCTCCTTTTGTTCTTCGCGATCTGGTTTTGTTCCTCGGGATCTGGTTTTCTTCCTCGGGCTCTGGTTTCTTTCCTCGGGCTCTGGTTTTGTTCCTCGAGCTGTGGTTTTGCTCCTCTAGCTCTGGTTGTCTTCCTCGGGCTCTGGTATTCTTCTTCGAGGGCTAGTTTTGTTCCTCGGAGTCTCGTTTTTTTCCTCGGGCCCTTCTTTTGTTCTTCGGGATCTGGTTTTGTTCCTCGGGATCTGGTTTCGTTCCTCAGGCTCTGGTTTCTTTCCTCGGGCTCTGGTTTTCTTCCTCGGGCTCTGCTTTTCTTCCTCGGGCTCTGCTTTTCTTCCTCGAGGGCTGGTTTTGTTCCCCGGGCTCTGGTTTTGTTCTTCCAGCTCTGCTTTAGCTCCTCGGGATCTGGTTTGGGTCCACGGGTCTCGTTTTGTTCCTCAGGCCCACCATTTGTTCCTCGGTCTCTGGTTTTTTTCCTCGGTTTCTGGTTTTCTTCCTCGGGCTCTGGTTTAATTTCTCGGGTTCTGGTTTTGTTCCTCGAGCTCTGGTTTAGTTCCATTGGCTCTGGTTTTGTTCCTCAGGCTCTGGATTTTTTCCTCGGGCTCTGGTTTTGTTCCTCGGGGCCTCCTTTTGTTCTTCGCGATCTGGTTTTGCTCCTCGGGATCTGGTTGTCTTCCTCGGGCTCTGGTTTTCTTCCTCGGGCTCTGGTTTTCTTCCTCGACGGCTGGTTTTGTTCCCCGGGCTCTGGTTTTGTTCTTCCAGCTCTGCTTTAGCTCCTCGGGCTCTGGTTTGGGTCCACGGGTCTCGTTTTGTTCCTCAGGCCCACCATTTCTTCCTCGGTCTCTGGTATTGTTCCTCGGCCTCTTTTTTTGTACCTCTGCCCCTGCTTTTTTTTCTCGGCCTCTGGTTTTGTTCCCCCGGCTCTGGTTTAGTTCCACTGGCTCTGCTTTTGTTCCTCAGGCTCTGGTTTTTTTCCTCGGGCTCTGGTTTTGTTCCTCGAGCTGTGGTTTTGCTCCTCTAGCTCTGGTTGTCTTCCTCGGGCTCTGGTTTTCTTCCTCGAGGACTAGTTTTGTTCCTCAGGCTCTGGTTTTTTTCCTCGGACTCTGGTTTTGTTCCTCGGACTCTAGTATAATTCCACGGGCTCTGGTTTTGTTCCTCGGGGCCTCCTTTTGTTCTTCGCGATCTGATTTTGTTCCTCAGTCTCTGGTTTCGTTCCTCGGGCTCTGGTTTCTTTCCTCGGGCTCTGGTTTTGTTCCTCGAGCTGTGGTTTTGCTCCTCTAGCTCTCGTTGTCTTCCTCGGGCTCTGGTTTTCTTCCTCGGGCTCTGGTTTTCTTCCTCGACGGCTGGTTTTGTTCCCCGGGCTCTGCTTTTGTTCTTCCAGCTCTGCTTTAGCTCCTCGGGCTCTCTTTGGGTCCACGGGTCTCGTTTTGTTCCTCGGGCCTACCATTTCTTCCTCGGTCTCTGGTTTTGTTCCTCGGGTTCTGGTTTTCTTCCTCGGGCTCTGGTTTAATTTCTCGGGTTCTGGTTTTGTTCCTCGAGCTCTGGTTTAGTTCCATTGGCTCTGGTTTTCATCCTCAGGTTCTGTTATTTTTCCTCGGGCTCTGGTTTTCTTCCTCGGACTCTAGTATAATTCCACGGGCTCTGGTTTTGTTCCTTGGGGCCTCCTTTTGTTCTTCGCGATCTGGTTTTGTTCCTCGGGATCTGGTTTTATTCCTCGGGCCCTCCTTTTGTTCTTCGGGATCTGGTTTTGTTCCTCGGGCTCTGGTTTTCTTCCTCGGGCTCTGGTTTCTTTCCTCGGGCTCTGGTTTTCTTCCTCGAGCTGTTGTTTTGCTCCTCTAGCTCTGGTTGTCTTCCTCGGGCTCTGGTTTTCATCCTCGGGCTCTGCTTTTCTTCCTCAAGGGCTAGTTTTTTTCCTCGGGGTCTCGTTTTATTCCTCGGGCCCTCCTTTTGTTCTTCGCGATCTGGTTTTGTTCCCCGGGCTCTGGTTTTGTTCTTCCAGTTCTGCTTTAGCTCCTCGGGCTCTGGTTTGCGTCCACGTTTTGTTCCTCGGGCTCTGGTTTGCATCCACGTTTTGTTCCTCAGGCCCACCATTTGTTCCTCCGTCTCTGGATTTGTTCCTCGGGTTCTGGTTTTCTTCCTCGGGCTCTGGTTTAATTTCTCGGGTTCTGGTTTTGTTCCTCGAGCTCTGGTTTAGTTCCATTGGCTCTGGTTTTCTTCCTCGGGCTCTGGTTTTCCTCCTCGGGCTCTGGTTTTCTTCCTCGAGGGCTGGTTTTGTTCCCCGGGCTGTGGTTTAGTTCCACGGGCTCTGCTTTTGTTCCTCAGGCTCTGGTTTTTTTCCTCGGGCTCTGGTGTTGTTCCTCGGACTCTAGTATAATTCCACGGGCTCTGGTTTTGTTCCTTGGGGCCTCCTTTTGTTCTTCGCGATCTGGTTTTGTTCCTCGGCATCTGGATTTGTTCCTCGGGCTCTGGTTTCTTTCCTCGGGCTCTGGTTTTGTTCCTCGAGCTGTGGTTTTGCTTCTCTAGCTCTGGTTGTCTTCCTCGGGCTCTGGTTTTCTTCCTCGGGCTCTGGTTTCTTTCCTCGGGAGCTCGTTTTGTTCCTCGAGCTGGGGTTTTGCTCCTCTAGCTCTCGTTGTCTTCCTCGGGCTCTGGTTTTCTTCCTCGAGGGCTAGTTTTGTTCCTCGGGGTCTCGTTTTATTCCTCGGACCCTCCTTTTGTTCTTCGGGACCTGCTTTTGTTCCTTGGGCTCTGGTTTCTTTCCTCGGGCTCTGGTTTTGTTCCTCGAGCTGTGGTTTTGCTCCTCTAGCTCTGGTTGTCTTCCTCGGGCTCTGGTTTTCTTCCTCGGGCTCTGCTTTTCTTCCTCGAGGGCTAGATTTGTTCCTCGGGGTCTCGTTTTCTTCCTCGGACCCTCGTTTTGTTCTTCGGGACCTGTTTTTGTTCCTTGGGCTCTGGTTTCTTTCCTCGGGCTCTGGTTTTGTTCCTCGAGCTGTGGTTTTGCTCCTCTAGCTCTGGTTGTCTTCCTCGGGCTCTGGTTTTCTTTCTCCGGCTCTGGTTTTCTTCCTCGAGGGCTGGTTTTGTTCCCCGGGCTCTGGTTTTGTTCTTCCAACTCTGCTTTAGCTCCTCGTGCTCTGGTTTGGGTCCATGGGTCTCGTTTTGTTCCTCGGGCCCACCATTTCTTCCTCGGTCTCTGGTTTTGTTCCTCGGCTTCTAGTGTTCTTTCTCGGGCTCTGGTTTAATTTCTCGGGTTCTGGTTTTGTTCCTCAAACTCTGTTTTAGTTCCATTGGCTCTGGTTTTGTTCCTCAGGCTCTGGTTTTTTTCCTCGGGCTCTGGTTTTGTTCCTGGGACTCTAGTATAATTCCACAAGCTCTGGTTTTGTTCCTTGGGGCCTACTTTTGTTCTTCGCGATCTGGTTTTGTTCCTCGGCATCTGGTTTCGTTCCTCGGGCTCTGGTTTCTTTCCTCGGGCTCTGGTTTTGTTCCTCGAGCTGTGGTTTTGCTCCTCTAGCTCTCGTTGTCTTCCTCGGGCTCTGGTTTTCTTCCTCGGGCTCTGGTTTTCTTCCTCGACGGCTGGTTTTGTTCCCCGGGCTCTGCTTTTGTTCTTCCAGCTCTGCTTTAGCTCCTCGGGCTCTCTTTGGGTCCACGGGTCTCGTTTTGTTCCTCGGGCCTACCATTCCTTCCTCGGTCTCTGGTTTTGTTCCTCGGGTTCTGGTTTTCTTCCTCGGGCTCTGGTTTAATTTCTCGGGTTCTGGTTTTGTTCCTCGAGCTCTGGTTTAGTTCCATTGGCTCTGGTTTTCATCCTCAGGTTCTGTTATTTTTCCTCGGGCTCTGGTTTTCTTCCTCGGACTCTAGTATAATTCCACGGGCTCTGGTTTTGTTCCTTGGGGCCTCCTTTTGTTCTTCGCGATCTGGTTTTGTTCCTCGGGATCTGGTTTTATTCCTCGGGCCCTCCTTTTGTTCTTCGGGATCTGGTTTTGTTCCTCGGGCTCTGGTTTTCTTCCTCGGGCTCTGGTTTCTTTCCTCGGGCTCTGGTTTTCTTCCTCGAGCTGTTGTTTTGCTCCTCTAGCTCTGGTTGTCTTCCTCGGGCTCTGGTTTTCATCCTCGGGCTCTGCTTTTCTTCCTCAAGGGCTAGTTTTTTTCCTCGGGGTCTCGTTTTATTCCTCGGGCCCTCCTTTTGTTCTTCGCGATCTGGTTTTGTTCCCCGGCCTCTGGTTTTGTTCTTCCAGTTCTGCTTTAGCTCCTCGGGCTCTGGTTTGCGTCCACGTTTTGTTCCTCGGGCTCTGGTTTGCATCCACGTTTTGTTCCTCAGGCCCACCATTTGTTCCTCCGTCTCTGGATTTGTTCCTCGGGTTCTGGTTTTCTTCCTCGGGCTCTGGTTTAATTTCTCGGGTTCTGGTTTTGTTCCTCGAGCTCTGGTTTAGTTCCATTGGCTCTGGTTTTCTTCCTCGGGCTCTGGTTTTCCTCCTCGGGCTCTGGTTTTCTTCCTCGAGGGCTGGTTTTGTTCCCCGGGCTGTGGTTTAGTTCCACGGGCTCTGCTTTTGTTCCTCAGGCTCTGGTTTTTTTCCTCGGGCTCTGGTGTTGTTCCTCGGACTCTAGTATAATTCCACGGGCTCTGGTTTTGTTCCTTGGGGCCTCCTTTTGTTCTTCGCGATCTGGTTTTGTTCCTCGGCATCTGGATTTGTTCCTCGGGCTCTGGTTTCTTTCCTCGGGCTCTGGTTTTGTTCCTCGAGCTGTGGTTTTGCTTCTCTAGCTCTGGTTGTCTTCCTCGGGCTCTGGTTTTCTTCCTCGGGCTCTGGTTTCTTTCCTCGGGAGCTCGTTTTGTTCCTCGAGCTGGGGTTTTGCTCCTCTAGCTCTCGTTGTCTTCCTCGGGCTCTGGTTTTCTTCCTCGAGGGCTAGTTTTGTTCCTCGGGGTCTCGTTTTATTCCTCGGACCCTCCTTTTGTTCTTCGGGACCTGCTTTTGTTCCTTGGGCTCTGGTTTCTTTCCTCGGGCTCTGGTTTTGTTCCTCGAGCTGTGGTTTTGCTCCTCTAGCTCTGGTTGTCTTCCTCGGGCTCTGGTTTTCTTCCTCGGGCTCTGCTTTTCTTCCTCGAGGGCTAGATTTGTTCCTCGGGGTCTCGTTTTCTTCCTCGGACCCTCGTTTTGTTCTTCGGGACCTGTTTTTGTTCCTTGGGCTCTGGTTTCTTTCCTCGGGCTCTGGTTTTGTTCCTCGAGCTGTGGTTTTGCTCCTCTAGCTCTGGTTGTCTTCCTCGGGCTCTGGTTTTCTTTCTCCGGCTCTGGTTTTCTTCCTCGAGGGCTGGTTTTGTTCCCCGGGCTCTGGTTTTGTTCTTCCAACTCTGCTTTAGCTCCTCGGGCTCTGGTTTGGGTCCATGGGTCTCGTTTTGTTCCTCGGGCCCACCATTTCTTCCTCGGTCTCTGGTTTTGTTCCTCGGCTTCTAGTGTTCTTTCTCGGGCTCTGGTTTAATTTCTCGGGTTCTGGTTTTGTTCCTCAAACTCTGTTTTAGTTCCATTGGCTCTGGTTTTGTTCCTCAGGCTCTGGTTTTTTTCCTCGGGCTCTGGTTTTGTTCCTGGGACTCTAGTATAATTCCACAGGCTCTGGTTTTGTTCCTTGGGACCTCCTTTTGTTCTTCGCGATCTGGTTTTGTTCCTCGGCATCTGGTTTTGTTCCTCGGGCTCTGGTTTCGTTCCTTGGGAGCTCATTTTGTTCCTCGAGCTGTGCTTTTGCTCCTCTAGCTCTGGTTGTCTTCCTTGGGCTCTGGTTTTCTTCCTCGGGCTCTGCTTTTCTTCCTCGAAGGCTAGTTCTGTTCCTCGGGGTCTGGTTTTATTCCTCGGGCCGTCCTTTTGTTCTTCGGTATCTGGTTTTGTTCCTCGGGATCTGGTTTTCTTCCTCGGGCTCTGGTTTCTTTCCTTGGGCTCTGGTTCTGTTCCTCGAGCCGTGGTTTTGCTCCTCTAGCTCTGGTTGTCTTCCTCGGGCTCTGCTTTTCTTCCTCGAGGGCTAGTTTTGTTCCTCGGGGTCTGGTTTTATTCCTCGGACCCTCCTTTTGTTCTTCGGGACCTGTTTTTGTTCCTCAGGCTCTGGTTTCGTTCCTCGGGCTCTGGTTTTGTTCCTCGAGCTGTGGTTTTCTCCTCTAGCTCTGGTTGTCTTCCTCGGGCTCTGCTTTTCTTCCTCGAGGGCTAGTTTTGTTCCTCGGGCTCTGGTTTTTTACCTCGGGCCCTCCTTTTGTTCTTCGGGATCTGGTTTTGTTCCTCGGGCTCTGGTTTTCTTCCTCGGGCTCTGGTTTCTTTCCTCGGGAGCTCGTTTTGTTCCTCGAGCTGTGGTTTTGCTCCTCTAGCTCTGGTTGTCTTCCTCGGGCTCTGGTTTTCTTCCTCGGGCTCTGGTTTTCTTCCTCGAGGGCTGGTTTTGTTCCCCAGGCTCTGGTTTTGTTCTTCCAGCTCTGCTTTAGCTCCTCGGGCTCTGGTTTGGGTCCACGGGTCTCGTTTTGTTCCTCGGGCCCACCATTTGTTCCTCGGTCTCTGGTTTTGTTCCTCAGGCTCTGGTTTTTTCCCTCGGGCTCTGGTTTTGTTCCTCGGACTCTAGTATAATTCCACGGGCTCTGGTTTTGTTCCTTGGGGCCTCCTTTTGTTCTTCGCGATCTGGTTTTGTTCCTCGGGATCTGGTTTGTTCCTCGGGATCTGGTTTCTTTCCTCGGGAGCTCGTTTTGTTCCTCGATCTCTGGTTTTGCTCCTCTAGCTCTGGTTGTCTTCCACGGGCTCTGGTTTCCTTCCTCGGGCTCTGCTTTTCTTCCTCGAGGGCTAGTTTTGTTCCTCGGGGTCTCGTTTTTTTCCTCGGACCCTCCTTTTGTTCTTCGGGATCTGGTTTTGTTCCTCGCGCTCTGGTTTCTTTCCTCGGGCTCTGGTTTTGTTCCTCGAGCTGTGGTTTTGCTCCTCTAGCTCTGGTTGTCTTCCTCGGGCTCTGCTTTTCTTCCCCGAGGGCTAGTTTTCTTCCTCGGGCTCTGGTTTTTTTCCTCAGGCCCACCATTTGTTCCTCGGTCTCTGGTTTTTTTCCTCGGGCTCTGGTTTTCTTCCTCGGGCTCTGGTTTCTTTCCTCGGGAGCTCCTTTTGTTCCTCGAGCTGTGGTTTTGCTCCTCTAGCTCTGGTTGTCTTCCTCGGGCTCTGGTTTTCTTCCTCGGGCTCTGGTTTCTTTCCTCGGGCTCTGGTTTTGTTGCCCGGGCTCTGGTTTTGTTCTTCAAGCGCTGCTTTAGCTCCTTGGGCTCTGGTTTGGGTCCACGGGTCTCGTTTTGTACCTCGGGCCCACTATTTCTTCCTCGGTCTCTGGTTTTGTTCCTCGGGCTCTGGTATTGTTCCTCAGCCTCTTTTGTTGTTCCTCTGCCCCTGCTTTTTTTTCTCGACCTCTGGTTTTGTTCCCCGGGCTCTGGTTTAGTTCCACGGGCTCTGGTTTTGTTCCTTGGGGCCTACTTTTGTTCTTCGCGATCTGGTTTTGTTCCTCGGGATCTGGTTTTCTTCCTCGGGCTCTGGTTTCTTTCCTCGGGAGCTCGTTTTGTTCCTCGAGCTGGGGTTTTGCTCCTCTAGCTCTCGTTGTCTTCCTCGGGCTCTGGTTTTCTTTCTCCGGCTCTGGTTTTCTTCCTCGAGGGCTGGTTTTGTTCCCCGGGCTCTGGTTTTGTTCTTCCAACTCTGCTTTAGCTCCTCGTGCTCTGGTTTGGGTCCATGGGTCTCGTTTTGTTCCTCGGGCCCACCATTTCTTCCTCGGTCTCTGGTTTTGTTCCTCGGCTTCTAGTGTTCTTTCTCGGGCTCTGGTTTAATTTCTCGGGTTCTGGTTTTGTTCCTCAAACTCTGTTTTAGTTCCATTGGCTCTGGTTTTGTTCCTCAGGCTCTGTTTTTTTTCCTCGGGCTCTGGTTTTGTTCCTGGGACTCTAGTATAATTCCACAGGCTCTGGTTTTGTTCCTTGGGACCTCCTTTTGTTCTTCGCGATCTGGTTTTGTTCCTCGGCATCTGGTTTTGTTCCTCGGGCTCTGGTTTCGTTCCTTGGGAGCTCATTTTGTTCCTCGAGCTGTGGTTTTGCTCCTCTAGCTCTGGTTGTCTTCCTTGGGCTCTGGTTTTCTTCCTCGGGCTCTGCTTTTCTTCCTCGAAGGCTAGTTCTGTTCCTCGGGGTCTGGTTTTATTCCTCGGGCCGTCCTTTTGTTCTTCGGTATCTGGTTTTGTTCCTCGGGATCTGGTTTTCTTCCTCGGGCTCTGGTTCCTTTCCTTGGGCTCTGGTTCTGTTCCTCGAGCTGTGGTTTTGCTCCTCTAGCTCTGGTTGTCTTCCTCGGGCTCTGCTTTTCTTCCTCGCGGGCTAGTTTTGTTCCTCGGGGTCTGGTTTTATTCCTCGGACCCTCCTTTTGTTCCTCGGGACCTGTTTTTGTTCCTCAGGCTCTGGTTTCGTTCCTCGGGCTCTGGTTTTGTTCCTCGAGCTGTGGTTTTGCTCCTCTAGCTCTGGTTGTCTTCCTCGGGCTCTGCTTTTCTTCCTCGAGGGCTAGTTTTGTTCCTCGGGCTCTGGTTTTTTACCTCGGGCCCTCCTTTTGTTCTTCGGGATCTGGTTTTGTTCCTCGGGCTCTGGTTTTCTTCCTCGGGCTCTGGTTTCTTTCCTCGGGAGCTCGTTTTGTTCCTCGAGCTGGGGTTTTGCTCCTCTAGCTCTCGTTGTCTTCCTCGGGCTCTGCTTTTCTTCCTCGAGGGCTAGTTTCGTTCCTCGGCGTCTCGTTTTATTCCTCGGACCCTCCTTTTGTTCTTCGGGACCTGCTTTTGTTCCTTGGGCTCTGGTTTCTTTCCTCGGGCTCTGGTTTTGTTCCTCGAGCTGTGGTTTTGCTCCTCTAGCTCTGGTTGTCTTCCTCGGGCTCTGGTTTTCTTCCTCGGGCTCTGGTTTTCTTCCTCGAGGGCTGGTTTTGTTCCCCAGGCTCTGGTTTTGTTCTTCCAGCTCTGCTTTAGCTCCTCGGGCTCTGGTTTGGTTCCACGGGTCTCGTTTTGTTCCTCGGGCCCACCATTTGTTCCTCGGTCTCTGGTTTTGTTCCTCAGGCTCTGGTTTTTTCCCTCGGGTTCTGGTTTTGTTCCTCGGACTCTAGTATAATTCCACGGGCTCTGGTTTTGTTCCTTGGGGCCTCCTTTTGTTCTTCGCGATCTGGTTTTGTTCCTCGGGATCTGGTTTGTTCCTCGGGATCTGGTTTCTTTCCTCGGGAGCTCGTTTTGTTCCTCGATCTCTGGTTTTGCTCCTCTAGCTCTGGTTGTCTTCCACGGGCTCTGGTTTCCTTCCTCGGGCTCTGCTTTTCTTCCTCGAGGGCTAGTTTTGTTCCTCGGGGTCTCGTTTTTTTCCTCGGACCCTCCTTTTGTTCTTCGGGATCTGGTTTTGTTCCTCGCGCTCTGGTTTCTTTCCTCGGGCTCTGGTTTTGTTCCTCGAGCTGTGGTTTTGCTCCTCTAGCTCTGGTTGTCTTCCTCGGGCTCTGCTTTTCTTCCCCGAGGGCTAGTTTTCTTCCTCGGGCTCTGGTTTTTTTCCTCAGGCCCACCATTTGTTCCTCGGTCTCTGGTTTTTTTCCTCGGGCTCTGGTTTTCTTCCTCGGGCTCTGGTTTCTTTCCTCGGGAGCTCGTTTTGTTCCTCGAGCTGTGGTTTTGCTCCTCTAGCTCTGGTTGTCTTCCTCGGGCTCTGGTTTTCTTCCTCGGGCTCTGGTTTCTTTCCTCGGGCTCTGGTTTTGTTGCCCGGGCTCTGGTTTTGTTCTTCAAGCGCTGCTTTAGCTCCTTGGGCTCTGGTTTGGGTCCACGGGTCTCGTTTTGTAACTCGGGCCCACTATTTCTTCCTCGGTCTCTGGTTTTGTTCCTTGGGCTCTGGTATTGTTCCTCGGCCTCTTTTGTTGTTCCTCTGCCCCTGCTTTTTTTTCTCGGCCTCTGGTTTTGTTCCCCGGGCTCTGGTTTAGTTCCACGGGCTCTGGTTTTGTTCCTTGGGGCCTACTTTTGTTCTTCGCGATCTGGTTTTGTTCCTCGGGATCTGGTTTTCTTCCTCGGGCTCTGGTTTCTTTCCTCGGGAGCTCGTTTTGTTCCTCGAGCTGGGGTTTTGCTCCTCTAGCTCTCGTTGTCTTCCTCGGGCTCTGGTTTTCTTCCTCGGGCTCTGCTTTTCTTCCTCTAGGGCTGGTTTTATTCCTCAGGGTCTCGTTTTCTTCCTCGGACCTTCCTTTTGTTCTTCGGGACCTGTTTTTGTCCCTTGGGCTCTGGTTTCTTTCCTCGGGCTCTGGTTTTGTTCCTCGAGCTGTGGTTTTGCTCCTCTAGCTCTGGTTGTCTTCCTCGGGCTCTGGTTTTCTTCCTCGGGCTCTGGTTTTCTTCCTCGAGGGCTGGTTTTGTTCCCCGGGCTCTGGTTTTGTTCTTCCAGCTCTGCTTTAGCTCCTCGGGCTCTGGTTTGGGTCCATGGGTCTCGTTTTGTTCCTCGGGCCCACCATTTCTTCCTCGGTCTCTGGTTTTGTTCCTCGGGTTCTGGTTTTCTTCCTCGGGCTCTGGTTTAATTTCTCGGGTTCTGGTTTTGTTCCTCAAGCTCTGTTTTAGTACCATTGGCTCTGGTTTTGTTCCTCAGGCTCTGGTTTTTTTCCTCGGGCTCTGGTTTTGTTCCTGGGACTCTAGTATAATTCCACGGGCTCTGGTTTTGTTCCTTGGGGCCTCCTTTTGTTCTTCGCGATCTGGTTTTGTTCCCGGGATCTGGTTTTGTTCCTCGGGCTCTGGTTTCTTTCCTTGGGAGCTCATTTTGTTCCTCGAGCTGTGGTTTTGCTCCTCTAGCTCTCGTTGTCTTCCTCGGGCTCTGGTTTCCTTCCTCGGGCTCTGCTTTTCTTCCTCGAAGGCTAGTTCTGTTCCTCGGGGTCTGGTTTTATTCCTCGGGCCCTCCTTTTGTTCTTCGGGATCTGGTTTTGTTCCTCGGGATCTGGTTTTCTTCCTCGGGCTCTGGTTTCTTTCCTCGGGCTCTGGTTTTGTTCCTCGAGCTGTGGTTTTGCTCCTCTAGCTCTGGTTGTCTTCCTCGGGCTCTGCTTTTCTTCCTCGAGGGCTAGTTTTGTTCCTCGGGCTCTGGTTTTTTTCCTCAGGCCCTCCTTTTGTTCCTCGGGATCTGGTTTTGTTCCTCGGGCTCTAGTTTCTTTCCTCGGGAGCTCGTTTTGTTCCTCGAGCTGTGGTTTTGCTCCTCTAGCTCTCGTTGTCTTCCTCGGGCTCTGGTTTTCTTCCTCGGGCTCTGCTTTTCTTCCTCGAAGGCTAGTTTTGTTCCTCGGGCTCTGGTTTTATTCCTCGGGCCCTCCTTTTGTTCTTCGCGATCTGGTTTTTTTCCTCGGGCTCTGGTTTCTTTCCTCGGGCTCTGGTTTTGCTCCTCTAGCTCTGGTTGTCTTCCTCGAGCTGTGGTTTTGCTTCTCTAGCTCTCGTTGTCTTCCTCGGGCTCTGGTTTTCTTCCTCGAGGGCTGGTTTTGTTCCCCGGGCTCTGGTTTTGTTCTTCCAGCTCTGCTTTAGCTCCTCGCGCTCTGGTTTGGGTCCACGGGTCTCGTTTTGTTCCTCGGGCCCACCATTTGTTCCTCGGTCTCTGGTTTTGTTCCTCGGGTTCTGGTGTTCTTCCTCGGGCTCTGGTTTAATTTCTCGGGTTCTGGTTTTGTTCCTCGAGCTCTGGTTTTGTTCCTCGGGCTCTGGTTTCTTTCCTTGGGAGCTCATTTTGTTCCTCGAGCTGTGGTTTTGCTCCTCTAGCTCTGGTTGTCTTCCTCGGGCTCTGGTTTTCTTCCTCGGGCTCTGCTTTTCTTCCTCGAAGGCTAGTTCTGTTCCTCGGGGTCTGGTTTTATTCCTCGGGCCCTCCTTTTGTTCTTCGGGGTCTTGTTTTGTTCCTCAGGCTCTGGTTTTCTTCCTCGGGCTCTGGTTTCTTTCCTCGGGCTCTGGTTTTGTTCCTCAGGCTCTGGTTTTCTTCCTCGGGCTCTGGTTTCTTTCCTCGGGCTCTGGTTTTGTTCCTCGAGCTGTGGTTTTGCTCCTCTAGCTCTCGTTGTCTTCCTCGGGCTCTGGTTTTCTTCCTCGAGGGCTAATTCAGTTCCTCGGGCTCCGTTTTTTTTCCTCGGGCCCTCCTTTTGTTCTTCGGGGTCTGGTTTTGTTCCTCAGGCTCTGGTTTTTTTCCTCAGGCTCTGGTTTTGTTCCTCGGACTCTAGTATAATTCCACGGGCTCTGGTTTTGTTCCTCGGGGCCTCCTTTTGTTCTTCGCGATCTGGTTTTGTTCCTCGGGATCTTGTTTTCTTCCTCGGGCTCTGGTTTCTTTCCTCGGGCTCTGGTTTTGTTCCTCGAGCTGTGGTTTTGCTCCTCTAGCTCTGGTTGTCTTCCTCGGGCTCTGGTATTCTTCTTCGAGGGCTAGTTTTGTTCCTCGGAGTCTCGTTTTTTTCCTCGGGCCCTTCTTTGTTCTTCGGGATCTGGTTTTGTTCCTCGGGATCTGGTTTCGTTCCTCAGGCTCTGGTTTCTTTCCTTGGGCTCTGGTTTTCTTCCTCGGGCTCTGGTTTTCTTCCTCGGGCTCTGCTTTTCTTCCTCGAGGGCTGGTTTTGTTCCCCGGGCTCTGGTTTTGTTCTTCCAGCTCTGCTTTAGCTCCTCGGGATCTGGTTTGGGTCCACGGGTCTCGTTTTGTTCCTCAGGCCCACCATTTGTTCCTCGGTCTCTGGTTTTTTTCCTCGGGCTCTGGTTTTGTTCCTCGGGCTCTGGTTTCTTTCCTCGGGAGCTCCTTTTGTTCCTCGAGCTGTGGTTTTGCTCCTCTAGCTCTGGTTGTCTTCCTCGGGCTCTGGTTTTCTTCCTCGGGCTCTGGTTTCTTTCCTCGGGCTCTGGTTTTGTTGCCCGGGCTCTGGTTTTGTTCTTCAAGCGCTGCTTTAGCTCCTTGGGCTCTGGTTTGGGTCCACGGGTCTCGTTTTGTACCTCGGGCCCACTATTTCTTCCTCGGTCTCTGGTTTTGTTCCTCGGGCTCTGGTATTGTTCCTCGGCCTCTTTTGTTGTTCCTCTGCCCCTGCTTTTTTTTCTCGGCCTCTGGTTTTGTTACACGGGCTCTGGTTTAGTTCCACGGGCTCTGGTTTTGTTCCTTGGGGCCTACTTTTGTTCTTCGCGATCTGGTTTTGTTCCTCGGGATCTGGTTTTCTTCCTCGGGCTCTGGTTTCTTTCCTCGGGAGCTCGTTTTGTTCCTCGAGCTGGGGTTTTGCTCCTCTAGCTCTCGTTGTCTTCCTCGGGCTCTGGTTTTCTTCCTCGGGCTCTGCTTTTCTTCCTCTAGGGCTGGTTTTATTCCTCAGGGTCTCGTTTTCTTCCTCGGACCCTCCTTTTGTTCTTCGGGACCTGTTTTTGTTCCTTGGGCTCTGGTTTCTTTCCTCGGGCTCTGCTTTTGTTCCTCGAGCTGTGGTTTTGCTCCTCTAGCTCTGGTTGTCTTCCTCGGGCTCTGGTTTTCTTCCTCGGGCTCTGGTTTTCTTCCTCGAGGGCTGGTTTTGTTGCCCGGGCTCTGGTTTTGTTCTTCCAGCTCTGCTTTAGCTCCTCGGGCTCTGGTTTGGGTCCATGGGTCTCGTTTTGTTCCTCGGGCCCACCATTTCTTCCTCGGTCTCTGGTTTTGTTCCTCGGGTTCTGGTTTTCTTCCTCGGGCTCTGGTTTAATTTCTCGGGTTCTGGTTTTGTTCCTCAAGCTCTGTTTTAGTACCATTGGCTCTGGTTTTGTTCCTCAGGCTCTGGTTTTTTTCCTCGGGCTCTGGTTTTGTTCCTGGGACTCTAGTATAATTCCACGGGCTCTGGTTTTGTTCCTTGGGGCCTCCTTTTGTTCTTCGCGATCTGGTTTTGTTCCCGGGATCTGGTTTTGTTCCTCGGGCTCTGGTTTCTTTCCTTGGGAGCTCATTTTGTTCCTCGAGCTGTGGTTTTGCTCCTCTAGCTCTCGTTGTCTTCCTCGGGCTCTGGTTTCCTTCCTCGGGCTCTGCTTTTCTTCCTCGAAGGCTAGTTCTGTTCCTCGGGGTCTGGTTTTATTCCTCGGGCCCTCCTTTTGTTCTTCGGGATCTGGTTTTGTTCCTCGGGATCTGGTTTTCTTCCTCGGGCTCTGGTTTCTTTCCTCGGGCTCTGGTTTTGTTCCTCGAGCTGTGGTTTTGCTCCTCTAGCTCTGGTTGTCTTCCTCGGGCTCTGCTTTTCTTCCTCGAGGGCTAGTTTTGTTCCTCGGGCTCTGGTTTTTTTCCTCAGGCCCTCCTTTTGTTCCTCGGGATCTGGTTTTGTTCCTCGGGCTCTAGTTTCTTTCCTCGGGAGCTCGTTTTGTTCCTCGAGCTGTGGTTTTGCTCCTCTAGCTCTCGTTGTCTTCCTCGGGATCTGTTTTTCTTCCTCGGGCTCTGCTTTTCTTCCTCGAAGGCTAGTTTTGTTCCTCGGGCTCTGGTTTTTTTCCTCGGGCCCTCCTTTTGTTCTTCGCGATCTGGTTTTGTTCCTCGGGCTCTGGTTTCTTTCCTCGGGCTCTGGTTTTGCTCCTCTAGCTCTGGTTGTCTTCCTCGAGCTGTGGTTTTGCTTCTCTAGCTCTCGTTGTCTTCCTCGGGCTCTGGTTTTCTTCCTCGAGGGCTGGTTTTGTTCCCCGGGCTCTGGTTTTGTTCTTCCAGCTCTGCTTTAGCTCCTCGCGCTCTGGTTTGGGTCCACGGGTCTCGTTTTGTTCCTCGGGCCCACCATTTGTTCCTCGGTCTCTGGTTTTGTTCCTCGGGTTCTGGTGTTCTTCCTCGGGCTCTGGTTTAATTTCTCGGGTTCTGGTTTTGTTCCTCAAGCTCTGTTTTAGTACCATTGGCTCTGGTTTTGTTCCTCAGGCTCTGGTTTTTTTCCTCGGGCTCTGGTTTTGTTCCTGGGACTCTAGTATAATTCCACGGGCTCTGGTTTTGTTCCTTGGGGCCTCCTTTTGTTCTTCGCGATCTGGTTTTGTTCCCGGGATCTGGTTTTGTTCCTCGGGCTCTGGTTTCTTTTCTTGGGAGCTCATTTTGTTCCTCGAGCTGTGGTTTTGCTCCTCTAGCTCTCGTTGTCTTCCTCGGGCTCTGGTTTCCTTCCTCGGGCTCTGCTTTTCTTCCTCGAAGGCTAGTTCTGTTCCTCGGGGTCTGGTTTTATTCCTCGGGTCCTCCTTTTGTTCTTCGGGATCTGGTTTTGTTCCTCGGGATCTGGTTTTCTTCCTCGGGCTCTGGTTTCTTTCCTCGGGCTCTGGTTTTGTTCCTCGAGCTGTGGTTTTGCTCCTCTAGCTCTGGTTGTCTTCCTCGGGCTCTGCTTTTCTTCCTCGAGGGCTAGTTTTGTTCCTCGGGCTCTGGTTTTTTTCCTCAGGCCCTCCTTTTGTTCCTCGGGATCTGGTTTTGTTCCTCGGGCTCTAGTTTCTTTCCTCGGGAGCTCGTTTTGTTCCTCGAGCTGTGGTTTTGCTCCTCTAGCTCTCGTTGTCTTCCTCGGGTTCTGGTGTTCTTCCTCGGGCTCTGGTTTAATTTCTCGGGTTCTGGTTTTGTTCCTCGAGCTCTGGTTTAGTTCCATTGGCTCTGGTTTTCTTCCTCAGGCTCTGGTTTTTTTCCTCGGGCTCTGGTTTTGTTCCTCGGACTCTAGTATAATTCCACGGACTCTGGTTTTGTTCCTTGGGGCCTCCTTTTGTTCTTCGCGATCTGGTTTTGTTCCTCGGGATCTGGATTTGTTCCTCGGGCTCTGGTTTCTTTCCTTGGGAGCTCATTTTGTTCCTCGAGCTGTGGTTTTGCTCCTCTAGCTCTGGTTGTCTTCCTCGGGCTCTGCTTTTCTTCCTCGGGCTCTGCTTTTCTTCCTCGAGGGCTAGTTTTGTTGCTCGGGCTCTGGTTTTTTACCTCGGGCCCTCCTTTTGTTCTTCGGGATCTGGTTTTGTTCCTCGGGCTCTGGTTTTCTTCCTCGGGCTCTGGTTTCTTTCCTCGGGAGCTCGTTTTGTTCCTCGAGCTGGGGTTTTGCTCCTCTAGCTCTCGTTGTCTTCCTCGGGCTCTGCTTTTCTTCCTCGAGGGCTAGTTTTGTTCCTCGGGGTCTCGTTTTATTCCTCGGACCCTCCTTTTGTTCTTCGGGACCTGCTTTTCTTCCTCGGGCTCTGGTTTCTTTCCTCGGGCTCTGGTTTTGTTCCTCGAGCTGTGGTTTTGGTCCTCTAGCTCTGGTTGTCTTCCTCGGGCTCTGGTTTTCTTCCTCGGGCTCTGCTTTTCTTCCTCGAAGGCTAGATTTGTTCCTCGGGGTCTCGTTTTCTTCCTCGGACCCTCGTTTTGTTCTTCGGGACCTGTTTTTGTTCCTTGGGCTCTGGTTTCTTTCCTCGGGCTCTGGTTTTGTTCCTCGAGCTGTGGTTTTGCTCCTCTAGCTCTGGTTGTCTTCCTCGGGCTCTGGTTTTCTTTCTCCGGCTCTGGTTTTCTTCCTCGAGGGCTGGTTTTGTTCCCCGGGCTCTGGTTTTGTTCTTCCAACTCTGCTTTAGCTCCTCGTGCTCTGGTTTGGGTCCATGGGTCTCGTTTTGTTCCTCGGGCCCACCATTTCTTCCTCGGTCTCTGGTTTTGTTCCTCGGCTTCTAGTGTTCTTCCTCGGGCTCTGGTTTAATTTCTCGGGTTCTGGTTTTGTTCCTCAAACTCTGTTTTAGTTCCATTGGCTCTGGTTTTGTTCCTCAGGCTCTGGTTTTTTTCCTCGGGCTCTGGTTTTGTTCCTGGGACTCTAGTATAATTCCACGGGCTCTGGTTTTGTTCCTTGGGACCTCCTTTTGTTCTTCGCGATCTGGTTTTGTTCCTCGGCATCTGGTTTTGTTCCTCGGGCTCTGGTTTCGTTCCTTGGGAGCTCATTTTGTTCCTCGAGCTGTGGTTTTGCTCCTCTAGCTCTGGTTGTCTTCCTTGGGCTCTGGTTTTCTTCCTCGGGCTCTGCTTTTCTTCCTCGAAGGCTAGTTCTGTTCCTCGGGGTCTGGTTTTATTCCTCGGGCCGTCCTTTTGTTCTTCGGGATCTGGTTTTGTTCCTCGGGATCTGGTTTTCTTCCTCGGGCTCTGGTTTCTTTCCTTGGGCTCTGGTTCTGTTCCTCGAGCTGTGGTTTTGCTCCTCTAGCTCTGGTTGTCTTCCTCGGGCTCTGCTTTTCTTCCTCGAGGGCTAGTTTTGTTCCTCGGGGTCTGGTTTTATTCCTCGGACCCTCCTTTTGTTCTTCGGGACCTGTTTTTGTTCCTCAGGCTCTGGTTTCGTTCCTCGGGCTCTGGTTTTGTTCCTCGAGCTGTGGTTTTGCTCCTCTAGCTCTGGTTGTCTTCCTCGGGCTCTGCTTTTCTTCCTCGATTGCTAGTTTTGTTCCTCGGGCTCTGGTTTTTTACCTCGGGCCCTCCTTTTTTTCTTCGGGATCTGGTTTTGTTCCTCGGGCTCTGGTTTTCTTCCTCGGGCTCTGGTTTCTTTCCTCGGGAGCTCGTTTTGTTCCTCGAGCTGGGGTTTTGCTCCTCTAGCTCTCGTTGTCTTCCTCGGGCTCTGCTTTTCTTCCTCGAGGGCTAGTTTCGTTCCTCGGGGTCTCGTTTTATTCCTCGGACCCTCCTTTTGTTCTTCGGGACCTGCTTTTGTTCCTTGGGCTCTGGTTTCTTTCCTCGGGCTCTGGTTTTGTTCCTCGAGCTGTGGTTTTGCTCCTCTAGCTCAGGTTGTCTTCCTCGGGCTCTGGTTTTCTTCCTCGGGCTCTGCTTTTCTTCCTCGAGGGCTGGTTTTGTTCCCCGGGCTCTGCTTTTGTTCTTCCAGCTCTGCTTTAGCTCCTCGGGCTCTGGTTTGGGTCCACGGGTCTCGTTTTGTTCCTCGGGCCCACCATTTGTTCCTCGGGCTCTGGTTTTGTTCCTCGGACTCTAGTATAATTCCACGGGCTCTGGTTTTGTTCCTTGGGGCCTCCTTTTGTTCTTCACGATCTGGTTTTGTTCCTCGGCATCTGGTTTGTTCCTCGGGATCTGGTTTCTTTCCTCGGGAGCTCGTTTTGTTCCTCGATCTCTGGTTTTGCTCCTCTAGCTCTGGTTGTCTTCCACGGGCTCTGGTTTCCTTCCTCGGGCTCTGCTTTTCTTCCTCGAGGGCTAGTTTTGTTCCTCGGGGTCTCGTTTTTTTCCTCGGACCCTCCTTTTGTTCTTCGGGATCTGGTTTTGTTCCTCGCGCTCTGGTTTCTTTCCTCGGGCTCTGGTTTTGTTCCTCGAGCTGTGGTTTTGCTCCTCTAGCTCTGGTTGTCTTCCTCGGGCTCTGCTTCTCTTCCCCGAGGGCTAGTTTTCTTCCTCGGGCTCTGGTTTTTTTCCTCAGGCCCTCCTTTTGTTCTTCGGGATCTGGTTTTGTTCCTCGGGCTCTGGTTTTCTTCCTCGGGCTCTGGTTTCTTTCCTCGGGAGCTCCTTTTGTTCCTCGAGCTGTGGTTTTGCTCCTCTAGCTCTGGTTGTCTTCCTCGGGCTCTGGTTTTCTTCCTCGGGCTCTGGTTTCTTTCCTCGGGCTCTGGTTTTGTTGCCCGGGCTCTGGTTTTGTTCTTCAAGCGCTGCTTTAGCTCCTTGGGCTCTGGTTTGGGTCCACGGGTCTCGTTTTGTACCTCGGGCCCACTATTTTTCCTCGGTCTCTGGTTTTGCTCCTCGGGCTCTGGTTTTGTTCCTCGGCCTCTTTTGTTGTTCCTCTGCCCCTGCTTTTTTTTCTCGGCCTCTGGTTTTGTTCCCCGGGCTCTGGTTTAGTTCCACGGGCTCTGGTTTTGTTCCTTGGGGCCTACTTTTGTTCTTCAGATCTGGTTTTGTTCCTCGGGATCTGGTTTTCTTCCTCGGGCTCTGGTTTCTTTCCTCGGGAGCTCGTTTTGTTCCTCGAGCTGGAGTTTTGCTCCTCTAGCTCTCGTTGTCTTCCTCGGGCTCTGGTTTTCTTCCTCGGGCTCTGCTTTTCTTCCTCTAGGGCTGGTTTTATTCCTCAGGGTCTCGTTTTCTTCCTCGGACCCTCCTTTTGTTCTTCGGGACCTGTTTTTGTTCCTTGGGCTCTGGTTTCTTTCCTCGGGCTCTGGTTTTGTTCCTCGAGCTGTGGTTTTGCTCCTCTAGCTCTGGTTGTCTTCCTCGGGCTCTGGTATTCTTCTTCGAGGGCTAGTTTTGTTCCTCGGAGTCTCGTTTTTTTCCTCGGACCCTCCTTTTGTTCTTCAGGACCTGCTTTTGTTCCTCGGGCTCTGGTTTTCTTCCTCGGGCTCTGCTTTTCTTCCTCGAAGGCTAGTTCTGTTCCTCGGGCTCTGGTTTTTTTCCTCAAGCTGTGGTTTTGCTCCTCTAGCTCTGGTTGTCTTCCTCGGGCTCTGGTTTTCTTCCTCGGGCTCTGCTTTTCTTCCTCGAAGGCTAGTTCTGTTCCTCGGGGTCTGGTTTTATTCCTCGGGCCCTCCTTTTGTTCTTCGGGATCTGGTTTTGTTCCTCAGGCTCTGGTTTTCTTCCTCGGGCTCTGATTTCTTTCCTCGGGCTCTGGTTTTGTTCCTTGAGCTGTGGTTTTGCTCCTCTAGCTCTCGTTGTCTTCCTCGGGCTCTGGTTTTCTTCCTCGAGGGCTAATTCAGTTCCTCGGGCTCCGTTTTTTTTCCTCGGGCCCTCCTTTTGTTCTTCGGGGTCTGGTTTTGTTCCTCGGGATCTGGTTTCTTTCCTCGGGCTCTGGTTTTGTTCCTCGAGCTGTGGTTTTGCTCCTCTAGCTCTGGTTGTCTTCCTCGGGCTCTGGTTTTCTTCCTCGAGGGCTAGTTTTGTTCCTCGGGCTCTGGTTTTTTACCTCGGGCCCTCCTTTTGTTCTTCGGGATCTGGTTTTGTTCCTCGGGCTCTGGTTTTCTTCCTCGGGCTCTGGTTTCTTTCCTCGGGAGCTCCTTTTGTTCCTCGAGCTGTGGTTTTGCTCCTCTAGCTCTGGTTGTCTTCCTCGGGCTCTGGTTTTCTTCCTCGAGGGCTAGTTTTGTTCCTCGGGGTCTCGTTTTATTCCTCGGACCCTCCTTTTGTTCTTCAGGACCTGCTTTTGTTCCTTGGGCTCTGGTTTCTTTCCTCGGGCTCTGGTTTTGTTCCTCGAGCTGTGGTTTTTCTCCTCTAGCTCTGGTTGTCTTCCTCGGGCTCTGGTTTTCTTCCTCGAGGGCTGGTTTTGTTCCCCGGGCTCTGGTTTTGTTCTTCCAGCTCTGCTTTAGCTCCTCGGGCTCTGGTTTGGGTCCATGGGTCTCGTTTTGTTCCTCGGGCCCACCATTTGTTCCTCCGTCTCTGGTTTTGTTCCTCGGTTTCTGGTGTTCTTCCTCGGGCTCTGGTTTAATTTCTCGGGTTCTGGTTTTGTTCCTCGAGCTCTGGTTTAGTTCCATTGGCTCTGGTTTTGTTCCTCAGGCTCTGGTTTTTTTCCTCGGGCTCTGGTTTTGTTCCTCGGACTCTAGTATAATTCCACGGGCTCTGGTTTGTTCCTTGGGGCCTCCTTTTATTCTTCGTGATCTGGTTTTGTTCCTCGGGATCTGGTTTTCTTCCTCGGGCTCTGGTTTCTTTCCTCGGGCTCTGATTTTGTTCCTCGAGCTGTGGTTTTGCTCCTCTAGCTCTGGTTGTCTTCCTCGGGCTCTGCTTTTCTTCCTCGAGGGCTAGTTTTGTTCCTCGGGCTCTGGTTTTTTTCCTCAGGCCCTCCTTTTTTTCCTCGGGATCTGGTTTTGTTCCTCGGGCTCTGGTTTCTTTCCTCGGGAGCTCGTTTTGTTCCTCGAGCTGTGGTTTTGCTCCTCTAACTCTCGTTGTCTTCCTCGGGCTCTGGTTTTCTTCCTCGGGCTCTGCTTTTCTTCCTCGAAGGCTAGTTTTGTTCCTCGGGCTCTGGTTTTATTCCTCGGGCCCTCCTTTTGTTCTTCGCGATCTGGTTTTGTTCCTCGGGCTCTGGTTTTGTTCCTCGGGCTCTGGTTTTGCTCCTCTAGCTCTGGTTGTCTTCCTCGAGCTGTGGTTTTGCTTCTCTAGCTCTCGTTGTCTTCCTCGGGCTCTGGTTTTCTTCCTCGAGGGCTGGTTTTGTTCCCCGGCCTCTGGTTTTGTTCTTCCAGCTCTGCTTTAGCTCCTCGGGCTCTGGTTTGGGTCCACGGGTCTCGTTTTGTTCCTCGGACCCACCATTTGTTCCTCCGTCTCTGGTTTTGTTCCTCGGTTTCTGGTGTTGTTCCTCGGGCTCTGGTTTAATTTCTAGGGTTCTGGTTTTGTTCCTCGAGCTCTGGTTTAGTTCCATTGGCTCTGGTTTTGTTCCTCAGGCTCTGGTTTTTTTCCTCGGGCTCTGGTTTTGTTCCTCGGACTCTAGTATAATTCCACGGGCTCTGGTTTTGTTCCTTGGGGCCTCCTTTTGTTCTTCGCGATCTGGTTTTGTTCCTCGGGATCTGGTTTTGTTCCTCGGGCTCTGGTTTCTTTCCTCGGGAGCTCGTTTTGTTCCTCGAGCTGTGGTTTTGCTCCTCTAGCTCTGGTTGTCTTCCTCGGGCTCTGGTTTTCTTCCTCGAGGGCTAGTTTTCTTCCTCGGGGTCTCGTTTTATTCCTCGGACCCTCCTTTTGTTCTTCGGGACCTGCTTTTGTTCCTTGGGCTCTGGTTTCTTTCCTCGGGCTCTGGTTTTGTTCCTCGAGCTGTGGTTTTGCTCCTCTAGCTCTGGTTGTCTTCCTCGGGCTCTGGTTTTCTTCCTCGGGCTCTGGTTTTCTTCCTCGAGGGCTGGTTTTGTTCCCCGGGCTCTGCTTTTGTTCTTCCAGCTCTGCTTTAGCTCCTCGGGCTCTGGTTTGAGTCCACGGGTCTCGTTTTGTTCCTCGGGCCCACCATTTCTTCCTCGGTCTCTGGTTTTGTTCCTCGGGTTCTGGTTTTCTTCCTCGGGCTCTGGTTTAATTTCTCGGGTTCTGGTTTTGTTCCTCGAGCTCTGGTTTAGTTCCATTGGCTCTGGTTTTGTTCCTCAGGCTCTGGTTTTTTTCCTCGGGCTCTGGTTTTGTTCCTCGGACTCTAGTATAATTCCACGGGCTCTGGTTTTGTTCCTTGCGGCCTCCTTTTGTTCTTCGCGATCTGGTTTTGTTCCTCGGGATCTGGTTTTGTTCCTCGGGCTCTGGTTTCTTTCCTCGGGAGCTCGTTTTGTTCCTCGAGCTGTGGTTTTGCTCCTCTAGCTCTGGTTGTCTTCCTCGGGCTCTGGTTTTCTTCCTCGGGCTCTGCTTTTCTTCCTCGAGGGCTAGTTTTGTTCCTCAGGCTCTGGTTTTTTACATCGGGCCCTCCTTTTGTTCTTCGGGATCTGGTTTTGTTCCTCAGGGTCTGGTTTTCTTCCTCGGGCTCTGGTTTCTTTCCTCGGGAGCTCGTTTTGTTCCTCGAGCTGTGGTTTTGCTCCTCTAGCTCTGGTTGTCTTCCTCGGGCTCTGCTTTTCTTCCTCGAGGGCTAGTATTCTTCCTCGAGGTCTCGTTTTATTCCTCGGACCCTCCTTTTGTTCTTCGGGACCTGCTTTTGTTTCTTGGGCTCTGGTTTCTTTCCTCGGGCTCTGGTTTTGTTCCTCGAGCTGTGGTTTTGCTCCTCTAGCTCTGGTTGTCTTCCTCGGGCTCTGCTTTTCTTCCTCGAGGGCTAGTTTTGTTCCTCGGGCTCTGGTTTTTTTCCTCAGGCCCTCCTTTTGTTCCTCGGGATCTGGTTTTGTTCCTCGGGCTCTGGTTTCTTTCCTCGGGAGCTCGTTTTGTTCCTCGAGCTGTGGTTTTGCTCCTCTAGCTCTCGTTGTCTTCCTCGGGCTCTGCTTTTCTTCCTCGGGCTCTGCTTTTCTTCCTCGAAGGCTAATTCTGTTCCTCGGGCTCTGGTTTTATTCCTCGGGCCCTCCTTTTGTTCTTCGGGATCTGTTTTTGTTCCTCGGGATCTGGTTTTCTTCCTCGGGCTCTGGTTTATTTCCTCGGGCTCTGGTTTTGTTCCTCGAGCTGTGGTTTTGCTCCTCTAGCTCTGGTTGTCTTCCTCAGGCTCTGGTATTCTTCCTCGATTGCTAGTTTTGTTCCTCGGGCTCTGGTTTTATTCCTCGGGCCCTCCTTTTGTTCTTCGGGATTTGGTTTTGTTCCTCGGGCTCTGGTTTTCTTCCTCGGGCTCTGGTTTCTTTCCTCGGGCTCTGGTTTTGTTCCTCGAGCTGTGGTTTTCCTCCTCTAGCTCTGGTTGTCTTCCTCAGGCTCTGGTTTTCTTCCTCGGGCTCTGCTTTTCTTCCTCGAGGGCTAGTTTTGTTCCTCGGGGTCTCGTTTTATTCCTCGGGCCCTCCTTTTGTTCTTCGCGATCTGGTTTTGTTCCTCGGGCTCTGGTTTCGTTCCTCGGGCTCTGGTTTTGCTCCTCTAGCTCTGGTTGTCTTCCTCGAGCTGTGGTTTTGCTTCTCTAGCTCTCGTTGTCTTCCTCGGGCTCTGGTTTTCTTCCTCGAGGGCTGGTTTTGTTCCCCGGGCTCTGGTTTTGTTCTTCCAGCTCTGCTTTAGCTCCTCGGGCTCTGGTTTGGGTCCACGGGTCTCGTTTTGTTCCTCGGACCCACCATTTGTTCCTCCGTCTCTGGTTTTGTTCCTCGGTTTCTGGTGTTCTTCCTCGGGCTCTGGTTTAATTTCTCGGGTTCTGGTTTTGTTCCTCGAGCTCTGGTTTAGTTCCATTGGCTCTGGTTTTGTTCCTCAGGCTCTGGTTTTTTTCCTCGGGCTCTGGTTTTGTTCCTCGGACTCTAGTATAATTCCACGGGCTCTGGTTTTGTTCCTTGGGGCCTCCTTTTGTTCTTCGCGATCTGGTTTTGTTCCTCGGGATCTGGTTTTCTTCCTCGGGCTCTGGTTTCTTTCCTCGGGAGCTCGTTTTATTCCTCGAGCTGTGGTTTTGCTCCTCTAGCTCTGGTTGTCTTCCTCGGGCTCTGCTTTTCTTCCTCGAGGGCTAGTTTTCTTCCTCGGGGTCTCGTTTTATTCCTCGGACCCTCCTTTTGTTCTTCGGGACCTGCTTTTGTTCCTTGGGCTCTGGTTGTCTTCCTTGGGCTCTGGTTTTCTTCCTCGGGCTCTGGTTTTCTTCCTCGAGGGCTGGTTTTGTTCCCCGGGCTCTGGTTTTGTTCTTCCAGCTCTGCTTTAGCTCCTCGGGCTCTGGTTTGGGTCCACGGGTCTCGTTTTGTTCCTCGGGCCCACCATTTCTTCCTCGGTCTCTGGTTTTGTTCCTCGGGTTCTGGTTTTCTTCCTCGGGCTCTGGTTTAATTTCTCGGGTTCTGGTTTTGTTCCTCGAGCTCTGGTTTAGTTCCATTGGCTCTGGTTTTGTTCCTCAGGCTCTGGTTTTTTCCCTCGGGTTCTGGTTTTGTTCCTGGGACTCTAGTATAATTCCACGGGCTCTGGTTTTATTCCTCGGGCCCTCCTTTTGTTCTTCGCGATCTGGTTTTGTTCCTCGGGCTCTGGTTTCTTTCCTCGGGCTCTGGTTTTGCTCCTCTAGCTCTGGTTGTCTTCCTCGAGCTGTGGTTTTGCTTCTCTAGCTCTCGTTGTCTTCCTCGGGCTCTGGTTTTCTTCCTCGAGGGCTGGTTTTGTTCCCCGGGCTCTGGTTTTTTTCTTCCAGCTCTGCTTTAGCTCCTCGGGCTCTGGTTTGGGTCCACGGGTCTCGTTTTGTTCCTCGGGCCCACCATTTGTTCCTCCGTCTCTGGTTTTGTTCCTCGGTTTCTGGTGTTGTTCCTCGGGCTCTGGTTTAATTTCTAGGGTTCTGGTTTTGTTCCTCGAGCTCTGGATTAGTTCCATTGGCTCTGGTTTTGTTCCTTGGGGCCTCCTTTTGTTCTTCGCGATCTGGTTTTGTTCCTCGGGATCTGGTTTTCTTCCTCGGGCTCTGGTTTCTTTCCTCGGGAGCTCCTTTTGTTCCTCGAGCTGTGGTTTTGCTCCTCTAGCTCTGGTTGTCTTCCTCGGGCTCTGGTTTTCTTCCTCGAGGGCTAGTTTTCTTCCTCGGGGTCTCGTTTTATTCCTCGGACCCTCCTTTTGTTCTTCGGGACCTGCTTTTGTTCCTTGGGCTCTGGTTTCTTTCCTCGGGCTCTGGTTTTGTTCCTCGAGCTGTGGTTTTGCTCCTCTAGCTCTGGTTGTCTTCCTCAGGCTCTGGTTTTCTTCCTCGGGCTCTGGTTTTCTTCCTCGAGGGCTGGTTTTGTTCCCCGGGCTCTGCTTTTGTTCTTCCAGCTCTGCTTTAGCTCCTCGGGCTCTGGTTTGGGTCCACGGGTCTCGTTTTGTTCCTCGGGCCCACCATTTCTTCCTCGGTCTCTGGTTTTGTTCCTCGGGTTCTGGTTTTCTTCCTCGGGCTCTAGTTTAATTTCTCGGGTTCTGGTTTTGTTCCTCGAGCTCTGGTTTAGTTCCATTGGCTCTGGTTTTGTTCCTCAGGCTCTGGTTTTTTCCCTCGGGTTCTGGTTTTGTTCCTGGGACTCTAGTATAATTCCACGGACTCTGGTTTTATTCCTCGGGCCCTCCTTTTGTTCTTCGCGATCTGGTTTTGTTCCTCGGGCTCTGGTTTCTTTCCTCGGGCTCTGGTTTTGCTCCTCTAGCTCTGGTTGTCTTCCTCGAGCTGTGGTTTTGCTTCTCTAGCTCTCGTTGTCTTCCTCGGGCTCTGGTTTTCTTCCTCGAGGGCTGGTTTTGTTCCCCGGGCTCTGGTTTTTTTCTTCCAGCTCTGCTTTAGCTCCTCGGGCTCTGGTTTGGGTCCACGGGTCTCGTTTTGTTCCTCGGGCCCACCATTTGTTCCTCCGTCTCTGGTTTTGTTCCTCGGTTTCTGGTGTTGTTCCTCGGGCTCTGGTTTAATTTCTCGGGTTCTGGTTTTGTTCCTCGAGCTCTGGTTTAGTTCCATTGGCTCTGGTTTTGTTCCTCAGGCTCTGGTTTTTTTCCTCGGGCTCTGGTTTTGTTCCTCGGACTCTAGTATAATTCCACAGGCTCTGGTTTTGTTCCTTGGGGCCTCCTTTTATTCTTCGCGATCTGGTTTTGTTCCTCGGGATCTGGTTTTCTTCCTCGGGCTCTGGTTTCTTTCCTCGGGCTCTGGTTTTGTTCCTCGAGCTGTGGTTTTGCTCCTCTAGCTCTGGTTGGCTTCCTCGGGCTCTGCTTTTCTTCCTCGAGGGCTAGTTTTGTTCCTCGGGCTCTGGTTTTTTTCCTCAGGCCCTCCTTTTGTTCCTCGGGATCTGGTTTTGTTCCTCGGGCTCTGGTTTCTTTCCTCGGGAGCTCGTTTTGTTCCTCGAGCTGTGGTTTTGCTCCTCTAGCTCTCGTTGTCTTCCTCGGGCTCAGTTTTTCTTCCTCGGGCTCTGCTTTTCTTCCTCGAGGGCTAATTCAGTTCCTCGGGCTCCGTTTTTTTTCCTCGGGCCCTCCTTTTGTTCTTCGGGGTCTGGTTTTGTTCCTCGGGATCTGGTTTCTTTCCTCGGGCTCTGGTTTTGTTCCTCGAGCTGTGGTTTTGCTCCTCTAGCTCTGGTTGTCTTCCTCGGGCTCTGGTTTTCTTCCTCGAGGCCTAGTTTTGTTCCTCGTGCTCTGGTTTTTTACCTCGGGCCCTCCTTTTGTTCTTCGGGATCTGGTTTTGTTCCTCGGGATCTGGTTTTCTTCCTCGGGCTCTGGTTTCTTTCCTCGGGAGCTCCTTTTGTTCCTCGAGCTGTGGTTTTGCTCCTCTAGCTCTGGTTGTCTTCCTCGGGCTCTGGTTTTCTTCCTCGAGGGCTAGTTTTCTTACTCGGGGTCTCGTTTTATTCCTCGGACCCTCCTTTTGTTCTTCGGGACCTGCTTTTGTTCCTTGGGCTCTGGTTTCTTTCCTCGGGCTCTGCTTTTGTTCCTCGAGCTGTGGTTTTGCTCCTCTAGCTCTGGTTGTCTTCCTCGGGCTCTGCTTTTCTTCCTCGAGGGCTGGTTTTGTTCCCCGGGCTCTGGTTTTGTTCTTCCAGCTCTGCTTTAGCTCCTCGGGCTCTGGTTTGGGTCCATGGGTCTCGTTTTGTTCCCCGGGCCCACCATTTCTTCCTCGGTCTCTGGTTTTGTTCCTCGGGTTCTGGTTTTATTCCTCGGGCTCTGGTTTAATTTCTCGGGTTCTGGTTTTGTTCCTCAAGCTCTGTTTTAGTTCCATTGTCTCTGGTTTTGTTCCTCAGGCTCTGGTTTTTTTCCTTGGGCTCTGGTTTTGTTCCTTGGGGCCTCCTTTTGTTCTTCGCAATCTGGTTTTGTTCCTCGGGATCTGGTTTTGTTCCTCGGGCTCTGGTTTCTTTCCTCGGGAGCTCGTTTTGTTCCTCGAGCTGTGGTTTTGCTCCTCTAGCTCTCGTTGTCTTCCTCGGGCTCTGGTTTTCTTCCTCGGGCTCTGGTTTTGTTCCTCGAGCTGTGGTTTTGCTCCTCTAGATCTGGTTGTCTTCCTCGGGCTCTGGTTTTCTTCCTCGGGCTCTGGTTTTCTTCCTCGAGGGCTGGTTTTGTTCCCCGGGCTCTGCTTTTGTTCTTCCAGCTCTGCTTTAGCTCCTCGGGCTCTGGTTTGAGTCCACGGGTCTCGTTTTGTTCCTCGGGCCCACCATTTCTTCCTCGGTCTCTGGTTTTGTTCCTCGGGTTCTGGTTTTCTTCCTCGGGCTCTGGTTTAATTTCTCGGGTTCTGGTTTTGTTCCTCGAGCTCTGGTTTAGTTCCATTGGCTCTGGTTTTGTTCCTCAGGCTCTGGTTTTTTCCCTCGGGTTCTGGTTTTGTTCCTGGGACTCTAGTATAATTCCACGGGCTCTGGTTTTATTCCTCGGGCCCTCCTTTTGTTCTTCGCGATCTGGTTTTGTTCCTCGGGCTCTGGTTTCTTTCCTCGGGCTCTGGTTTTGCTCCTCTAGCTCTGGTTGTCTTCCTCGAGCTGTGGTTTTGCTTCTCTAGCTCTCGTTGTCTTCCTCGGGCTCTGGTTTTCTTCCTCGAGGGCTGGTTTTGTTCCCCGGGCTCTGGTTTTTTTCTTCCAGCTCTGCTTTAGCTCCTCGGGCTCTGGTTTGGGTCCACGGGTCTCGTTTTGTTCCTCGGGCCCACCATTTGTTCCTCCGTCTCTGGTTTTGTTCCTCGGTTTCTGGTGTTGTTCCTCGGGCTCTGGTTTAATTTCTAGGGTTCTGGTTTTGTTCCTCGAGCTCTGGTTTAGTTCCATTGGCTCTGGTTTTGTTCCTTGGGGCCTCCTTTTGTTCTTCGCGATCTGGTTTTGTTCCTCGGGATCTGGTTTTCTTCCTCGGGCTCTGGTTTCTTTCCTCGGGAGCTCCTTTTGTTCCTCGAGCTGTGGTTTTGCTCCTCTAGCTCTGGTTGTCTTCCTCGGGCTCTGGTTTTCTTCCTCGAGGGCTAGTTTTCTTCCTCGGGGTCTCGTTTTATTCCTCGGACCCTCCTTTTGTTCTTCGGGACCTGCTTTTGTTCCTTGGGCTCTGGTTTCTTTCCTCGGGCTCTGGTTTTGTTCCTCGAGCTGTGGTTTTGCTCCTCTAGCTCAGGTTGTCTTCCTCGGCCTCTGGTTTTCTTCCTCGGGCTCTGCTTTTCTTCCTCGAGGGCTGGTTTTGTTCCCCGGGCTCTGCTTTTGTTCTTCCAGCTCTGCTTTAGCTCCTCGGGCTCTGGTTTGGGTCCACGGGTCTCGTTTTGTTCCTCGGGCCCACCATTTCTTCCTCGGTCTCTGGTTTTGTTCCTCGGGTTCTGGTTTTCTTCCTCGGGCTCTGGTTTAATTTCTCGGGTTCTGGTTTTGTTCCTCGAGCTCTGGTTTAGTTCCATTGGCTCTGGTTTTGTTCCTCAGGCTCTGGTTTTTTCCCTCGGGTTCTGGTTTTGTTCCTGGGACTCTAGTATAATTCCACGGGCTCTGGTTTTATTCCTCGGGCCCTCCTTTTGTTCTTCGCGATCTGGTTTTGTTCCTCGGGCTCTGGTTTCTTTCCTCGGGCTCTGGTTTTGCTCCTCTAGCTCTGGTTGTCTTCCTCGAGCTGTGGTTTTGCTTCTCTAGCTCTCGTTGTCTTCCTCGGGCTCTGGTTTTCTTCCTCGAGGGCTGGTTTTGTTCCCCGGGCTCTGGTTTTTTTCTTCCAGCTCTGCTTTAGCTCCTCGGGCTCTGGTTTGGGTCCACGGGTCTCGTTTTGTTCCTCGGGCCCACCATTTGTTCCTCCGTCTCTGGTTTTGTTCCTCGGTTTCTGGTGTTGTTCCTCGGGCTCTGGTTTAATTTCTCGGGTTCTGGTTTTGTTCCTCGAGCTCTGGTTTAGTTCCATTGGCTCTGGTTTTGTTCCTCAGGCTCTGGTTTTTTTCCTCGGGCTCTGGTTTTGTTCCTCGGACTCTAGTATAATTCCACAGGCTCTGGTTTTGTTCCTTGGGGCCTCCTTTTATTCTTCGCGATCTGGTTTCTTTCCTCGGGCTCTGGTTTTGTTCCTCGAGCTGTGGTTTTGCTCCTCTAGCTCTGGTTGGCTTCCTCGGGCTCTGCTTTTCTTCCTCGAGGGCTAGTTTTGTTCCTCGGGCTCTGGTTTTTTTCCTCAGGCCCTCCTTTTGTTCCTCGGGATCTGGTTTTGTTCCTCGGGCTCTGGTTTCTTTCCTCGGGAGCTCGTTTTGTTCCTCGAGCTGTGGTTTTGCTCCTCTAGCTCTCGTTGTCTTCCTCGGGCTCAGTTTTTCTTCCTCGGGCTCTGCTTTTCTTCCTCGAGGGCTAATTCAGTTCCTCGGGCTCCGTTTTTTTTCCTCGGGCCCTCCTTTTGTTCTTCGGGGTCTGGTTTTGTTCCTCGGGATCTGGTTTCTTTCCTCGGGCTCTGGTTTTGTTCCTCGAGCTGTGGTTTTGCTCCTCTAGCTCTGGTTGTCTTCCTCGGGCTCTGGTTTTCTTCCTCGAGGCCTAGTTTTGTTCCTCGGGCTCTGGTTTTTTACCTCGGGCCCTCCTTTTGTTCTTCGGGATCTGGTTTTGTTCCTCGGGATCTGGTTTTCTTCCTCGGGCTCTGGTTTCTTTCCTCGGGAGCTCCTTTTGTTCCTCGAGCTGTGGTTTTGCTCCTCTAGCTCTGGTTGTCTTCCTCGGGCTCTGGTTTTCTTCCTCGAGGGCTAGTTTTCTTACTCGGGGTCTCGTTTTATTCCTCGGACCCTCCTTTTGTTCTTCGGGACCTGCTTTTGTTCCTTGGGCTCTGGTTTCTTTCCTCGGGCTCTGGTTTTGTTCCTCGAGCTGTGGTTTTGCTCCTCTAGCTCTGGTTGTCTTCCTCGGGCTCTGCTTTTCTTCCTCGAGGGCTGGTTTTGTTCCCCGGGCTCTGGTTTTGTTCTTCCAGCTCTGCTTTAGCTCCTCGGGCTCTGGTTTGGGTCCATGGGTCTCGTTTTGTTCCCCGGGCCCACCATTTCTTCCTCGGTCTCTGGTTTTGTTCCTCGGGTTCTGGTTTTATTCCTCGGGCTCTGGTTTAATTTCTCGGGTTCTGGTTTTGTTCCTCAAGCTCTGTTTTAGTTCCATTGTCTCTGGTTTTGTTCCTCAGGCTCTGGTTTTTTTCCTTGGGCTCTGGTTTTGTTCCTTGGGGCCTCCTTTTGTTCTTCGCAATCTGGTTTTGTTCCTCGGGCTCTGGTTTTCTTCCTCGGGCTCTGGTTTTGTTCCTCGAGCTGTGGTTTTGCTCCTCTAGATCTGGTTGTCTTCCTCGGGCTCTGGTTTTCTTCCTCGGGCTCTGGTTTTCTTCCTCGAGGGCTGGTTTTGTTCCCCGGGCTCTGCTTTTGTTCTTCCAGCTCTGCTTTAGCTCCTCGGGCTCTGGTTTGAGTCCACGGGTCTCGTTTTGTTCCTCGGGCCCACCATTTCTTTCTCGGTCTCTGGTTTTGTTCCTCGGGTTCTGGTTTTCTTCCTCGGGCTCTGGTTTAATTTCTCGGGTTCTGGTTTTGTTCCTCGAGCTCTGGTTTAGTTCCATTGGCTCTGGTTTTGTTCCTCAGGCTCTGGTTTTTTCCCTCGGGTTCTGGTTTTGTTCCTGGGACTCTAGTATAATTCCACGGGCTCTGGTTTTATTCCTCGGGCCCTCCTTTTGTTCTTCGCGATCTGGTTTTGTTCCTCGGGCTCTGGTTTCTTTCCTCGGGCTCTGGTTTTGCTCCTCTAGCTCTGGTTGTCTTCCTCGAGCTGTGGTTTTGCTTCTCTAGCTCTCGTTGTCTTCCTCGGGCTCTGGTTTTCTTCCTCGAGGGCTGGTTTTGTTCCCCGGGCTCTGGTTTTTTTCTTCCAGCTCTGCTTTAGCTCCTCGGGCTCTGGTTTGGGTCCACGGGTCTCGTTTTGTTCCTCGGGCCCACCATTTGTTCCTCCGTCTCTGGTTTTGTTCCTCGGTTTCTGGTGTTGTTCCTCGGGCTCTGGTTTAATTTCTCGGGTTCTGGTTTTGTTCCTCGAGCTCTGGTTTAGTTCCATTGGCTCTGGTTTTGTTCCTCAGGCTCTGGTTTTTTTCCTCGGGCTCTGGTTTTGTTCCTCGGACTCTAGTATAATTCCACAGGCTCTGGTTTTGTTCCTTGGGGCCTCCTTTTATTCTTCGCGATCTGGTTTTGTTCCTCGGGATCTGGTTTTCTTCCTCGGGCTCTGGTTTCTTTCCTCGGGCTCTGGTTTTGTTCCTCGAGCTGTGGTTTTGCTCCTCTAGCTCTGGTTGTCTTCCTCGGGCTCTGCTTTTCTTCCTCGAGGGCTAGTTTTGTTCCTCGGGCTCTGGTTTTTTTCCTCAGGCCCTCCTTTTGTTCCTCGGGATCTGGTTTTGTTCCTCGGGCTCTGGTTTCTTTCCTCGGGAGCTCGTTTTGTTCCTCGAGCTGTGGTTTTGCTCCTCTAGCTCTCGTTGTCTTCCTCGGGCTCAGTTTTTCTTCCTCGGGCTCTGCTTTTCTTCCTCGAGGGCTAATTCAGTTCCTCGGGCTCCGTTTTTTTTCCTCGGGCCCTCCTTTTGTTCTTCGGGGTCTGGTTTTGTTCCTCGGGATCTGGTTTCTTTCCTCGGGCTCTGGTTTTGTTCCTCGAGCTGTGGTTTTGCTCCTCTAGCTCTGGTTGTCTTCCTCGGGCTCTGGTTTTCTTCCTCGAGGCCTAGTTTTGTTCCTCGGGCTCTGGTTTTTTACCTCGGGCCCTCCTTTTGTTCTTCGGGATCTGGTTTTGTTCCTCGGGATCTGGTTTTCTTCCTCGGGCTCTGGTTTCTTTCCTCGGGAGCTCCTTTTGTTCCTCGAGCTGTGGTTTTGCTCCTCTAGCTCTGGTTGTCTTCCTCGGGCTCTGGTTTTCTTCCTCGAGGGCTAGTTTTCTTACTCGGGGTCTCGTTTTATTCCTCGGACCCTCCTTTTGTTCTTCGGGACCTGCTTTTGTTCCTTGGGCTCTGGTTTCTTTCCTCGGGCTCTGGTTTTGTTCCTCGAGCTGTGGTTTTGCTCCTCTAGCTCTGGTTGTCTTCCTCGGGCTCTGCTTTTCTTCCTCGAGGGCTGGTTTTGTTCCCCGGGCTCTGGTTTTGTTCTTCCAGCTCTGCTTTAGCTCCTCGGGCTCTGGTTTGGGTCCATGGGTCTCGTTTTGTTCCCCGGGCCCACCATTTCTTCCTCGGTCTCTGGTTTTGTTCCTCGGGTTCTGGTTTTATTCCTCGGGCTCTGGTTTAATTTCTCGGGTTCTGGTTTTGTTCCTCAAGCTCTGTTTTAGTTCCATTGTCTCTGGTTTTGTTCCTCAGGCTCTGGTTTTTTTCCTTGGGCTCTGGTTTTGTTCCTTGGGGCCTCCTTTTGTTCTTCGCAATCTGGTTTTGTTCCTCGGGCTCTGGTTTTCTTCCTCGGGCTCTGGTTTTGTTCCTCGAGCTGTGGTTTTGCTCCTCTAGATCTGGTTGTCTTCCTCGGGCTCTGGTTTTCTTCCTCGGGCTCTGGTTTTCTTCCTCGAGGGCTGGTTTTGTTCCCCGGGCTCTGCTTTTGTTCTTCCAGCTCTGCTTTAGCTCCTCGGGCTCTGGTTTGAGTCCACGGGTCTCGTTTTGTTCCTCGGGCCCACCATTTCTTTCTCGGTCTCTGGTTTTGTTCCTCGGGTTCTGGTTTTCTTCCTCGGGCTCTGGTTTAATTTCTCGGGTTCTGGTTTTGTTCCTCGAGCTCTGGTTTAGTTCCATTGGCTCTGGTTTTGTTCCTCAGGCTCTGGTTTTTTCCCTCGGGTTCTGGTTTTGTTCCTGGGACTCTAGTATAATTCCACGGGCTCTGGTTTTATTCCTCGGGCCCTCCTTTTGTTCTTCGCGATCTGGTTTTGTTCCTCGGGCTCTGGTTTCTTTCCTCGGGCTCTGGTTTTGCTCCTCTAGCTCTGGTTGTCTTCCTCGAGCTGTGGTTTTGCTTCTCTAGCTCTCGTTGTCTTCCTCGGGCTCTGGTTTTCTTCCTCGAGGGCTGGTTTTGTTCCCCGGGCTCTGGTTTTTTTCTTCCAGCTCTGCTTTAGCTCCTCGGGCTCTGGTTTGGGTCCACGGGTCTCGTTTTGTTCCTCGGGCCCACCATTTGTTCCTCCGTCTCTGGTTTTGTTCCTCGGTTTCTGGTGTTGTTCCTCGGGCTCTGGTTTAATTTCTCGGGTTCTGGTTTTGTTCCTCGAGCTCTGGTTTAGTTCCATTGGCTCTGGTTTTGTTCCTCAGGCTCTGGTTTTTTTCCTCGGGCTCTGGTTTTGTTCCTCGGACTCTAGTATAATTCCACAGGCTCTGGTTTTGTTCCTTGGGGCCTCCTTTTATTCTTCGCGATCTGGTTTTGTTCCTCGGGATCTGGTTTTCTTCCTCGGGCTCTGGTTTCTTTCCTCGGGCTCTGGTTTTGTTCCTCGAGCTGTGGTTTTGCTCCTCTAGCTCTGGTTGTCTTCCTCGGGCTCTGCTTTTCTTCCTCGAGGGCTAGTTTTGTTCCTCGGGCTCTGGTTTTTTTCCTCAGGCCCTCCTTTTGTTCCTCGGGATCTGGTTTTGTTCCTCGGGCTCTGGTTTCTTTCCTCGGGAGCTCGTTTTGTTCCTCGAGCTGTGGTTTTGCTCCTCTAGCTCTCGTTGTCTTCCTCGGGCTCAGTTTTTCTTCCTCGGGCTCTGCTTTTCTTCCTCGAGGGCTAATTCAGTTCCTCGGGCTCCGTTTTTTTTCCTCGGGCCCTCCTTTTGTTCTTCGGGGTCTGGTTTTGTTCCTCGGGATCTGGTTTCTTTCCTCGGGCTCTGGTTTTGTTCCTCGAGCTGTGGTTTTGCTCCTCTAGCTCTGGTTGTCTTCCTCGGGCTCTGGTTTTCTTCCTCGAGGCCTAGTTTTGTTCCTCGTGCTCTGGTTTTTTACCTCGGGCCCTCCTTTTGTTCTTCGGGATCTGGTTTTGTTCCTCGGGCTCTGGTTTTCTTCCTCGGGCTCTGGTTTCTTTCCTCGGGAGCTCCTTTTGTTCCTCGAGCTGTGGTTTTGCTCCTCTAGCTCTGGTTGTCTTCCTCGGGCTCTGGTTTTCTTCCTCGAGGGCTAGTTTTCTTACTCGGGGTCTCGTTTTATTCCTCGGACCCTCCTTTTGTTCTTCGGGACCTGCTTTTGTTCCTTGGGCTCTGGTTTCTTTCCTCGGGCTCTGGTTTTGTTCCTCGAGCTGTGGTTTTGCTCCTCTAGCTCTGGTTGTCTTCCTCGGGCTCTGCTTTTCTTCCTCGAGGGCTGGTTTTGTTCCCCGGGCTCTGGTTTTGTTCTTCCAGCTCTTCTTTAGCTCCTCGGGCTCTGGTTTGGGTCCATGGGTCTCGTTTTGTTCCCCGGGCCCACCATTTCTTCCTCGGTCTCTGGTTTTGTTCCTCGGGTTCTGGTTTTATTCCTCGGGCTCTGGTTTAATTTCTCGGGTTCTGGTTTTGTTCCTCAAGCTCTGTTTTAGTTCCATTGTCTCTGGTTTTGTTCCTCAGGCTCTGGTTTTTTTCCTTGGGCTCTGGTTTTGTTCCTTGGGGCCTCCTTTTGTTCTTCGCAATCTGGTTTTGTTCCTCGGGATCTGGTTTTGTTCCTCGGGCTCTGGTTTCTTTCCTCGGGAGCTCGTTTTGTTCCTCGAGCTGTGGTTTTGCTCCTCTAGCTCTCGTTGTCTTCCTCGGGCTCTGGTTTTCTTCCTCGGGCTCTGGTTTTGTTCCTCGAGCTGTGGTTTTGCTCCTCTAGATCTGGTTGTCTTCCTCGGGCTCTGGTTTTCTTCCTCGGGCTCTGGTTTTCTTCCTCGAGGGCTGGTTTTGTTCCCCGGGCTCTGCTTTTGTTCTTCCAGCTCTGCTTTAGCTCCTCGGGCTCTGGTTTGAGTCCACGGGTCTCGTTTTGTTCCTCGGGCCCACCATTTCTTCCTCGGTCTCTGGTTTTGTTCCTCGGGTTCTGGTTTTCTTCCTCGGGCTCTGGTTTAATTTCTCGGGTTCTGGTTTTGTTCCTCGAGCTCTGGTTTAGTTCCATTGGCTCTGGTTTTGTTCCTCAGGCTCTGGTTTTTTCCCTCGGGTTCTGGTTTTGTTCCTGGGACTCTAGTATAATTCCACGGGCTCTGGTTTTATTCCTCGGGCCCTCCTTTTGTTCTTCGCGATCTGGTTTTGTTCCTCGGGCTCTGGTTTCTTTCCTCGGGCTCTGGTTTTGCTCCTCTAGCTCTGGTTGTCTTCCTCGAGCTGTGGTTTTGCTTCTCTAGCTCTCGTTGTCTTCCTCGGGCTCTGGTTTTCTTCCTCGAGGGCTGGTTTTGTTCCCCGGGCTCTGGTTTTTTTCTTCCAGCTCTGCTTTAGCTCCTCGGGCTCTGGTTTGGGTCCACGGGTCTCGTTTTGTTCCTCGGGCCCACCATTTGTTCCTCCGTCTCTGGTTTTGTTCCTCGGTTTCTGGTGTTGTTCCTCGGGCTCTGGTTTAATTTCTCGGGTTCTGGTTTTGTTCCTCGAGCTCTGGTTTAGTTCCATTGGCTCTGGTTTTGTTCCTCAGGCTCTGGTTTTTTTCCTCGGGCTCTGGTTTTGTTCCTCGGACTCTAGTATAATTCCACAGGCTCTGGTTTTGTTCCTTGGGGCCTCCTTTTATTCTTCGCGATCTGGTTTTGTTCCTCGGGATCTGGTTTTCTTCCTCGGGCTCTGGTTTCTTTCCTCGGGCTCTGGTTTTGTTCCTCGAGCTGTGGTTTTGCTCCTCTAGCTCTGGTTGTCTTCCTCGGGCTCTGCTTTTCTTCCTCGAGGGCTAGTTTTGTTCCTCGGGCTCTGGTTTTTTTCCTCAGGCCCTCCTTTTGTTCCTCGGGATCTGGTTTTGTTCCTCGGGCTCTGGTTTCTTTCCTCGGGAGCTCGTTTTGTTCCTCGAGCTGTGGTTTTGCTCCTCTAGCTCTCGTTGTCTTCCTCGGGCTCAGTTTTTCTTCCTCGGGCTCTGCTTTTCTTCCTCGAGGGCTAATTCAGTTCCTCGGGCTCCGTTTTTTTTCCTCGGGCCCTCCTTTTGTTCTTCGGGGTCTGGTTTTGTTCCTCGGGATCTGGTTTCTTTCCTCGGGCTCTGGTTTTGTTCCTCGAGCTGTGGTTTTGCTCCTCTAGCTCTGGTTGTCTTCCTCGGGCTCTGGTTTTCTTCCTCGAGGCCTAGTTTTGTTCCTCGTGCTCTGGTTTTTTACCTCGGGCCCTCCTTTTGTTCTTCGGGATCTGGTTTTGTTCCTCGGGCTCTGGTTTTCTTCCTCGGGCTCTGGTTTCTTTCCTCGGGAGCTCCTTTTGTTCCTCGAGCTGTGGTTTTGCTCCTCTAGCTCTGGTTGTCTTCCTCGGGCTCTGGTTTTCTTCCTCGAGGGCTAGTTTTCTTACTCGGGGTCTCGTTTTATTCCTCGGACCCTCCTTTTGTTCTTCGGGACCTGCTTTTGTTCCTTGGGCTCTGGTTTCTTTCCTCGGGCTCTGGTTTTGTTCCTCGAGCTGTGGTTTTGCTCCTCTAGCTCTGGTTGTCTTCCTCGGGCTCTGCTTTTCTTCCTCGAGGGCTGGTTTTGTTCCCCGGGCTCTGGTTTTGTTCTTCCAGCTCTTCTTTAGCTCCTCGGGCTCTGGTTTGGGTCCATGGGTCTCGTTTTGTTCCCCGGGCCCACCATTTCTTCCTCGGTCTCTGGTTTTGTTCCTCGGGTTCTGGTTTTATTCCTCGGGCTCTGGTTTAATTTCTCGGGTTCTGGTTTTGTTCCTCAAGCTCTGTTTTAGTTCCATTGTCTCTGGTTTTGTTCCTCAGGCTCTGGTTTTTTTCCTTGGGCTCTGGTTTTGTTCCTTGGGGCCTCCTTTTGTTCTTCGCAATCTGGTTTTGTTCCTCGGGATCTGGTTTTGTTCCTCGGGCTCTGGTTTCTTTCCTCGGGAGCTCGTTTTGTTCCTCGAGCTGTGGTTTTGCTCCTCTAGCTCTCGTTGTCTTCCTCGGGCTCTGGTTTTCTTCCTCGGGCTCTGGTTTTGTTCCTCGAGCTGTGGTTTTGCTCCTCTAGATCTGGTTGTCTTCCTCGGGCTCTGGTTTTCTTCCTCGGGCTCTGGTTTTCTTCCTCGAGGGCTGGTTTTGTTCCCCGGGCTCTGCTTTTGTTCTTCCAGCTCTGCTTTAGCTCCTCGGGCTCTGGTTTGAGTCCACGGGTCTCGTTTTGTTCCTCGGGCCCACCATTTCTTCCTCGGTCTCTGGTTTTGTTCCTCGGGTTCTGGTTTTCTTCCTCGGGCTCTGGTTTAATTTCTCGGGTTCTGGTTTTGTTCCTCGAGCTCTGGTTTAGTTCCATTGGCTCTGGTTTTGTTCCTCAGGCTCTGGTTTTTTCCCTCGGGTTCTGGTTTTGTTCCTGGGACTCTAGTATAATTCCACGGGCTCTGGTTTTATTCCTCGGGCCCTCCTTTTGTTCTTCGCGATCTGGTTTTGTTCCTCGGGCTCTGGTTTCGTTCCTCGGGCTCTGGTTTTGCTCCTCTAGCTCTGGTTGTCTTCCTCGAGCTGTGGTTTTGCTTCTCTAGCTCTCGTTGTCTTCCTCGGGCTCTGGTTTTCTTCCTCGAGGGCTGGTTTTGTTCCCCGGGCTCTGGTTTTTTTCTTCCAGCTCTGCTTTAGCTCCTCGGGCTCTGGTTTGGGTCCACGGGTCTCGTTTTGTTCCTCGGGCCCACCATTTGTTCCTCCATCTCTGGTTTTGTTCCTCGGTTTCTGGTGTTGTTCCTCGGGCTCTGGTTTAATTTCTAGGGTTCTGGTTTTGTTCCTCGAGCTCTGGTTTAGTTCCATTGGCTCTGGTTTTGTTCCTTGGGGCCTCCTTTTGTTCTTCGCGATCTGGTTTTGTTCCTCGGGATCTGGTTTTCTTCCTCGGGCTCTGGTTTCTTTCCTCGGGAGCTCCTTTTGTTCCTCGAGTTGTGGTTTTGCTCCTCTAGCTCTGGTTGTCTTCCTCGGGCTCTGGTTTTCTTCCTCGAGGGCTAGTTTTCTTCCTCGGGGTCTCGTTTTCTTCCTCGGACCCTCCTTTTGTTCTTCGGGACCTGCTTTTGTTCCTTGGGCTCTGGTTTCTTTCCTCGGGCTCTGGTTTTGTTCCTCGAGCTGTGGTTTTGCTCCTCTAGCTCAGGTTGTCTTCCTCGGGCTCTGGTTTTCTTCCTCGGGCTCTGCTTTTCTTCCTCGAGGGCTGGTTTTGTTCCCCGGGCTCTGCTTTTGTTCTTCCAGCTCTGCTTTAGCTCCTCGGGCTCTGGTTTGGGTCCACGGGTCTCGTTTTGTTCCTCGGGCCCACCATTTCTTTCTCGGTCTCTGGTTTTGTTCCTCGGGTTCTGGTTTTCTTCCTCGGGCTCTGGTTTAATTTCTCGGGTTCTGGTTTTGTTCCTCGAGCTCTGGTTTAGTTCCATTGGCTCTGGTTTTGTTCCTCAGGCTCTGGTTTTTTCCCTCGGGTTCTGGTTTTGTTCCTGGGACTCTAGTATAATTCCACGGGCTCTGGTTTTATTCCTCGGGCCCTCCTTTTGTTCTTCGCGATCTGGTTTTGTTCCTCGGGCTCTGGTTTCTTTCCTCGGGCTCTGGTTTTGCTCCTCTAGCTCTGGTTGTCTTCCTCGAGCTGTGGTTTTGCTTCTCTAGCTCTCGTTGTCTTCCTCGGGCTCTGGTTTTCTTCCTCGAGGGCTGGTTTTGTTCCCCGGGCTCTGGTTTTTTTCTTCCAGCTCTGCTTTAGCTCCTCGGGCTCTGGTTTGGGTCCACGGGTCTCGTTTTGTTCCTCGGGCCCACCATTTGTTCCTCCGTCTCTGGTTTTGTTCCTCGGTTTCTGGTGTTGTTCCTCGGGCTCTGGTTTAATTTCTCGGGTTCTGGTTTTGTTCCTCGAGCTCTGGTTTAGTTCCATTGGCTCTGGTTTTGTTCCTCAGGCTCTGGTTTTTTTCCTCGGGCTCTGGTTTTGTTCCTCGGACTCTAGTATAATTCCACAGGCTCTGGTTTTGTTCCTTGGGGCCTCCTTTTATTCTTCGCGATCTGGTTTTGTTCCTCGGGATCTGGTTTTCTTCCTCGGGCTCTGGTTTCTTTCCTCGGGCTCTGGTTTTGTTCCTCGAGCTGTGGTTTTGCTCCTCTAGCTCTGGTTGTCTTCCTCGGGCTCTGCTTTTCTTCCTCGAGGGCTAGTTTTGTTCCTCGGGCTCTGGTTTTTTTCCTCAGGCCCTCCTTTTGTTCCTCGGGATCTGGTTTTGTTCCTCGGGCTCTGGTTTCTTTCCTCGGGAGCTCGTTTTGTTCCTCGAGCTGTGGTTTTGCTCCTCTAGCTCTCGTTGTCTTCCTCGGGCTCTGGTTTTCTTCCTCGGGCTCTGCTTTTCTTCCTCGAAGGCTAGTTCTGTTCCTCGGACTCTGGTTTTATTCCTCGGGCCCTCCTTTTGTTCTTCGGGATCTGGTTTTGTTCCTCGGGATCTGGTTTTCTTCCTCGGGCTCTTGTTTATTTCCTCGGGCTCTGGTTTTGTTCCTCGAGCTGTGGTTTTGCTCCTCTAGCTCTCGTTGTCTTCCTCGGGCTCTGGTTTTCTTCCTCGAGGGCTAATTCAGTTCCTCGGGCTCCGTTTTTTTTCCTCGGGCCCTCCTTTTGTTCTTCGGGGTCTGGTTTTGTTCCTCGGGATCTGGTTTCTTTCCTCGGGCTCTGGTTTTGTTCCTCGAGCTGTGGTTTTGCTCCTCTAGCTCTGGTTGTCTTCCTCGGGCTCTGGTTTTCTTCCTCGAGGCCTAGTTTTGTTCCTCGTGCTCTGGTTTTTTACCTCGGGCCCTCCTTTTGTTCTTCGGGATCTGGTTTTGTTCCTCGGGCTCTGGTTTTCTTCCTCGGGCTCTGGTTTCTTTCCTCGGGAGCTCCTTTTGTTCCTCGAGCTGTGGTTTTGCTCCTCTAGCTCTGGTTGTCTTCCTCGGGCTCTGGTTTTCTTCCTCGAGGGCTAGTTTTCTTCCTCGGGGTCTCGTTTTATTCCTCGGACCCTCCTTTTGTTCTTCGGGACCTGCTTTTGTTCCTTGGGCTCTGGTTTCTTTCCTCGGGCTCTGGTTTTTTTCCTCGAGCTGTGGTTTTGCTCCTCTAGCTCTGGTTGTCTTCCTCGGGCTCTGCTTTTCTTCCTCGAGGGCTGGTTTTGTTCCCCGGGCTCTGGTTTTGTTCTTCCAGCTCTGCTTTAGCTCCTCGGGCTCTGGTTTGGGTCCATGGGTCTCGTTTTGTTCCCCGGGCACACCATTTCTTCCTCGGTCTCTGGTTTTGTTCCTCGGGTTCTGGTTTTCTTCCTCGGGCTCTGGTTTAATTTCTCGGGTTCTGGTTTTGTTCCTCAAGCTCTGTTTTAGTTCCATTGTCTCTGGTTTTGTTCCTCAGGCTCTGGTTTTTTTCCTTGGGCTCTGGTTTTGTTCCTTGGGGCCTCCTTTTGTTCTTCGCAATCTGGTTTTGTTCCTCGGGATCTGGTTTTGTTCCTCGGGCTCTGGTTTCTTTCCTCGGGAGCTCTTTTTGTTCCTCGAGCTGTGGTTTTGCTCCTCTAGCTCTCGTTGTCTTCCTCGGGCTCTGGTTTTCTTCCTCGGGCTCTGGTTTCTTTCCTCGGGCTCTGGTTTTGTTCCTCGAGCTGTGGTTTTCCTCCTCTAGCTCTCGTTGTCTTCCTCGGTCTCTGGTTTTCTTCCTCGGGCTCTGCTTTTCTTCCTCGAGGGCTAGTTTTGTTCCTCGGGGTCTCGTTTTATTCCTCGGGCCCTCCTTTTGTTCTTCGCGATCTGGTTTTGTTCCTCGGGCTCTGGTTTCTTTCCTCGGGCTCTGGTTTTGCTCCTCTAGCTCTGGTTGTCTTCCTCGAGCTGTGGTTTTGCTTCTCTAGCTCTCGTTGTCTTCCTCGGGCTCTGGTTTTCTTCCTCGAGGGCTGGTTTTGTTCCCCGTGCTCTGGTTTTGTTCTTCCAGCTCTGCTTTAGCTCCTCGGGCTCTGGTTTGGTTCCACGGGTCTCGTTTTGTTCCTCGGACCCACCATTTGTTCCTCCGTCTCTGGTTTTGTTCCTCGGTTTCTGGTGTTGTTCCTCGGGCTCTGGTTTAATTTCTCGGGTTCTGGTTTTGTTCCTCGAGCTCTGGTTTAGTTCCATTGGCTCTGGTTTTGTTCCTCAGGCTCTGGTTTTTTTCCTCGGGCTCTGGTTTTGTTCCTCGGACTCTAGTATAATTCCACGGGCTCTGGTTTGTTCCTTGGGGCCTCCTTTTATTCTTCGTGATCTGGTTTTGTTCCTCGGGACCTGGTTTTCTTCCTCGGGCTCTGGTTTCTTTCCTCGGGCTCTGGTTTTGTTCCTCGAGCTGTGGTTTTGCTCCTCTAGCTCTGGTTGTCTTCCTCGGGCTCTGCTTTTCTTCCTCGAGGGCTAGTTTTGTTCCTCGGGCTCTGGTTTTTTTCCTCAGGCCCTCCTTTTGTTCCTCGGGATCTGGTTTTGTTCCTCGGGCTCTGGTTTCTTTCCTCGGGAGCTCGTTTTGTTCCTCGAGCTGTGGTTTTGCTCCTCTAGCTCTGGTTGTCTTCCTCGGGCTCTGGTTTTCTTCCTCGGGCTCTGCTTTTCTTCCTCGAAGGCTAGTTCTGTTCCTCGGGGTCTGGTTTTATTCCTCGGGCCCTCCTTTTGTTCTTCGGGATCTGGTTTTGTTCCTCGGGCTCTGGTTTTCTTCCTCAGGCTCTGGTTTCTTTCCTCGGGCTCTGGTTTTGTTCCTCGAGCTGTGGTTTTGCTCCTCTAGCTCTGGTTGTCTTCCTCGGGCTCTGGTTTTCTTCCTCGGGCTCTGGTTTTCTTCCTCGAGGGCTGGTTTTGTTCCCCGGGCTCTGGTTTTGTTCTTCCAGCTCTGCTTTAGCTCCTCGGGCTCTGGTTTGGGTCCACGGGTCTCGTTTTGTTCCTCGGACCCACCATTTGTTCCTCCGTCTCTGGTTTTGTTCCTCAGTTTCTGGTGTTGTTCCTCGGGCTCTGGTTTAATTTCTCGGGCTCTGGTTTTGTTCCTCGGACTCTAGTATAATTCCACGGGCTCTGGTTTTGTTCCTTGGGGCCTCCTTTTATTCTTCGCGATCTGGTTTTGTTCCTCGGGATCTGGTTTTCTTCCTCGGGCTCTGGTTTCTTTCCTCGGGCTCTGGTTTTGTTCCTCGAGCTGTGGTTTTGCTCCTCTAGCTCTGGTTGTCTTCCTCGGGCTCTGCTTTTCTTCCTCGAGGGCTAGTTTTGTTCCTCGGGCTCTGGTTTTTTTCCTCAGGCCCTCCTTTTGTTCCTCGGGATCTGGTTTTGTTCCTCGGGCTCTGGTTTCTTTCCTCGGGAGCTCGTTTTGTTCCTCGAGCTGTGGTTTTGCTCCTCTAGCTCTCGTTGTCTTCCTCGGGCTCTGGTTTTCTTCCTCGGGCTCTGCTTTTCTTCCTCGAAGGCTAGTTCTGTTCCTCGGGCTCTGGTTTTATTCCTCGGGCCCTCTTTTGTTCTTCGGGATCTGGTTTTGTTCCTCGGGATCTGGTTTTCTTCCTCGTGCTCTGGTTTATTTCCTCGGGCTCTGGTTTTGTTCCTTGAGCTGTGGTTTTGCTCCTCTAGCTCTGGTTGTCTTCCTCAGGCTCTGGTATTCTTCCTCGATTGCTAGTTTTGTTCCTCGGGCTGTGGTTTTATTCCTCGGGCCCTCCTTTTGTTCTTCGGGATTTGGTTTTGTTGCTCGGGCTCTGGTTTTCTTCCTCGGGCTCTGGTTTCTTTCCTCGGGCTCTGGTTTTGTTCCTCGAGCTGTGGTTTTCCTCCTCTAGCTCTGGTTGTCTTCCTCAGGCTCTGGTTTTCTTCCTCGGGCTCTGCTTTTCTTCCTCGAGGGCTAGTTTTGTTCCTCGGGGTCTCGTTTTATTCCTCGGGCCCTCCTTTTGTTCTTCGCGATCTGGTTTTGTTCCTCGGGCTCTGGTTTCGTTCCTCGGGCTCTGGTTTTGCTCCTCTAGCTCTGGTTGTCTTCCTCGAGCTGTGGTTTTGCTTCTCTAGCTCTCGTTGTCTTCCTCGGGCTCTGGTTTTCTTCCTCGAGGGCTGGTTTTGTTCCCCGGGCTCTGGTTTTGTTCTTCCAGCTCTGCTTTAGCTCCTCGGGCTCTGGTTTGGGTCCACGGGTCTCGTTTTGTTCCTCGGACCCACCATTTGTTCCTCCGTCTCTGGTTTTGTTCCTCGGTTTCTGGTGTTCTTCCTCGGGCTCTGGTTTAATTTCTCGGGTTCTGGTTTTGTTCCTCGAGCTCTGGTTTAGTTCCATTGGCTCTGGTTTTCTTCCTCAGGCTCTGTTTTTTTTCCTCGGGCTCTGGTTTTGTTCCTCGGACTCTAGTATAATTCCACGGGCTCTGGTTTTGTTCCTTGGGGCCTCCTTTTGTTCTTCGCGATCTGGTTTTGTTCCTCGGGATCTGGTTTTCTTCCTCAGGCTCTGGTTTCTTTCCTCGGGAGCTCGTTTTGTTCCTCGAGCTGTGGTTTTTCTCCTCTAGCTCTGGTTGTCTTCCTCGGGCTCTGCTTTTCTTCCTCGGGCTCTGCTTTTCTTCCTCGAGGGCTAGTTTTGTTCCTCGGGCTCTGGTTTTTTACCTCGGGCCCTCCTTTTGTTCTTCGCGATCTGGTTTTGTTCCTCAGGCTCTGGTTTTCTTCCTCGGGCTCTGGTTTCTTTCCTCGGGAGCTCCTTTTGTTCCTCGAGCTGTGGTTTTGCTCCTCTAGCTCTGGTTGTCTTCCTCGGGCTCTGCTTTTCTTCCTCGAGGGCTAGTTTTCTTCCTCGGGGTCTCGTTTTATTCCTCGGACCCTCCTTTTGTTCTTCGGGACCTGCTTTTGTTCCTTGGGCTCTGGTTTCTTTCCTCGGGCTCTGGTTTTGTTCCTCGAGCTGTGGTTTTGCTCCTCTAGCTCTGGTTGTCTTCCTCAGGCTCTGGTTTTCTTCCTCGGGCTCTGGTTTTCTTCCTCGAGGGCTGGTTTTGTTCCCCGGGCTCTGGTTTTGTTCTTCCAGCTCTGCTTTAGCTCCTCGGGCTCTGGTTTGGGTCCACGGGTCTCGTTTTGTTCCTCGGGCCCACCATTTCTTCCTCGGTCTCTGGTTTTGTTCCTCGGGTTCTGGTTTTCTTCCTCGGGCTCTGGTTTAATTTCTCGGGTTCTGGTTTTGTTCCTCGAGCTCTGGTTTAGTTCCATTGGCTCTGGTTTTGTTCCTCAGGCTCTGTTTTTTTTCCTCGGGCTCTGGTTTTGTTCCTCGGACTCTAGTATAATTCCACGGGCTCTGGTTTTGTTCCTTGGGGCCTCCTTTTGTTCTTCGCGATCTGGTTTTGTTCCTCGGGATCTGGTTTTGTTCCTCGGGCTCTGGTTTCTTTCCTCGGGAGCTCGTTTTGTTCCTCGAGCTGTGGTTTTGCTCGTCTAGCTCTGGTTGTCTTCCTCGGGCTCTGGTTTTCTTCCTCGGGCTCTGCTTTTATTCCTCGAGGGCTAGTTTTGTTCCTCGGGGTCTCGTTTTATTCCTCGGACCCTCCTTTTGTTCTTCGGGACCTATTTTTGTTCCTTGGGCTCTGGTTTCTTTCCTCGGGCTCTGGTTTTGTTCCTCGAGCTGTGGTTTTGCTTCTCTAGCTCTGGTTGTCTTCCTCGGGCTCTGGTTTTATTCCTCGGGCCCTCCTTTGGTTCTTCGGGATCTGGTTTTGTTCCTCGGGATCTGGTTTTCTTCCTCGGGCTCTGGTTTATTTCCTCGGGCTCTGGTTTTGTTCCTCGAGCTGTGGTTTTGCTCCTCTAGCTCTGGTTGTCTTCCTCAGGCTCTGGTATTCTTCCTCGATTGCTAGTTTTGTTCCTCGGGCTCTGGTTTTATTCCTCGGACCCTCCTTTTGTTCTTCGGGATCTGGTTTTGTTCCTCGGGCTCTGGTTTTCTTCCTCGGGCTCTGGTTTCTTTCCTCGGGCTCTGGTTTTGTTCCTCGAGCTGTGGTTTTCCTCCTCTAGCTCTGGTTGTCTTCCTCAGGCTCTGGTTTTCTTCCTCGGGCTCTGCTTTTCTTCCTCGAGGACTAGTTTTGTTCCTCGGGGTCTCGTTTTATTCCTCGGGCCCTCCTTTTGTTCTTCGTGATCTGGTTTTGCTCCTCTAGCTCTGGTTTCGTTCCTCGGGCTCTGGTTTTGCTCCTCTAGCTCTGGTTGTCTTCCTCGAGCTGTGGTTTTGCTTCTCTAGCTCTCGTTGTCTTCCTCCGGCTCTGGTTTTCTTCCTCGAGGGCTGGTTTTGTTCCCCGGGCTCTGGTTTTGTTCTTCCAGCTCTGCTTTAGCTCCTCGGGCTCTGGTTTGGGTCCACGGGTCTCGTTTTGTTCCTCGGACCCACCATTTGTTCCTCCGTCTCTGGTTTTTTTCCTCGGTTTCTGGTGTTCTTCCTCGGGCTCTGGTTTAATTTCTCGGGTTCTGGTTTTGTTCCTCGAGCTCTGGTTTAGTTCCATTGGCTCTGGTTTTGTTCCTCAGGCTCTGGTTTTTTTCCTCGGGCTCTGGTTTTGTTCCTCGGACTCTAGTATAATTCCACGGGCTCTGGTTTTGTTCCTTGGGGCCTCCTTTTGTTCTTCGCGATCTGGTTTTGTTCCTCGGGATCTGGTTTTGTTCCTCGGGCTCTGGTTTCTTTCCTCGGGAGCTCGTTTTGTTCCTCGAGCTGTGGTTTTGCTCGTCTAGCTCTGGTTGTCTTCCTCGGGCTCTGGTTTTCTTCCTCGGGCTCTGCTTTTCTTCCTCGAGGGCTAGTTTTGTTCCTCGGGGTCTCGTTTTATTCCTCGGACCCTCCTTTTGTTCTTCGGGACCTGTTTTTGTTCCTTGGGCTCTGGTTTCTTTCCTCGGGCTCTGGTTTTGTTCCTCGAGCTGTGGTTTTGCTTCTCTAGCTCTGGTTGTCTTCCTCGGGCTCTGGTTTTATTCCTCGGGCCCTCCTTTGGTTCTTCGGGATCTGGTTTTGTTCCTCGGGATCTGGTTTTCTTCCTCGGGCTCTGGTTTATTTCCTCGGGCTCTGGTTTTGTTCCTCGAGCTGTGGTTTTGCTCCTCTAGCTCTGGTTGTCTTCCTCAGGCTCTGGTATTCTTCCTCGATTGCTAGTTTTGTTCCTCGGGCTCTGGTTTTATTCCTCGGACCCTCCTTTTGTTCTTCGGGATCTGGTTTTGTTCCTCGGGCTCTGGTTTTCTTCCTCGGGCTCTGGTTTCTTTCCTCGGGCTCTGGTTTTGTTCCTCGAGCTGTGGTTTTCCTCCTCTAGCTCTGGTTGTCTTCCTCAGGCTCTGGTTTTCTTCCTCGGGCTCTGCTTTTCTTCCTCGAGGACTAGTTTTGTTCCTCGGGGTCTCGTTTTATTCCTCGGGCCCTCCTTTTGTTCTTCGCGATCTGGTTTTGCTCCTCTAGCTCTGGTTTCGTTCCTCGGGCTCTGGTTTTGCTCCTCTAGCTCTGGTTGTCTTCCTCGAGCTGTGGTTTTGCTTCTCTAGCTCTCGTTGTCTTCCTCCGGCTCTGGTTTTCTTCCTCGAGGGCTGGTTTTGTTCCCCGGGCTCTGGTTTTGTTCTTCCAGCTCTGCTTTAGCTCCTCGGGCTCTGGTTTGGGTCCACGGGTCTCGTTTTGTTCCTCGGACCCACCATTTGTTCCTCCGTCTCTGGTTTTTTTCCTCGGTTTCTGGTGTTCTTCCTCGGGCTCTGGTTTAATTTCTCGGGTTCTGGTTTTGTTCCTCGAGCTCTGGTTTAGTTCCATTGGCTCTGCTTTTGTTCCTCAGGCTCTGGTTTTTTTCCTCGGGCTCTGGTTTTGTTCCTCGGACTCTAGTATAATTCCACGGGCTCTGGTTTTGTTCCTTGGGGCCTCCTTTTATTCTTCGCGATCTGGTTTTGTTCCTCGGGTTCTGGTTTTCTTCCTCGGGCTCTGGTTTAATTTCTCGGGTTCTGGTTTTGTTCCTCGAGCTCTGGTTTAGTTCCATTGGCTCTGGTTTTGTTCCTCAGGCTCTGGTTTTTTTCCTCGGGCTCTGGTTTTGTTCCTCGGACTCTAGTATAATTCCACGGGCTCTGGTTTTGTTCCTTGGGGCCTCCTTTTGTTCTTCGCGATCTGGTTTTGTTCCTCGGGATCTGGTTTTGTTCCTCGGGCTCTGGTTTCCTTCCTCGGGAGCTCGTTTTGTTCCTCGAGCTGTGGTTTTGGTCCTCTAGCTCTGGTTGTCTTCCTCGGGCTCTGGTTTTCTTCCTCGGGCTCTGCTTTTCTTCCTCGAGGGCTAGTTTTGTTCCTCGGGGTCTCGTTTTCTTCCTCGGACCCTCCTTTTGTTCTTCGGGACCTGTTTTTGTTCCTTGGGCTCTGGTTTCTTTCCTCGGGCTCTGGTTTTGTTCCTCGAGCTGTGGTTTTGCTCCTCTAGCTCTGGTTGTCTTCCTCGGGCTCTGGTTTTCTTTCTCCGGCTCTGCTTTTCTTCCTCGAGGGCTGGTTTTGTTCCCCGGGCTCTGCTTTTGTTCTTCCAGCTCTGCTTTAGCTCCTCGGGCTCTGGTTTGGGTCCATGGGTCTCGTTTTGTTCCTCGGGCCCACCATTTCTTCCTCGGTCTCTGGTTTTGTTCCTCGGGCTCTGGTTTTCTTCCTCGGGCTCTGGTTTCTTTCCTCGGTCTCTGGTTTTGTTCCTCGAGCTGTGGTTTTCCTCCTCTAGCTCTGGTTGTCTTCCTCAGGCTCTGGTATTCTTCCTCGATTGCTAGTTTTGTTCCTCGGGCTCTGGTTTTATTCCTCGGGCCCTCCTTTTGTTCTTCGGGATCTGGTTTTGTTCCTCGGGCTCTGGTTTTCTTCCTCGGGCTCTGGTTTCTTTCCTCGGGCTCTGGTTTTGTTCCTCGAGCTGTGGTTTTCCTCCTCTAGCTCTGGTTGTCTTCCTCAGGCTCTGGTTTTCTTCCTCGGGCTCTGCTTTTCTTCCTCGAGGGCTAGTTTTGTTCCTCGGGGTCTCGTTTTATTCCTCGGGCCCTCCTTTTGTTCTTCGCGATCTGGTTTTGTTCCTCGGGCTCTGGTTTCGTTCCTCGGGCTCTGGTTTTGCTCCTCTAGCTCTGGTTGTCTTCCTCGAGCTGTGGTTTTGCTTCTCTAGCTCTCGTTGTCTTCCTCGGGCTCTGGTTTTCTTCCTCGAGGGCTGGTTTTGTTCCCCGGGCTCTGGTTTTGTTCTTCCAGCTCTGCTTTAGCTCCTCGGGCTCTGGTTTGGGTCCACGGGTCTCGTTTTGTTCCTCGGACCCACCATTTGTTCCTCCGTCTCTGGTTTTGTTCCTCGGTTTCTGGTGTTCTTCCTCGGGCTCTGGTTTAATTTCTCGGGTTCTGGTTTTGTTCCTCGAGCTCTGGTTTAGTTCCATTGGCTCTGGTTTTGTTCCTCAGGCTCTGGTTTTTTTCCTCGGGCTCTGGTTTTGTTCCTCGGACTCTAGTATAATTCCACGGGCTCTGGTTTTGTTCCTTGGGGCCTCCTTTTGTTCTTCGCGATCTGGTTTTGTTCCTCGGGATCTGGTTTTCTTCCTCGGGCTCTGGTTTCTTTCCTCGGGAGCTCGTTTTGTTCCTCGAGCTGTGGTTTTGCTCCTCTAGCTCTGGTTGTCTTCCTCGGGCTCTGCTTTTCTTCCTCGAGGGCTAGTTTTGTTCCTCGGGCTCTGGTTTTTTTCCTCAGGCCCTCCTTTTGTTCCTCGGGATCTGGTTTTGTTCCTCGGGCTCTGGTTTCTTTCCTCGGGAGCTCGTTTTGTTCCTCGAGCTGTGGTTTTGCTCCTCTAGCTCTCGTTGTCTTCCTCGGGCTCTGGTTTTCTTCCTCGGGCTCTGCTTTTCTTCCTCGAAGGCTAGTTCTGTTCCTCGGGCTCTGGTTTTATTCCTCGGGCCCTCCTTTTGTTCTTCGGGATCTGGTTTTGTTCCTCGGGATCTGGTTTTCTTCCTCGGGCTCTGGTTTATTTCCTCGGGCTCTGGTTTTGTTCCTCGAGCTGTGGTTTTTCTCCTCTAGCTCTGGTTGTCTTCCTCAGGCTCTGGTATTCTTCCTCGATTGCTAGTTTTGTTCCTCGGGCTCTGGTTTTATTCCTCGGGCCCTCCTTTTGTTCTTCGGGATCTGGTTTTTTTCCTCGGGCTCTGGTTTTCTTCCTTGGGCTCTGGTTTCTTTCCTCGGACTCTGGTTTTGTTCCTCGAGCTGTGGTTTTGCTCCTCTAGCTCTCGTTGTCTTCCTCGGGCTCTGGTTTTCTTCCTCGGGCTCTGCTTTTCTTCCTCGAGGGCTAGTTTTGTTCCTCGGGGTCTCGTTTTATTCCTCGGGCCCTCCTTTTGTTCTTCGCGATCTGGTTTTGTTCCTCGGGCTCTGGTTTCGTTCCTCGGGCTCTGGTTTTGCTCCTCTAGCTCTGGTTGTCTTCCTCGAGCTGTGGTTTTGCTTCTCTAGCTCTCGTTGTCTTCCTCGGGCTCTGGTTTTCTTCCTCGAGGGCTGGTTTTGTTCCCCGGGCTCTGGTTTTGTTCTTCCAGCTCTGCTTTAGCTCCTCGGGCTCTGGTTTGGTTCCACGGGTCTCGTTTTGTTCCTCGGGCCCACCATTTGTTCCTCCGTCTCTGGTTTTGTTCCTCAGTTTCTGGTGTTGTTCCTCGGGCTCTGGTTTAATTTCTCGGGTTCTGGTTTTGTTCCTCGAGCTCTGGTTTAGTTCCATTGGCTCTGGTTTTGTTCCTCAGGCTCTGGTTTTTTTCCTCGGGCTCTGGTTTTGTTCCTCGGACTCTAGTATAATTCCACGGGCTCTGGTTTTGTTCCTTGGGGCCTCCTTTTATTCTTCGCGATCTGGTTTTGTTCCTCGGGATCTGGTTTTCTTCCTCGGGCTCTGGTTTCTTTCCTCGGGAGCTCGTTTTGTTCCTCGAGCTGTGGTTTTGCTCCTCTAGCTCTGGTTGTCTTCCTCGGGCTCTGCTTTTCTTCCTCGAGGGCTAGTTTTGTTCCTCGGGCTCTGGTTTTTTTCCTCAGGCCCTCCTTTTGTTCCTCGGGATCTGGTTTTGTTCCTCGGGCTCTGGTTTCTTTCCTCGGGAGCTCGTTTTGTTCCTCGAGCTGTGGTTTTGCTCCTCTAGCTCTCGTTGTCTTCCTCGGGCTCTGGTTTTCTTCCTCGGGCTCTGCTTTTCTTCCTCGAAGGCTAGTTCTGTTCCTCGGGCTCTGGTTTTATTCCTCGGGCCCTCCTTTTGTTCTTCGGGATCTGGTTTTGTTCCTCGGGATCTGGTTTTCTTCCTCGGGCTCTGGTTTATTTCCTCGGGCTCTGGTTTTGTTCCTCGAGCTGTGGTTTTGCTCCTCTAGCTCTGGTTGTCTTCCTCAGGCTCTGGTTTTCTTCCTCGGGCTCTGCTTTTCTTCCTCGAGGGCTAGTTTTGTTCCTCGGGGTCTCATTTTATTCCTCGGGCCCTCCTTTTGTTCTTCGCGATCAGGTTTTGTTCCTCGGGCTCTGGTTTTGTTCCTCGGACTCTAGTATAATTCCACGGGCTCTGGTTTTGTTCCTTGGGGCCTCCTTTTGTTCTTCGCAATCTGGTTTTGTTCCTCGGGATCTGGTTTTCTTCCTCGGGCTCTGGTTTCTTTCCTCGGGAGCTCCTTTTGTTCCTCGAGCTGTGGTTTTGCTCCTCTAGCTCTGGTTGTCTTCCTCGGGCTCTGGTTTTCTTCCTCGAGGGCTAGTTTTCTTCCTCGGGGTCTCGTTTTATTCCTCGGACCCTCCTTTTGTTCTTCGGGACCTGCTTTTGTTCCTTGGGCTCTGGTTTCTTTCCTCGGGCTCTGGTTTTGTTCCTCGAGCTGTGGTTTTGCTCCTCTAGCTCTCGTTGTCTTCCTCGGGCTCTGCTTTTCTTCCTCGAGGGCTAGTTTTGTTCCTCGGGCTCTGGTTTTTTTCCTCAGGCCCTCCTTTTGTTCCTCGGGATCTGGTTTTGTTCCTCGGGCTCTGGTTTCTTTCCTCGGGAGCTCGTTTTGTTCCTCGAGCTGTGGTTTTGCTCCTCTAGCTCTGGTTGTCTTCCTCGGGCTCTGGTTTTCTTCCTCGGGCTCTGCTTTTCTTCCTCGAAGGCTAGTTCTGTTCCTCGGGCTCTGGTTTTATTCCTCGGGCCCTCCTTTTGTTCTTCGGGATCTGGTTTTGTTCCTCGGGATCTGGTTTTCTTCCTCGGGCTCTGGTTTATTTCCTCGGGCTCTGGTTTTGTTCCTCGAGCTGTGGTTTTGCTCCTCTAGCTCTGGTTGTCTTCCTCAGGCTCTGGTATTCTTCCTCGATTGCTAGTTTTGTTCCTCGGGCTCTGGTTTTATTCCTCGGGCCCTCCTTTTGTTCTTCGCGATCTGGTTTTCTTCCTCGGGCTCTGGTTTCTTTCCTCGGGCTCTGGTTTTGTTCCTCGAGCTGTGGTTTTCCTCCTCTACCTCTGGTTGTCTTCCTCAGGCTCTGGTTTTCTTCCTCGGGCTCTGCTTTTCTTCCTCGAGGGCTAGTTTTGTTCCTCGGGGTCTCGTTTTATTCCTCGGGCCCTCCTTTTGTTCTTCGCGATCTGGTTTTGTTCCTCGGGCTCTGGTTTCGTTCCTCGGGCTCTGGTTTTGCTCCTCTAGCTCTGGTTGTCTTCCTCGAGCTGTGGTTTTGCTTCTCTAGCTCTCGTTGTCTTCCTCGGGCTCTGGTTTTCTTCCTCGAGGGCTGGTTTTGTTCCCCGGGCTCTGCTTTTGTTCTTCCAGCTCTGCTTTAGCTCCTCGGGCTCTGGTTTGGGTCCACGGGTCTCGTTTTGTTCCTCGGACCCACCATTTGTTCCTCCGTCTCTGGTTTTGTTCCTCGGTTTCTGGTGTTCTTCCTCGGGCTCTGGTTTAATTTCTCGGGTTCTGGTTTTGTTCCTCGAGCTCTGGTTTAGTTCCATTGGCTCTGGTTTTGTTCCTCAGGCTCTGGTTTTTTTCCTCGGGCTCTGGTTTTGTTCCTCGGACTCTAGTATAATTCCACGGGCTCTGGTTTTGTTCCTTGGGGCCTCCTTTTGTTCTTCGCGATCTGGTTTTGTTCCTCGGGATCTGGTTTTCTTCCTCGGGCTCTGGTTTCTTTCCTCGGGAGCTCGTTTTGTTCCTCGAGCTGTGGTTTTGCTCCTCTAGCTCTGGTTGTCTTCCTCGGGCTCTGCTTTTCTTCCTCGAGGGCTAGTTTTGTTCCTCGGGCTCTGGTTTTTTTCCTCAGGCCCTCCTTTTGTTCCTCGGGATCTGGTTTTGTTCCTCGGGCTCTGGTTTCTTTCCTCGGGAGCTCGTTTTGTTCCTCGAGCTGTGGTTTTGCTCCTCTAGCTCTCGTTGTCTTCCTCGGGCTCTGATTTTCTTCCTCGGGCTCTGCTTTTCTTCCTCGAAGGCTAGTTCTGTTCCTCGGGCTCTGGTTTTATTCCTCGGGCCCTCCTTTTGTTCTTCGGGATCTGGTTTTGTTCCTCGGGATCTGGTTTTCTTCCTCGGGCTCTGGTTTATTTCCTCGGGCTCTGGTTTTGTTCCTCGAGCTGTGGTTTTGCTCCTCTAGCTCTGGTTGTCTTCCTCAGGCTCTGGTATTCTTCCTCGATTGCTAGTTTTGTTCCTCGGGCTCTGGTTTTATTCCTCGGGCCCTCCTTTTGTTCTTCGGGATCTGGTTTTGTTCCTCGGGCTCTGGTTTTCTTCCTCGGGCTCTGGTTTCTTTCCTCGGACTCTGGTTTTGTTCCTCGAGCTGTGGTTTTGCTCCTCTAGCTCTCGTTGTCTTCCTCGGGCTCTGGTTTTCTTCCTCGGGCTCTGCTTTTCTTCCTCGAGGGCTAGTTTTGTTCCTCGGGGTCTCGTTTTATTCCTCGGGCCCTCCTTTTGTTCTTCGCGATCTGGTTTTGTTCCTCGGGCTCTGGTTTCGTTCCTCGGGCTCTGGTTTTGCTCCTCTAGCTCTGGTTGTCTTCCTCGAGCTGTGGTTTTGCTTCTCTAGCTCTCGTTGTCTTCCTCGGGCTCTGGTTTTCTTCCTCGAGGGCTGGTTTTGTTCCCCGGGCTCTGGTTTTGTTCTTCCAGCTCTGCTTTAGCTCCTCGGGCTCTGGTTTGGGTCCACGGGTCTCGTTTTGTTCCTCGGGCCCAGCATTTGTTCCTCCGTCTCTGGTTTTGTTCCTCGGTTTCTGGTGTTGTTCCTCGGGCTCTGGTTTAATTTCTAGGGTTCTGGTTTTGTTCCTCGAGCTCTGGTTTAGTTCCATTGGCTCTGGTTTTGTTCCTCAGGCTCTGGTTTTTTTCCTCGGGCTCTGGTTTTGTTCCTCGGACTCTAGTATAATTCCACGGGCTCTGGTTTTGTTCCTCGGGCCCTCCTTTTGTTCTTCGGGATCTGGTTTTGTTCCTCGGGCTCTGGTTTTCTTCCTCAGGCTCTGCTTTCTTTCCTCGGGCTCTGGTTTTGTTCCTCGAGCTGTGGTTTTCCTCCTCTAGCTCTGGTTGTCTTCCTCAGGCTCTGGTTTTCTTCCTCGGGCTCTGCTTTTCTTCCTCGAGGGCTCGTTTTGTTCCTCGGGGTCTCATTTTATTCCTCGGGCCCTCCTTTTGTTCTTCGCGATCAGGTTTTGTTCCTCGGGCTCTGGTTTTGTTCCTCGGACTCTAGTATAATTCCACGGGCTCTGGTTTTGTTCCTTGGGGCCTCCTTTTGTTCTTCGCAATCTGGTTTTGTTCCTCGGGATCTGGTTTTCTTCCTCGGGCTCTGGTTTCTTTCCTCGGGAGCTCGTTTTGTTCCTCGAGCTGTGGTTTTGCTCCTCTAGCTCTGGTTGTCTTCCTGGGGCTCTGGTTTTCTTCCTCGAGGGCTAGTTTTCTTCCTCGGGGTCTCGTTTTATTCCTCGGACCCTCCTTTTGTTCTTCGGGACCTGCTTTTGTTCCTTGGGCTCTGGTTTCTTTCCTCGGGCTCTGGTTTTTTTCCTCAGGCCCTCCTTTTGTTCCTCGGGATCTGGTTTTGTTCCTCGGGCTCTGGTTTCTTTCCTCGGGAGCTCGTTTTGTTCCTCGAGCTGTGGTTTTGCTCCTCTAGCTCTCGTTGTCTTCCTCGGGCTCTGGTTTTCTTCCTCGGGCTCTGCTTTTCTTCCTCGAAGGCTAGTTCTGTTCCTCGGGCTCTGGTTTTATTCCTCGGGCCCTCCTTTTGTTCTTCGGGATCTGGTTTTGTTCCTCGGGATCTGGTTTTCTTCCTCGGGCTCTGGTTTATTTCCTCGGGCTCTGGTTTTGTTCCTCGAGCTGTGGTTTTGCTCCTCTAGCTCTGGTTGTCTTCCTCAGGCTCTGGTATTCTTCCTCGATTGCTAGTTTTGTTCCTCGGGCTCTGGTTTTATTCCTCGGGCCCTCCTTTTGTTCTTCGGGATCTGGTTTTGTTCCTCGGGCTCTGGTTTTCTTCCTCGGGCTCTGGTTTCTTTCCTCGGGCTCTGGTTTTGTTCCTCGAGCTGTGGTTTTCCTCCTCTAGCTCTGGTTGTCTTCCTCAGGCTCTGGTTTTCTTCCTCGGGCTCTGCTTTTCTTCCTCGAGGGCTAGTTTTGTTCCTCGGGGTCTCGTTTTATTCCTCGGGCCCTCCTTTTGTTCTTCGCGATCTGGTTTTGTTCCTCGGGCTCTGGTTTCGTTCCTCGGGCTCTGGTTTTGCTCCTCTAGCTCTGGTTGTCTTCCTCGAGCTGTGGTTTTGCTTCTCTAGCTCTCGTTGTCTTCCTCGGGCTCTGGTTTTCTTCCTCGAGGGCTGGTTTTGTTCCCCGGGCTCTGGTTTTGTTCTTCCAGCTCTGCTTTAGCTCCTCGGGCTCTGGTTTGGGTCCACGGGTCTCGTTTTGTTCCTCGGACCCACCATTTGTTCCTCCGTCTCTGGTTTTGTTCCTCGGTTTCTGGTGTTCTTCCTCGGGCTCTGGTTTAATTTCTAGGGTTCTGGTTTTGTTCCTCGAGCTCTGGTTTAGTTCCATTGGCTCTGGTTTTGTTCCTCAGGCTCTGTTTTTTTTCCTCGGGCTCTGGTTTTGTTCCTCGGACTCTAGTATAATTCCACGGGCTGTGGTTTTGTTCCTTGGGGCCTCCTTTTATTCTTCGCGATCTGGTTTTGTTCCTCGGGATCTGGTTTTCTTCCTCGGGCTCTGGTTTCTTTCCTCGGGAGCTCGTTTTGTTCCTCGAGCTGTGGTTTTGCTCCTCTAGCTCTGGTTGTCTTCCTCGGGCTCTGCTTTTCTTCCTCGAGGGCTAGTTTTGTTCCTCGGGCTCTGTTTTTTTTTCCTCAGGCCCTCCTTTTGTTCCTCGGGATCTGGTTTTGTTCCTCGGGCTCTGGTTTCTTTCCTCGGGAGCTCGTTTTGTTCCTCGAGCTGTGGTTTTGCTCCTCTAGCTCTGGTTGTCTTCCTCGGGCTCTGGTTTTCTTCCTCGGGCTCTGCTTTTCTTCCTCGAAGGCTAGTTCTGTTCCTCGGGCTCTGGTTTTATTCCTCGGGCCCTCCTTTTGTTCTTCGGGATCTGGTTTTGTTCCTCGGGATCTGGTTTTCTTCCTCGGGCTCTGGTTTATTTCCTCGGGCTCTGGTTTTGTTCCTCGAGCTGTGGTTTTGCTCCTCTAGCTCTGGTTGTCTTCCTCAGGCTCTGGTATTCTTCCTCGATTGCTAGTTTTGTTCCTCGGGCTCTGGTTTTATTCCTCGGGCCCTCCTTTTGTTCTTCGGGATTTGGTTTTGTTCCTCGGGCTCTGGTTTTCTTCCTCGGGCTCTGGTTTCTTTCCTCGGGCTCTGGTTTTGTTCCTCGAGCTGTGGTTTTCCTCCTCTACCTCTGGTTGTCTTCCTCAGGCTCTGGTTTTCTTCCTCGGGCTCTGCTTTTCTTCCTCGAGGGCTAGTTTTGTTCCTCGGGGTCTCGTTTTATTCCTCGGGCCCTCCTTTTGTTCTTCGCGATCTGGTTTTGTTCCTCGGGCTCTGGTTTCGTTCCTCGGGCTCTGGTTTTGCTCCTCTAGCTCTGGTTGTCTTCCTCGAGCTGTGGTTTTGCTTCTCTAGCTCTCGTTGTCTTCCTCAGGCTCTGGTTTTCTTCCTCGAGGGCTGGTTTTGTTCCCCGGGCTCTGGTTTTGTTCTTCCAGCTCTGCTTTAGCTCCTCGGGCTCTGGTTTGGGTCCACGGGTCTCGTTTTGTTCCTCGGACCCACCATTTGTTCCTCCGTCTCTGGTTTTGTTCCTCGGTTTCTGGTGTTCTTCCTCGGGCTCTGGTTTAATTTCTCGGGTTCTGGTTTTGTTCCTCGAGCTCTGGTTTAGTTCCATTGGCTCTGGTTTTGTTCCTCAGGCTCTGGTTTTTTTCCTCGGGCTCTGGTTTTGTTCCTCGGACTCTAGTATAATTCCACGGGCTCTGGTTTTGTTCCTTGGGGCCTCCTTTTGTTCTTCGCGATCTGGTTTTGTTCCTCGGGATCTGGTTTTCTTCCTCGGGCTCTGGTTTCTTTCCTCGGGAGCTCGTTTTGTTCCTCGAGCTGTGGTTTTGCTCCTCTAGCTCTGGTTGTCTTCCTCGGGCTCTGCTTTTCTTCCTCGAGGGCTAGTTTTGTTCCTCGGGCTCTGGTTTTTTTCCTCAGGCCCTCCTTTTGTTCCTCGGGATCTGGTTTTGTTCCTCGGGCTCTGGTTTCTTTCCTCGGGAGCTCGTTTTGTTCCTCGAGCTGTGGTTTTGCTCCTCTAGCTCTCGTTGTCTTCCTCGGGCTCTGGTTTTCTTCCTCGGGCTCTGCTTTTCTTCCTTGAAGGCTAGTTCTGTTCCTCGGGCTCTGGTTTTATTCCTCGGGCCCTCCTTTTGTTCTTCGGGATCTGGTTTTGTTCCTCGGGATCTGGTTTTCTTCCTCGGGCTCTGGTTTATTTCCTCGGGCTCTGGTTTTGTTCCTCGAGCTGTGGTTTTGCTCCTCTAGCTCTGGTTGTCTTCCTCAGGCTCTGGTATTCTTCCTCGATTGCTAGTTTTGTTCCTCGGGCTCTGGTTTTATTCCTCGGGCCCTCCTTTTGTTCTTCGGGATTTGGTTTTGTTCCTCGGGCTCTGGTTTTCTTCCTCGGGCTCTGGTTTCTTTCCTCGGGCTCTGGTTTTGTTCCTCGAGCTGTGGTTTTCCTCCTCTAGCTCTGGTTGTCTTCCTCAGGCTCTGGTTTTCTTCCTCGGGCTCTGCTTTTCTTCCTTGAGGGCTAGTTTTGTTCCTCGGGGTCTCGTTTTATTCCTCGGGCCCTCCTTTTGTTCTTCGCGATCTGGTTTTGTTCCTCGGGCTCTGGTTTCGTTCCTCGGGCTCTGGTTTTGCTCCTCTAGCTCTGGTTGTCTTCCTCGAGCTGTGGTTTTGCTTCTCTAGCTCTCGTTGTCTTCCTCAGGCTCTGGTTTTCTTCCTCGAGGGCTGGTTTTGTTCCCCGGGCTCTGGTTTTGTTCTTCCAGCTCTGCTTTAGCTCCTCGGGCTCTGGTTTGGGTCCACGGGTCTCGTTTTGTTCCTCGGACCCACCATTTGTTCCTCCGTCTCTGGTTTTGTTCCTCGGTTTCTGGTGTTCTTCCTCGGGCTCTGGTTTAATTTCTCGGGTTCTGGTTTTGTTCCTCGAGCTCTGGTTTAGTTCCATTGGCTCTGGTTTTGTTCCTCAGGCTCTGGTTTTTTTCCTCGGGCTCTGGTTTTGTTCCTCGGACTCTAGTATAATTCCACGGGCTCTGGTTTTGTTCCTTGGGGCCTCCTTTTGTTCTTCGCGATCTGGTTTTGTTCCTCGGGATCTGGTTTTCTTCCTCGGGCTCTGGTTTCTTTCCTCGGGAGCTCGTTTTGTTCCTCGAGCTGTGGTTTTGCTCCTCTAGCTCTGGTTGTCTTCCTCGGGCTCTGCTTTTCTTCCTCGAGGGCTAGTTTTGTTCCTCGGGCTCTGGTTTTTTTCCTCAGGCCCTCCTTTTGTTCCTCGGGATCTGGTTTTGTTCCTCGGGCTCTGGTTTCTTTCCTCGGGAGCTCGTTTTGTTCCTCGAGCTGTGGTTTTGCTCCTCTAGCTCTCGTTGTCTTCCTTGGGCTCTGGTTTCTTTCCTCGGGCTCTGGTTTGGGTCCACGGGTCTCGTTTTGTTCCTCGGGCCCACCATTTCTTCCTCGGTCTCTGGTTTTGTTCCTCGGGTTCTGGTTTTCTTCCTCGGGCTCTGGTTTAATTTCTCGGGTTCTGGTTTTGTTCCTCGAGCTCTGGTTTAGTTCCATTGGCTCTGGTTTTGTTCCTCAGCCTCTGGTTTTTTTCCTCGCCTCTGGTTTTGTTCCTCGGACTCTAGTATAATTCCACGTGCTCTGGTTTTGTTCCTTGGGGCCTCCTTTTGTTCTTCGCGATCTGGTTTTGTTCCTCGGGATCTGGTTTTGTTCCTCGGGCTCTGGTTTCCTTCCTCGGGAGCTCGTTTTGTTCCTCGAGCTGTGGTTTTGGTCCTCTAGCTCTGGTTGTCTTCCTCGGGCTCTGGTTTTCTTCCTCGGGCTCTGCTTTTCTTCCTCGAGGGCTAGTTTTGTTCCTCGGGGTCTCGTTTTCTTCCTCGGACCCTCCTTTTGTTCTTCGGGACCTGTTTTTGTTCCTTGGGCTCTGGTTTCTTTCCTCGGGCTCTGGTTTTGTTCCTCGAGCTGTGGTTTTGCTCCTCTAGCTCTGGTTGTCTTCCTCGGGCTCTGGTTTTCTTTCTCCGGCTCTGCTTTTCTTCCTCGAGGGCTGGTTTTGTTCCCCGGGCTCTGCTTTTGTTCTTCCAGCTCTGCTTTAGCTCCTCGGGCTCTGGTTTGGGTCCATGGGTCTCGTTTTGTTCCTCGGGCCCACCATTTCTTCCTCGGTCTCTGGTTTTGTTCCTCGGGTTCTGGTTTTCTTCCTCGGGCTCTGGTTTAATTTCTTGGGTTCTGGTTTTGTTCCTCAAGCTCTGGTTTAGTTCCATTGGCTCTGGTTTTGTTCCTCAGGCTCTGGTTTTTTTCCTCGGGCTCTGGTTTTGTTCCTGGGACTCTAGTATAATTCCACGGGCTCTGGTTTTATTCCTCGGGCCCTCCTTTTGTTCTTCGCGATCTGGTTTTCTTCCTTGGGCTCTGGTTTCTTTCCTCGGACTCTGGTTTTGTTCCTCGAGCTGTGGTTTTCCTCCTCTAGCTCTGGTTGTCTTCCTCAGGCTCTGGTTTTCTTCCTCGGGCTCTGCTTTTCTTCCTCGAGGGCTAGTTTTGTTCCTCGGGGTCTCGTTTTATTCCTCGGGCCCTCCTTTTGTTCTTCGCGATCTGGTTTTGTTCCTCGGGCTCTGGTTTCGTTCCTCGGGCTCTGGTTTTGCTCCTCTAGCTCTGGTTGTCTTCCTCGAGCTGTGGTTTTGCTTCTCTAGCTCTCGTTGTCTTCCTCGGGCTCTGCTTTTCTTCCTCGAGGGCTGGTTTTGTTCCCCGGGCTCTGGTTTTGTTCTTCCAGCTCTGCTTTAGCTCCTCGGGCTCTGGTTTGGGTCCACGGGTCTCGTTTTGTTCCTCGGACCCACCATTTGTTCCTCCGTCTCTGGTTTTGTTCCTCGGTTTCTGGTGTTCTTCCTCGGGCTCTGGTTTAATTTCTCGGGTTCTGGTTTTGTTCCTCGAGCTCTGGTTTAGTTCCATTGGCTCTGGTTTTGTTCCTCAGGCTCTGGTTTTTTTCCTCGGGCTCTGGTTTTGTTCCTCGGACTCTAGTATAATTCCACGGGCTCTGGTTTTGTTCCTTGGGGCCTCCTTTTGTTCTTCGCGATCTGGTTTTGTTCCTCGGGATCTGGTTTTCTTCCTCGGGCTCTGGTTTCTTTCCTCGGGAGCTCGTTTTGTTCCTCGAGCTGTGGTTTTGCTCCTCTAGCTCTGGTTGTCTTCCTCGGGCTCTGCTTTTCTTCCTCGAGGGCTAGTTTTGTTCCTCGGGCTCTGGTTTTTTTCCTCAGGCCCTCCTTTTGTTCCTCGGGATCTGGTTTTGTTCCTCGGGCTCTGGTTTCTTTCCTCGGGAGCTCGTTTTGTTCCTCGAGCTGTGGTTTTGCTCCTCTAGCTCTCGTTGTCTTCCTTGGGCTCTGGTTTCTTTCCTCGGGCTCTGGTTTGGGTCCACGGGTCTCGTTTTGTTCCTCGGGCCCACCATTTCTTCCTCGGTTTCTGGTTTTGTTCCTCGGGTTCTGGTTTTCTTCCTCGGGCTCTGGTTTAATTTCTCGGGTTCTGGTTTTGTTCCTCGAGCTCTGGTTTAGTTCCATTGGCTCTGGTTTTGTTCCTCAGCCTCTGGTTTTTTTCCTCGCCTCTGGTTTTGTTCCTCGGACTCTAGTATAATTCCACGTGCTCTGGTTTTGTTCCTTGGGGCCTCCTTTTGTTCTTCGCGATCTGGTTTTGTTCCTCGGGATCTGGTTTTGTTCCTCGGGCTCTGGTTTCCTTCCTCGGGAGCTCGTTTTGTTCCTCGAGCTGTGGTTTTGGTCCTCTAGCTCTGGTTGTCTTCCTCGGGCTCTGGTTTTCTTCCTCGGGCTCTGCTTTTCTTCCTCGAGGGCTAGTTTTGTTCCTCGGGGTCTCGTTTTCTTCCTCGGACCCTCCTTTTGTTCTTCGGGACCTGTTTTTGTTCCTTGGGCTCTGGTTTCTTTCCTCGGGCTCTGGTTTTGTTCCTCGAGCTGTGGTTTTGCTCCTCTAGCTCTGGTTGTCTTCCTCGGGCTCTGGTTTTCTTTCTCCGGCTCTGCTTTTCTTCCTCGAGGGCTGGTTTTGTTCCCCGGGCTCTGCTTTTGTTCTTCCAGCTCTGCTTTAGCTCCTCGGGCTCTGGTTTGGGTCCATGGGTCTCGTTTTGTTCCTCGGGCCCACCATTTCTTCCTCGGTCTCTGGTTTTGTTCCTCGGGTTCTGGTTTTCTTCCTCGGGCTCTGGTTTAATTTCTTGGGTTCTGGTTTTGTTCCTCAAGCTCTGGTTTAGTTCCATTGGCTCTGGTTTTGTTCCTCAGGCTCTGGTTTTTTTCCTCGGGCTCTGGTTTTGTTCCTGGGACTCTAGTATAATTCCACGGGCTCTGGTTTTATTCCTCGGGCCCTCCTTTTGTTCTTCGCGATCTGGTTTTCTTCCTTGGGCTCTGGTTTCTTTCCTCGGACTCTGGTTTTGTTCCTCGAGCTGTGGTTTTCCTCCTCTAGCTCTGGTTGTCTTCCTCAGGCTCTGGTTTTCTTCCTCGGGCTCTGCTTTTCTTCCTCGAGGGCTAGTTTTGTTCCTCGGGGTCTCGTTTTATTCCTCGGGCCCTCCTTTTGTTCTTCGCGATCTGGTTTTGTTCCTCGGGCTCTGGTTTCGTTCCTCGGGCTCTGGTTTTGCTCCTCTAGCTCTGGTTGTCTTCCTCGAGCTGTGGTTTTGCTTCTCTAGCTCTCGTTGTCTTCCTCGGGCTCTGGTTTTCTTCCTCGAGGGCTGGTTTTGTTCCCCGGGCTCTGGTTTTGTTCTTCCAGCTCTGCTTTAGCTCCTCGGGCTCTGGTTTGGGTCCACGGGTCTCGTTTTGTTCCTCGGGCCCAGCATTTGTTCCTCCGTCTCTGGTTTTGTTCCTCGGTTTCTGGTGTTCTTCCTCGGGCTCTGGTTTAATTTCTCGGGTTCTGGTTTTGTTCCTCGAGCTCTGGTTTAGTTCCATTGGCTCTGGTTTTGTTCCTCAGGCTCTGGTTTTTTTCCTCGGGCTCTGGTTTTGTTCCTCGGACTCTAGTATAATTCCACGGGCTCTGGTTTTGTTCCTTGGGGCCTCCTTTTGTTCTTCGCGATCTGGTTTTGTTCCTCGGGCTCTGGTTTCTTTCCTCGGGAGCTCGTTTTGTTCCTCGAGCTGTGGTTTTGCTCCTCTAGCTCTGGTTGTCTTCCTCGGGCTCTGCTTTTCTTCCTCGAGGGCTAGTTTTGTTCCTCGGGCTCTAGTTTTTTTCCTCAGGCCCTCCTTTTGTTCCTCGGGATCTGGTTTTCTTCCTCGGGCTCTGGTTTCTTTCCTCGGGAGCTCGTTTTGTTCCTCGAGCTGTGGTTTTGCTCCTCTAGCTCTCGTTGTCTTCCTTGGGCTCTGGTTTCTTTCCTCGGGCTCTGGTTTGGGTCCACGGGTCTCGTTTTGTTCCTCGGGCCCACCATTTCTTCCTCGGTTTCTGGTTTTGTTCCTCGGGTTCTGGTTTTCTTCCTCGGGCTCTGGTTTAATTTCTCGGGTTCTGGTTTTGTTCCTCGAGCTCTGGTTTAGTTCCATTGGCTCTGGTTTTGTTCCTCAGGCTCTGGTTTTTTTCCTCGGGCTCTGGTTTTGTTCCTCGGACTCTAGTATAATTCCACGTGCTCTGGTTTTGTTCCTTGGGGCCTCCTTTTGTTCTTCGCGATCTGGTTTTGTTCCTCGGGATCTGGTTTTGTTCCTCGGGCTCTGGTTTCCTTCCTCGGGAGCTCGTTTTGTTCCTCGAGCTGTGGTTTTGGTCCTCTAGCTCTGGTTGTCTTCCTCGGGCTCTGGTTGTCTTCCTCGGGCTCTGCTTTTCTTCCTCGAGGGCTAGTTTTGTTCCTCGGGGTCTCGTTTTCTTCCTCGGACCCTCCTTTTGTTCTTCGGGACCTGTTTTTGTTCCTTGGGCTCTGGTTTCTTTCCTCGGGCTCTGGTTTTGTTCCTCGAGCTGTGGTTTTGCTCCTCTAGCTCTGGTTGTCTTCCTCGGGCTCTGGTTTTCTTTCTCCGGCTCTGCTTTTCTTCCTCGAGGGCTGGTTTTGTTCCCCGGGCTCTGCTTTTGTTCTTCCAGCTCTGCTTTAGCTCCTCGGGCTCTGGTTTGGGTCCATGGGTCTCGTTTTGTTCCTCGGGCCCACCATTTCTTCCTCGGTCTCTGGTTTTGTTCCTCGGGTTCTGGTTTTCTTCCTCGGGCTCTGGTTTAATTTCTTGGGTTCTGGTTTTGTTCCTCAAGCTCTGGTTTAGTTCCATTGGCTCTGGTTTTGTTCCTCAGGCTCTGGTTTTTTTCCTCGGGCTCTGGTTTTGTTCCTGGGACTCTAGTATAATTCCACGGGCTCTGGTTTTATTCCTCGGGCCCTCCTTTTGTTCTTCGCGATCTGGTTTTCTTCCTTGGGCTCTGGTTTCTTTCCTCGGACTCTGGTTTTGTTCCTCGAGCTGTGGTTTTCCTCCTCTAGCTCTGGTTGTCTTCCTCAGGCTCTGGTTTTCTTCCTCGGGCTCTGCTTTTCTTCCTCGAGGGCTAGTTTTGTTCCTCGGGGTCTCGTTTTATTCCTCGGGCCCTCCTTTTGTTCTTCGCGATCTGGTTTTGTTCCTCGGGCTCTGGTTTCGTTCCTCGGGCTCTGGTTTTGCTCCTCTAGCTCTGGTTGTCTTCCTCGAGCTGTGGTTTTGCTTCTCTAGCTCTCGTTGTCTTCCTCGGGCTCTGCTTTTCTTCCTCGAGGGCTGGTTTTGTTCCCCGGGCTCTGGTTTTGTTCTTCCAGCTCTGCTTTAGCTCCTCGGGCTCTGGTTTGGGTCCACGGGTCTCGTTTTGTTCCTCGGACCCACCATTTGTTCCTCCGTCTCTGGTTTTGTTCCTCGGTTTCTGGTGTTCTTCCTCGGGCTCTGGTTTAATTTCTCGGGTTCTGGTTTTGTTCCTCGAGCTCTGGTTTAGTTCCATTGGCTCTGGTTTTGTTCCTCAGGCTCTGGTTTTTTTCCTCGGGCTCTGGTTTTGTTCCTCGGACTCTAGTATAATTCCACGGGCTCTGGTTTTGTTCCTTGGGGCCTCCTTTTGTTCTTCGCGATCTGGTTTTGTTCCTCGGGATCTGGTTTTCTTCCTCGGGCTCTGGTTTCTTTCCTCGGGAGCTCGTTTTGTTCCTCGAGCTGTGGTTTTGCTCCTCTAGCTCTGGTTGTCTTCCTCGGGCTCTGCTTTTCTTCCTCGAGGGCTAGTTTTGTTCCTCGGGCTCTGGTTTTTTTCCTCAGGCCCTCCTTTTGTTCCTCGGGATCTGGTTTTGTTCCTCGGGCTCTGGTTTCTTTCCTCGGGAGCTCGTTTTGTTCCTCGAGCTGTGGTTTTGCTCCTCTAGCTCTCGTTGTCTTCCTTGGGCTCTGGTTTCTTTCCTCGGGCTCTGGTTTGGGTCCACGGGTCTCGTTTTGTTCCTCGGGCCCACCATTTCTTCCTCGGTCTCTGGTTTTGTTCCTCGGGTTCTGGTTTTCTTTCTCGGGCTCTGGTTTAATTTCTCGGGTTCTGGTTTTGTTCCTCGAGCTCTGGTTTAGTTCCATTGGCTCTGGTTTTGTTCCTCAGCCTCTGGTTTTTTTCCTCGCCTCTGGTTTTGTTCCTCGGACTCTAGTATAATTCCACGTGCTCTGGTTTTGTTCCTTGGGGCCTCCTTTTGTTCTTCGCGATCTGGTTTTGTTCCTCGGGATCTGGTTTTGTTCCTCGGGCTCTGGTTTCCTTCCTCGGGAGCTCGTTTTGTTCCTCGAGCTGTGGTTTTGGTCCTCTAGCTCTGGTTGTCTTCCTCGGGCTCTGGTTTTCTTCCTCGGGCTCTGCTTTTCTTCCTCGAGGGCTAGTTTTGTTCCTCGGGGTCTCGTTTTCTTCCTCGGACCCTCCTTTTGTTCTTCGGGACCTGTTTTTGTTCCTTGGGCTCTGGTTTCTTTCCTCGGGCTCTGGTTTTGTTCCTCGAGCTGTGGTTTTGCTCCTCTAGCTCTGGTTGTCTTCCTCGGGCTCTGGTTTTCTTTCTCCGGCTCTGCTTTTCTTCCTCGAGGGCTGGTTTTGTTCCCCGGGCTCTGCTTTTGTTCTTCCAGCTCTGCTTTAGCTCCTCGGGCTCTGGTTTGGGTCCATGGGTCTCGTTTTGTTCCTCGGGCCCACCATTTCTTCCTCGGTCTCTGGTTTTGTTCCTCGGGTTCTGGTTTTCTTCCTCGGGCTCTGGTTTAATTTCTTGGGTTCTGGTTTTGTTCCTCAAGCTCTGGTTTAGTTCCATTGGCTCTGGTTTTGTTCCTCAGGCTCTGGTTTTTTTCCTCGGGCTCTGGTTTTGTTCCTGGGACTCTAGTATAATTCCACGGGCTCTGGTTTTATTCCTCGGGCCCTCCTTTTGTTCTTCGCGATCTGGTTTTCTTCCTTGGGCTCTGGTTTCTTTCCTCGGACTCTGGTTTTGTTCCTCGAGCTGTGGTTTTGCTCCTCTAGCTCTGGTTGTCTTCCTCAGGCTCTGGTTTTCTTCCTCGGGCTCTGCTTTTCTTCCTCGAGGGCTAGTTTTGTTCCTCGGGGTCTCGTTTTATTCCTCGGGCCCTCCTTTTGTTCTTCGCGATCTGGTTTTGTTCCTCGGGCTCTGGTTTCGTTCCTCGGGCTCTGGTTTTGCTCCTCTAGCTCTGGTTGTCTTCCTCGAGCTGTGGTTTTGCTTCTCTAGCTCTCGTTGTCTTCCTCGGGCTCTGGTTTTCTTCCTCGAGGGCTGGTTTTGTTCCCCGGGCTCTGGTTTTGTTCTTCCAGCTCTGCTTTAGCTCCTCGGGCTCTGGTTTGGGTCCACGGGTCTCGTTTTGTTCCTCGGACCCACCATTTGTTCCTCCGTCTCTGGTTTTGTTCCTCGGTTTCTGGTGTTCTTCCTCGGGCTCTGGTTTAATTTCTCGGGTTCTGGTTTTGTTCCTCGAGCTCTGGTTTAGTTCCATTGGCTCTGGTTTTGTTCCTCAGGCTCTGGTTTTTTTCCTCGGGCTCTGGTTTTGTTCCTCGGACTCTAGTATAATTCCACGGGCTCTGGTTTTGTTCCTTGGGGCCTCCTTTTGTTCTTCGCGATCTGGTTTTGTTCCTCGGGATCTGGTTTTCTTCCTCGGGCTCTGGTTTCTTTCCTCGGGAGCTCGTTTTGTTCCTCGAGCTGTGGTTTTGCTCCTCTAGCTCTGGTTGTCTTCCTCGGGCTCTGCTTTTCTTCCTCGAGGGCTAGTTTTGTTCCTCGGGCTCTGGTTTTTTTCCTCAGGCCCTCCTTTTGTTCCTCGGGATCTGGTTTTGTTCCTCGGGCTCTGGTTTCTTTCCTCGGGAGCTCGTTTTGTTCCTCGAGCTGTGGTTTTGCTCCTCTAGCTCTCGTTGTCTTCCTCGGGCTCTGGTTTTCTTCCTCGGGCTCTGCTTTTCTTCCTCGAAGGCTAGTTCTGTTCCTCGGGCTCTGGTTTTATTCCTCGGGCCCTCCTTTTGTTCTTCGGGATCTGGTTTTGTTCCTCGGGATCTGGTTTTCTTCCTCGGGCTCTGGTTTATTTCCTCGGGCTCTGGTTTTGTTCCTCGAGCTGTGGTTTTGCTCCTCTAGCTCTGGTTGTCTTCCTCAGGCTCTGGTATTCTTCCTCGATTGCTAGTTTTGTTCCTCGGGCTCTGGTTTTATTCCTCGGGCCCTCCTTTTGTTCTTCGGGATTTGGTTTTGTTCCTCGGGCTCTGGTTTTCTTCCTCGGGCTCTGGTTTCTTTCCTCGGGCTCTGGTTTTGTTCCTCGAGCTGTGGTTTTCCTCCTCTAGCTCTGGTTGTCTTCCTCAGGCTCTGGTTTTCTTCCTCGGGCTCTGCTTTTCTTCCTCGAGGGCTAGTTTTGTTCCTCGGGGTCTCGTTTTATTCCTCGGGCCCTCCTTTTGTTCTTCGCGATCTGGTTTTGTTCCTCGGGCTCTGGTTTCGTTCCTCGGGCTCTGGTTTTGCTCCTCTAGCTCTGGTTGTCTTCCTCGAGCTGTGGTTTTGCTTCTCTAGCTCTCGTTGTCTTCCTCAGGCTCTGGTTTTCTTCCTCGAGGGCTGGTTTTGTTCCCCGGGCTCTGGTTTTGTTCTTCCAGCTCTGCTTTAGCTCCTCGGGCTCTGGTTTGGGTCCACGGGTCTCGTTTTGTTCCTCGGACCCACCATTTGTTCCTCCGTCTCTGGTTTTGTTCCTCGGTTTCTGGTGTTCTTCCTCGGGCTCTGGTTTAATTTCTCGGGTTCTGGTTTTGTTCCTCGAGCTCTGGTTTAGTTCCATTGGCTCTGGTTTTGTTCCTCAGGCTCTGGTTTTTTTCCTCGGGCTCTGGTTTTGTTCCTCGGACTCTAGTATAATTCCACGGGCTCTGGTTTTGTTCCTTGGGGCCTCCTTTTGTTCTTCGCGATCTGGTTTTGTTCCTCGGGATCTGGTTTTCTTCCTCGGGCTCTGGTTTCTTTCCTCGGGAGCTCGTTTTGTTCCTCGAGCTGTGGTTTTGCTCCTCTAGCTCTGGTTGTCTTCCTCGGGCTCTGCTTTTCTTCCTCGAGGGCTAGTTTTGTTCCTCGGGCTCTGGTTTTTTTCCTCAGGCCCTCCTTTTGTTCCTCGGGATCTGGTTTTGTTCCTCGGGCTCTGGTTTCTTTCCTCGGGAGCTCGTTTTGTTCCTCGAGCTGTGGTTTTGCTCCTCTAGCTCTCGTTGTCTTCCTCGGGCTCTGGTTTTCTTCCTCGGGCTCTGCTTTTCTTCCTCGAAGGCTAGTTCTGTTCCTCGGGCTCTGGTTTTATTCCTCGGGCCCTCCTTTTGTTCTTCGGGATCTGGTTTTGTTCCTCGGGATCTGGTTTTCTTCCTCGGGCTCTGGTTTATTTCCTCGGGCTCTGGTTTTGTTCCTCGAGCTGTGGTTTTGCTCCTCTAGCTCTGGTTGTCTTCCTCAGGCTCTGGTATTCTTCCTCGATTGCTAGTTTTGTTCCTCGGGCTCTGGTTTTATTCCTCGGGCCCTCCTTTTGTTCTTCGGGATTTGGTTTTGTTCCTCGGGCTCTGGTTTTCTTCCTCGGGCTCTGGTTTCTTTCCTCGGGCTCTGGTTTTGTTCCTCGAGCTGTGGTTTTCCTCCTCTAGCTCTGGTTGTCTTCCTCAGGCTCTGGTTTTCTTCCTCGGGCTCTGCTTTTCTTCCTCGAGGGCTAGTTTTGTTCCTCGGGGTCTCGTTTTATTCCTCGGGCCCTCCTTTTGTTCTTCGCGATCTGGTTTTGTTCCTCGGGCTCTGGTTTCGTTCCTCGGGCTCTGGTTTTGCTCCTCTAGCTCTGGTTGTCTTCCTCGAGCTGTGGTTTTGCTTCTCTAGCTCTCGTTGTCTTCCTCAGGCTCTGGTTTTCTTCCTCGAGGGCTGGTTTTGTTCCCCGGGCTCTGGTTTTGTTCTTCCAGCTCTGCTTTAGCTCCTCGGGCTCTGGTTTGGGTCCACGGGTCTCGTTTTGTTCCTCGGACCCACCATTTGTTCCTCCGTCTCTGGTTTTGTTCCTCGGTTTCTGGTGTTCTTCCTCGGGCTCTGGTTTAATTTCTCGGGTTCTGGTTTTGTTCCTCGAGCTCTGGTTTAGTTCCATTGGCTCTGGTTTTGTTCCTCAGGCTCTGGTTTTTTTCCTCGGGCTCTGGTTTTGTTCCTCGGACTCTAGTATAATTCCACGGGCTCTGGTTTTGTTCCTTGGGGCCTCCTTTTGTTCTTCGCGATCTGGTTTTGTTCCTCGGGATCTGGTTTTCTTCCTCGGGCTCTGGTTTCTTTCCTCGGGAGCTCGTTTTGTTCCTCGAGCTGTGGTTTTGCTCCTCTAGCTCTGGTTGTCTTCCTCGGGCTCTGCTTTTCTTCCTCGAGGGCTAGTTTTGTTCCTCGGGCTCTGGTTTTTTTCCTCAGGCCCTCCTTTTGTTCCTCGGGATCTGGTTTTGTTCCTCGGGCTCTGGTTTCTTTCCTCGGGAGCTCGTTTTGTTCCTCGAGCTGTGGTTTTGCTCCTCTAGCTCTCGTTGTCTTCCTTGGGCTCTGGTTTCTTTCCTCGGGCTCTGGTTTGGGTCCACGGGTCTCGTTTTGTTCCTCGGGCCCACCATTTCTTCCTCGGTCTCTGGTTTTGTTCCTCGGGTTCTGGTTTTCTTCCTCGGGCTCTGGTTTAATTTCTCGGGTTCTGGTTTTGTTCCTCGAGCTCTGGTTTAGTTCCATTGGCTCTGGTTTTGTTCCTCAGCCTCTGGTTTTTTTCCTCGCCTCTGGTTTTGTTCCTCGGACTCTAGTATAATTCCACGTGCTCTGGTTTTGTTCCTTGGGGCCTCCTTTTGTTCTTCGCGATCTGGTTTTGTTCCTCGGGATCTGGTTTTGTTCCTCGGGCTCTGGTTTCCTTCCTCGGGAGCTCGTTTTGTTCCTCGAGCTGTGGTTTTGGTCCTCTAGCTCTGGTTGTCTTCCTCGGGCTCTGGTTTTCTTCCTCGGGCTCTGCTTTTCTTCCTCGAGGGCTAGTTTTGTTCCTCGGGGTCTCGTTTTCTTCCTCGGACCCTCCTTTTGTTCTTCGGGACCTGTTTTTGTTCCTTGGGCTCTGGTTTCTTTCCTCGGGCTCTGGTTTTGTTCCTCGAGCTGTGGTTTTGCTCCTCTAGCTCTGGTTGTCTTCCTCGGGCTCTGGTTTTCTTTCTCCGGCTCTGCTTTTCTTCCTCGAGGGCTGGTTTTGTTCCCCGGGCTCTGCTTTTGTTCTTCCAGCTCTGCTTTAGCTCCTCGGGCTCTGGTTTGGGTCCATGGGTCTCGTTTTGTTCCTCGGGCCCACCATTTCTTCCTCGGTCTCTGGTTTTGTTCCTCGGGTTCTGGTTTTCTTCCTCGGGCTCTGGTTTAATTTCTTGGGTTCTGGTTTTGTTCCTCAAGCTCTGGTTTAGTTCCATTGGCTCTGGTTTTGTTCCTCAGGCTCTGGTTTTTTTCCTCGGGCTCTGGTTTTGTTCCTGGGACTCTAGTATAATTCCACGGGCTCTGGTTTTATTCCTCGGGCCCTCCTTTTGTTCTTCGCGATCTGGTTTTCTTCCTTGGGCTCTGGTTTCTTTCCTCGGACTCTGGTTTTGTTCCTCGAGCTGTGGTTTTCCTCCTCTAGCTCTGGTTGTCTTCCTCAGGCTCTGGTTTTCTTCCTCGGGCTCTGCTTTTCTTCCTCGAGGGCTAGTTTTGTTCCTCGGGGTCTCGTTTTATTCCTCGGGCCCTCCTTTTGTTCTTCGCGATCTGGTTTTGTTCCTCGGGCTCTGGTTTCGTTCCTCGGGCTCTGGTTTTGCTCCTCTAGCTCTGGTTGTCTTCCTCGAGCTGTGGTTTTGCTTCTCTAGCTCTCGTTGTCTTCCTCGGGCTCTGGTTTTCTTCCTCGAGGGCTGGTTTTGTTCCCCGGGCTCTGGTTTTGTTCTTCCAGCTCTGCTTTAGCTCCTCGGGCTCTGGTTTGGGTCCACGGGTCTCGTTTTGTTCCTCGGACCCACCATTTGTTCCTCCGTCTCTGGTTTTGTTCCTCGGTTTCTGGTGTTCTTCCTCGGGCTCTGGTTTAATTTCTCGGGTTCTGGTTTTGTTCCTCGAGCTCTGGTTTAGTTCCATTGGCTCTGGTTTTGTTCCTCAGGCTCTGGTTTTTTTCCTCGGGCTCTGGTTTTGTTCCTCGGACTCTAGTATAATTCCACGGGCTCTGGTTTTGTTCCTTGGGGCCTCCTTTTGTTCTTCGCGATCTGGTTTTGTTCCTCGGGATCTGGTTTTCTTCCTCGGGCTCTGGTTTCTTTCCTCGGGAGCTCGTTTTGTTCCTCGAGCTGTGGTTTTGCTCCTCTAGCTCTGGTTGTCTTCCTCGGGCTCTGCTTTTCTTCCTCGAGGGCTAGTTTTGTTCCTCGGGCTCTGGTTTTTTTCCTCAGGCCCTCCTTTTGTTCCTCGGGATCTGGTTTTGTTCCTCGGGCTCTGGTTTCTTTCCTCGGGAGCTCGTTTTGTTCCTCGAGCTGTGGTTTTGCTCCTCTAGCTCTCGTTGTCTTCCTCGGGCTCTGGTTTTCTTCCTCGGGCTCTGCTTTTCTTCCTCGAAGGCTAGTTCTGTTCCTCGGGCTCTGGTTTTATTGCTCGGGCCCTCCTTTTGTTCTTCGGGATCTGGTTTCTTTCCTCGGGATCTGGTTTTCTTTCTCGGGCTCTGGTTTATTTCCTCGGGCTCTGGTTTTGTTCCTCGAGCTGTGGTTTTTCTCCTCTAGCTCTGGTTGTCTTCCTCAGGCTCTGGTATTCTTCCTCGATTGCTAGTTTTGTTCCTCGGGCTCTGGTTTTATTCCTCGGGCCCTCCTTTTGTTCTTCGGGATCTGGTTTTGTTCCTCAGGCTCTGGTTTTCTTCCTCGGGCTCTGGTTTCTTTCCTCGGGCTCTGGTTTTGTTCCTCGAGCTGTGGTTTTCCTCCTCTAGCTCTGGTTGTCTTCCTCAGGCTCTGGTTTTCTTCCTCGGGCTCTGCTTTTCTTCCTCGAGGGCTAGTTTTGTTCCTCGGGGTCTCGTTTTATTCCTCGGGCCCTCCTTTTGTTCTTCGCGATCTGGTTTTGTTCCTCGGGCTCTGGTTTCGTTCCTCGGGCTCTGGTTTTGCTCCTCTAGCTCTGGTTGTCTTCCTCGAGCTGTGGTTTTGCTTCTCTAGCTCTCGTTGTCTTCCTCGGGCTCTGCTTTTCTTCCTCGAGGGCTGGTTTTGTTCCCCGGGCTCTGGTTTTGTTCTTCCAGCTCTGCTTTAGCTCCTCGGGCTCTGGTTTGGGTCCACGGGTCTCGTTTTGTTCCTCGGACCCACCATTTGTTCCTCCGTCTCTGGTTTTGTTCCTCGGTTTCTGGTGTTCTTCCTCGGGCTCTGGTTTAATTTCTCGGGTTCTGGTTTTGTTCCTCGAGCTCTGGTTTAGTTCCATTGGCTCTGGTTTTGTTCCTCAGGCTCTGGTTTTTTTCCTCGGGCTCTGGTTTTGTTCCTCGGACTCTAGTATAATTCCACGGGCTCTGGTTTTGTTCCTTGGGGCCTCCTTTTGTTCTTCGCGATCTGGTTTTGTTCCTCGGGATCTGGTTTTCTTCCTCGGGCTCTGGTTTCTTTCCTCGGGAGCTCGTTTTGTTCCTCGAGCTGTGGTTTTGCTCCTCTAGCTCTGGTTGTCTTCCTCGGGCTCTGCTTTTCTTCCTCGAGGGCTAGTTTTGTTCCTCGGGCTCTGGTTTTTTTCCTCAGGCCCTCCTTTTGTTCCTCGGGATCTGGTTTTGTTCCTCGGGCTCTGGTTTCTTTCCTCGGGAGCTCGTTTTGTTCCTCGAGCTGTGGTTTTGCTCCTCTAGCTCTCGTTGTCTTCCTCGGGCTCTGGTTTTCTTCCTTGGGCTCTGCTTTTCTTCCTCGAAGGCTAGTTCTGTTCCTCGGGATCTGGTTTTATTCCTCGGGCCCTCCTTCTGTTCTTCGGGATCTGGTTTTGTTCCTCGGGCTCTGGTTTCTTTCCTCGGGAGCTCGTTTTGTTCCTCGAGCTGTGGTTTTGCTCCTCTAGCTCTCGTTGTCTTCCTTGGGCTCTGGTTTCTTTCCTCGGGCTCTGGTTTGGGTCCACGGGTCTCGTTTTGTTCCTCGGGCCCACCATTTCTTCCTCGGTCTCTTGTTTTGTTCCTCGGGTTCTGGTTTTCTTCCTCGGGCTCTGGTTTAATTTCTCGGGTTCTGGTTTTGTTCCTCGAGCTCTGGTTTAGTTCCATTGGCTCTGGTTTTGTTCCTCAGCCTCTGGTTTTTTTCCTCGCCTCTGGTTTTGTTCCTCGGACTCTAGTATAATTCCACGTGCTCTGGTTTTGTTCCTTGGGGCCTCCTTTTGTTCTTCGCGATCTGGTTTTGTTCCTCGGGATCTGGTTTTGTTCCTCGGGCTCTGGTTTCCTTCCTCGGGAGCTCGTTTTGTTCCTCGAGCTGTGGTTTTGGTCCTCTAGCTCTGGTTGTCTTCCTCGGGCTCTGGTTGTCTTCCTCGGGCTCTGCTTTTCTTCCTCGAGGGCTAGTTTTGTTCCTCGGGGTCTCGTTTTCTTCCTCGGACCCTCCTTTTGTTCTTCGGGACCTGTTTTTGTTCCTTGGGCTCTGGTTTCTTTCCTCGGGCTCTGGTTTTGTTCCTCGAGCTGTGGTTTTGCTCCTCTAGCTCTGGTTGTCTTCCTCGGGCTCTGGTTTTCTTTCTCCGGCTCTGCTTTTCTTCCTCGAGGGCTGGTTTTGTTCCCCGGGCTCTGCTTTTGTTCTTCCAGCTCTGCTTTAGCTCCTCGGGCTCTGGTTTGGGTCCATGGGTCTCGTTTTGTTCCTCGGGCCCACCATTTCTTCCTCGGTCTCTGGTTTTGTTCCTCGGGTTCTGGTTTTCTTCCTCGGGCTCTGGTTTAATTTCTTGGGTTCTGGTTTTGTTCCTCAAGCTCTGGTTTAGTTCCATTGGCTCTGGTTTTGTTCCTCAGGCTCTGGTTTTTTTCCTCGGGCTCTGGTTTTGTTCCTGGGACTCTAGTATAATTCCACGGGCTCTGGTTTTATTCCTCCAGCCCTCCTTTTGTTCTTCGCGATCTGGTTTTCTTCCTTGGGCTCTGGTTTCTTTCCTCGGACTCTGGTTTTGTTCCTCGAGCTGTGGTTTTCCTCCTCTAGCTCTGGTTGTCTTCCTCAGGCTCTGGTTTTCTTCCTCGGGCTCTGCTTTTCTTCCTCGAGGGCTAGTTTTGTTCCTCGGGGTCTCGTTTTATTCCTCGGGCCCTCCTTTTGTTCTTCGCGATCTGGTTTTGTTCCTCGGGCTCTGGTTTCGTTCCTCGGGCTCTGGTTTTGCTCCTCTAGCTCTGGTTGTCTTCCTCGAGCTGTGGTTTTGCTTCTCTAGCTCTCGTTGTCTTCCTCGGGCTCTGGTTTTCTTCCTCGAGGGCTGGTTTTGTTCCCCGGGCTCTGGTTTTGTTCTTCCAGCTCTGCTTTAGCTCCTCGGGCTCTGGTTTGGGTCCACGGGTCTCGTTTTGTTCCTCGGACCCACCATTTGTTCCTCCGTCTCTGGTTTTGTTCCTCGGTTTCTGGTGTTCTTCCTCGGGCTCTGGTTTAATTTCTCGGGTTCTGGTTTTGTTCCTCGAGCTCTGGTTTAGTTCCATTGGCTCTGGTTTTGTTCCTCAGGCTCTGGTTTTTTTCCTCGGGCTCTGGTTTTGTTCCTCGGACTCTAGTATAATTCCACGGGCTCTGGTTTTGTTCCTTGGGGCCTCCTTTTGTTCTTCGCGATCTGGTTTTGTTCCTCGGGATCTGGTTTTCTTCCTCGGGCTCTGGTTTCTTTCCTCGGGAGCTCGTTTTGTTCCTCGAGCTGTGGTTTTGCTCCTCTAGCTCTGGTTGTCTTCCTCGGGCTCTGCTTTTCTTCCTCGAGGGCTAGTTTTGTTCCTCGGGCTCTGGTTTTTTTCCTCAGGCCCTCCTTTTGTTCCTCGGGATCTGGTTTTGTTCCTCGGGCTCTGGTTTCTTTCCTCGGGAGCTCGTTTTGTTCCTCGAGCTGTGGTTTTGCTCCTCTAGCTCTCGTTGTCTTCCTTGGGCTCTGGTTTCTTTCCTCGGGCTCTGGTTTGGGTCCACGGGTCTCGTTTTGTTCCTCGGGCCCACCATTTCTTCCTCGGTCTCTGGTTTTGTTCCTCGGGTTCTGGTTTTCTTCCTCGGGCTCTGGTTTAATTTCTCGGGTTCTGGTTTTGTTCCTCGAGCTCTGGTTTAGTTCCATTGGCTCTGGTTTTGTTCCTCAGCCTCTGGTTTTTTTCCTCGCCTCTGGTTTTGTTCCTCGGACTCTAGTATAATTCCACGGGCTCTGGTTTTGTTCCTTGGGGCCTCCTTTTGTTCTTCGCGATCTGGTTTTGTTCCTCGGGATCTGGTTTTGTTCCTCGGGCTCTGGTTTCCTTCCTCGGGAGCTCGTTTTGTTCCTCGAGCTGTGGTTTTGGTCCTCTAGCTCTGGTTGTCTTCCTCGGGCTCTGGTTTTCTTCCTCGGGCTCTGCTTTTCTTCCTCGAGGGCTAGTTTTGTTCCTCGGGGTCTCGTTTTCTTCCTCGGACCCTCCTTTTGTTCTTCGGGACCTGTTTTTGTTCCTTGGGCTCTGGTTTCTTTCCTCGGGCTCTGGTTTTGTTCCTCGAGCTGTGGTTTTGCTCCTCTAGCTCTGGTTGTCTTCCTCGGGCTCTGGTTTTCTTTCTCTGGCTCTGCTTTTCTTCCTCGAGGGCTGGTTTTGTTCCCCGGGCTCTGCTTTTGTTCTTCCAGCTCTGCTTTAGCTCCTCGGGCTCTGGTTTGGGTCCATGGGTCTCGTTTTGTTCCTCGGGCCCACCATTTCTTCCTCGGTCTCTGGTTTTGTTCCTCGGGTTCTGGTTTTCTTCCTCGGGCTCTGGTTTAATTTCTTGGGTTCTGGTTTTGTTCCTCAAGCTCTGGTTTAGTTCCATTGGCTCTGGTTTTGTTCCTCAGGCTCTGGTTTTTTTCCTCGGGCTCTGGTTTTGTTCCTGGGACTCTAGTATAATTCCACGGGCTCTGGTTTTATTCCTCGGGCCCTCCTTTTGTTCTTCGCGATCTGGTTTTCTTCCTTGGGCTCTGGTTTCTTTCCTCGGACTCTGGTTTTGTTCCTCGAGCTGTGGTTTTCCTCCTCTAGCTCTGGTTGTCTTCCTCAGGCTCTGGTTTTCTTCCTCGGGCTCTGCTTTTCTTCCTCGAGGGCTAGTTTTGTTCCTCGGGGTCTCGTTTTATTCCTCGGGCCCTCCTTTTGTTCCTCGGGATCTGGTTTTGTTCCTCGGGCTCTGGTTTCGTTCCTCGGGCTCTGGTTTTGCTCCTCTAGCTCTGGTTGTCTTCCTCGAGCTGTGGTTTTGCTTCTCTAGCTCTCGTTGTCTTCCTCGGGCTCTGGTTTTCTTCCTCGAGGGCTGGTTTTGTTCCCCGGGCTCTGGTTTTGTTCTTCCAGCTCTGCTTTAGCTCCTCGGGCTCTGGTTTGGGTCCACGGGTCTCGTTTTGTTCCTCAGACCCACCATTTGTTCCTCCGTCTCTGGTTTTGTTCCTCGGTTTCTGGTGTTCTTCCTCGGGCTCTGGTTTAATTTCTCGGGTTCTGGTTTTGTTCCTCGAGCTCTGGTTTAGTTCCATTGGCTCTGGTTTTGTTCCTCAGGCTCTGGTTTTTTTCCTCGGGCTCTGGTTTTGTTCCTCGGACTCTAGTATAATTCCACGGGCTCTGGTTTTGTTCCTTGGGGCCTCCTTTTGTTCTTCGCGATCTGGTTTTGTTCCTCGGGCTCTGGTTTCCTTCCTCGGGAGCTCGTTTTGTTCCTCGAGCTGTGGTTTTGCTCCTCTAGCTCTGGTTGTCTTCCTCGGGCTCTGCTTTTCTTCCTCGAGGGCTAGTTTTGTTCCTCGGGCTCTAGTTTTTTTCCTCAGGCCCTCCTTTTGTTCCTCGGGATCTGGTTTTCTTCCTCGGGCTCTGGTTTCTTTCCTCGGGAGCTCGTTTTGTTCCTCGAGCTGTGGTTTTGCTCCTCTAGCTCTCGTTGTCTTCCTTGGGCTCTGGTTTCTTTCCTCGGGCTCTGGTTTGGGTCCACGGGTCTCGTTTTGTTCCTCGGGCCCACCATTTCTTCCTCGGTTTCTGGTTTTGTTCCTCGGGTTCTGGTTTTCTTCCTCGGGCTCTGGTTTAATTTCTCGGGTTCTGGTTTTGTTCCTCGAGCTCTGGTTTAGTTCCATTGGCTCTGGTTTTGTTCCTCAGGCTCTGGTTTTTTTCCTCGGGCTCTGGTTTTGTTCCTCGGACTCTAGTATAATTCCACGTGCTCTGGTTTTGTTCCTTGGGGCCTCCTTTTGTTCTTCGCGATCTGGTTTTGTTCCTCGGGATCTGGTTTTGTTCCTCGGGCTCTGGTTTCCTTCCTCGGGAGCTCGTTTTGTTCCTCGAGCTGTGGTTTTGGTCCTCTAGCTCTGGTTGTCTTCCTCGGGCTCTGGTTGTCTTCCTCGGGCTCTGCTTTTCTTCCTCGAGGGCTAGTTTTGTTCCTCGGGGTCTCGTTTTCTTCCTCGGACCCTCCTTTTGTTCTTCGGGACCTGTTTTTGTTCCTTGGGCTCTGGTTTCTTTCCTCGGGCTCTGGTTTTGTTCCTCGAGCTGTGGTTTTGCTCCTCTAGCTCTGGTTGTCTTCCTCGGGCTCTGGTTTTCTTTCTCCGGCTCTGCTTTTCTTCCTCGAGGGCTGGTTTTGTTCCCCGGGCTCTGCTTTTGTTCTTCCAGCTCTGCTTTAGCTCCTCGGGCTCTGGTTTGGGTCCATGGGTCTCGTTTTGTTCCTCGGGCCCACCATTTCTTCCTCGGTCTCTGGTTTTGTTCCTCGGGTTCTGGTTTTCTTCCTCGGGCTCTGGTTTAATTTCTTGGGTTCTGGTTTTGTTCCTCAAGCTCTGGTTTAGTTCCATTGGCTCTGGTTTTGTTCCTCAGGCTCTGGTTTTTTTCCTCGGGCTCTGGTTTTGTTCCTGGGACTCTAGTATAATTCCACGGGCTCTGGTTTTATTCCTCGGGCCCTCCTTTTGTTCTTCGCGATCTGGTTTTCTTCCTTGGGCTCTGGTTTCTTTCCTCGGACTCTGGTTTTGTTCCTCGAGCTGTGGTTTTCCTCCTCTAGCTCTGGTTGTCTTCCTCAGGCTCTGGTTTTCTTCCTCGGGCTCTGCTTTTCTTCCTCGAGGGCTAGTTTTGTTCCTCGGGGTCTCGTTTTATTCCTCGGGCCCTCCTTTTGTTCTTCGCGATCTGGTTTTGTTCCTCGGGCTCTGGTTTCGTTCCTCGGGCTCTGGTTTTGCTCCTCTAGCTCTGGTTGTCTTCCTCGAGCTGTGGTTTTGCTTCTCTAGCTCTCGTTGTCTTCCTCGGGCTCTGGTTTTCTTCCTCGAGGGCTGGTTTTGTTCCCCGGGCTCTGGTTTTGTTCTTCCAGCTCTGCTTTAGCTCCTCGGGCTCTGGTTTGGGTCCACGGGTCTCGTTTTGTTCCTCGGACCCACCATTTGTTCCTCCGTCTCTGGTTTTGTTCCTCGGTTTCTGGTGTTCTTCCTCGGGCTCTGGTTTAATTTCTCGGGTTCTGGTTTTGTTCCTCGAGCTCTGGTTTAGTTCCATTGGCTCTGGTTTTGTTCCTCAGGCTCTGGTTTTTTTCCTCGGGCTCTGGTTTTGTTCCTCGGACTCTAGTATAATTCCACGGGCTCTGGTTTTGTTCCTTGGGGCCTCCTTTTGTTCTTCGCGATCTGGTTTTGTTCCTCGGGATCTGGTTTTCTTCCTCGGGCTCTGGTTTCTTTCCTCGGGAGCTCGTTTTGTTCCTCGAGCTGTGGTTTTGCTCCTCTAGCTCTGGTTGTCTTCCTCGGGCTCTGCTTTTCTTCCTCGAGGGCTAGTTTTGTTCCTCGGGCTCTGGTTTTTTTCCTCAGGCCCTCCTTTTGTTCCTCGGGATCTGGTTTTGTTCCTCGGGCTCTGGTTTCTTTCCTCGGGAGCTCGTTTTGTTCCTCGAGCTGTGGTTTTGCTCCTCTAGCTCTCGTTGTCTTCCTTGGGCTCTGGTTTCTTTCCTCGGGCTCTGGTTTGGGTCCACGGGTCTCGTTTTGTTCCTCGGGCCCACCATTTCTTCCTCGGTCTCTGGTTTTGTTCCTCGGGTTCTGGTTTTCTTCCTCGGGCTCTGGTTTAATTTCTCGGGTTCTGGTTTTGTTCCTCGAGCTCTGGTTTAGTTCCATTGGCTCTGGTTTTGTTCCTCAGGCTCTGGTTTTTTTCCTCGCCTCTGGTTTTGTTCCTCGGACTCTAGTATAATTCCACGTGCTCTGGTTTTGTTCCTTGGGGCCTCCTTTTGTTCTTCGCGATCTGGTTTTGTTCCTCGGGATCTGGTTTTGTTCCTCGGGCTCTGGTTTCCTTCCTCGGGAGCTCGTTTTGTTCCTCGAGCTGTGGTTTTGGTCCTCTAGCTCTGGTTGTCTTCCTCGGGCTCTGGTTTTCTTCCTCGGGCTCTGCTTTTCTTCCTCGAGGGCTAGTTTTGTTCCTCGGGGTCTCGTTTTCTTCCTCGGACCCTCCTTTTGTTCTTCGGGACCTGTTTTTGTTCCTTGGGCTCTGGTTTCTTTCCTCGGGCTCTGGTTTTGTTCCTCGAGCTGTGGTTTTGCTCCTCTAGCTCTGGTTGTCTTCCTCGGGCTCTGGTTTTCTTTCTCCGGCTCTGCTTTTCTTCCTCGAGGGCTGGTTTTGTTCCCCGGGCTCTGCTTTTGTTCTTCCAGCTCTGCTTTAGCTCCTCGGGCTCTGGTTTGGGTCCATGGGTCTCGTTTTGTTCCTCGGGCCCACCATTTCTTCCTCGGTCTCTGGTTTTGTTCCTCGGGCTCTGGTTTTCTTCCTCGAGGGCTGGTTTTGTTCCCCGGGCTCTGGTTTTGTTCTTCCAGCTCTGCTTTAGCTCCTCGGGCTCTGGTTTGGGTCCACGGGTCTCGTTTTGTTCCTCAGACCCACCATTTGTTCCTCGGTCTCTGGTTTTGTTCCTCGGTTTCTGGTGTTCTTCCTCGGGCTCTGGTTTAATTTCTCGGGTTCTGGTTTTGTTCCTCGAGCTCTGGTTTAGTTCCATTGGCTCTGGTTTTGTTCCTCAGGCTCTGGTTTTTTTCCTCGGGCTCTGGTTTTGTTCCTCGGACTCTAGTATAATTCCACGGGCTCTGGTTTTGTTCCTTGGGGCCTCCTTTTGTTCTTCGCGATCTGGTTTTGTTCCTCGGGCTCTGGTTTCCTTCCTCGGGAGCTCGTTTTGTTCCTCGAGCTGTGGTTTTGCTCCTCTAGCTCTGGTTGTCTTCCTCGGGCTCTGCTTTTCTTCCTCGAGGGCTAGTTTTGTTCCTCGGGCTCTAGTTTTTTTCCTCAGGCCCTCCTTTTGTTCCTCGGGATCTGGTTTTCTTCCTCGGGCTCTGGTTTCTTTCCTCGGGAGCTCGTTTTGTTCCTCGAGCTGTGGTTTTGGTCCTCTAGCTCTGGTTGTCTTCCTCGGGCTCTGGTTGTCTTCCTCGGGCTCTGCTTTTCTTCCTCGAGGGCTAGTTTTGTTCCTCGGGGTCTCGTTTTCTTCCTCGGACCCTCCTTTTGTTCTTCGGGACCTGTTTTTGTTCCTTGGGCTCTGGTTTCTTTCCTCGGGCTCTGGTTTTGTTCCTTGGGGCCTCCTTTTGTTCTTCGCGATCTGGTTTTGTTCCTCGGGATCTGGTTTTGTTCCTCGGGCTCTGGTTTCCTTCCTCGGGAGCTCGTTTTGTTCCTCGAGCTGTGGTTTTGGTCCTCTAGCTCTGGTTGTCTTCCTCGGGCTCTGGTTGTCTTCCTCGGGCTCTGCTTTTCTTCCTCGAGGGCTAGTTTTGTTCCTCGGGGTCTCGTTTTCTTCCTCGGACCCTCCTTTTGTTCTTCGGGACCTGTTTTTGTTCCTTGGGCTCTGGTTTCTTTCCTCGGGCTCTGGTTTTGTTCCTCGAGCTGTGGTTTTGCTCCTCTAGCTCTGGTTGTCTTCCTCGGGCTCTGGTTTTCTTTCTCCGGCTCTGCTTTTCTTCCTCGAGGGCTGGTTTTGTTCCCCGGGCTCTGCTTTTGTTCTTCCAGCTCTGCTTTAGCTCCTCGGGCTCTGGTTTGGGTCCATGGGTCTCGTTTTGTTCCTCGGGCCCACCATTTCTTCCTCGGTCTCTGGTTTTGTTCCTCGGGTTCTGGTTTTCTTCCTCGGGCTCTGGTTTAATTTCTTGGGTTCTGGTTTTGTTCCTCAAGCTCTGGTTTAGTTCCATTGGCTCTGGTTTTGTTCCTCAGGCTCTGGTTTTTTTCCTCGGGCTCTGGTTTTGTTCCTGGGACTCTAGTATAATTCCACGGGCTCTGGTTTTATTCCTCGGGCCCTCCTTTTGTTCTTCGCGATCTGGTTTTCTTCCTTGGGCTCTGGTTTCTTTCCTCGGACTCTGGTTTTGTTCCTCGAGCTGTGGTTTTCCTCCTCTAGCTCTGGTTGTCTTCCTCAGGCTCTGGTTTTCTTCCTCGGGCTCTGCTTTTCTTCCTCGAGGGCTAGTTTTGTTCCTCGGGGTCTCGTTTTATTCCTCGGGCCCTCCTTTTGTTCTTCGCGATCTGGTTTTGTTCCTCGGGCTCTGGTTTCGTTCCTCGGGCTCTGGTTTTGCTCCTCTAGCTCTGGTTGTCTTCCTCGAGCTGTGGTTTTGCTTCTCTAGCTCTCGTTGTCTTCCTCGGGCTCTGGTTTTCTTCCTCGAGGGCTGGTTTTGTTCCCCGGGCTCTGGTTTTGTTCTTCCAGCTCTGCTTTAGCTCCTCGGGCTCTGGTTTGGGTCCACGGGTCTCGTTTTGTTCCTCGGACCCACCATTTGTTCCTCCGTCTCTGGTTTTGTTCCTCGGTTTCTGGTGTTCTTCCTCGGGCTCTGGTTTAATTTCTCGGGTTCTGGTTTTGTTCCTCGAGCTCTGGTTTAGTTCCATTGGCTCTGGTTTTGTTCCTCAGGCTCTGGTTTTTTTCCTCGGGCTCTGGTTTTGTTCCTCGGACTCTAGTATAATTCCACGGGCTCTGGTTTTGTTCCTTGGGGCCTCCTTTTGTTCTTCGCGATCTGGTTTTGTTCCTCGGGATCTGGTTTTCTTCCTCGGGCTCTGGTTTCTTTCCTCGGGAGCTCGTTTTGTTCCTCGAGCTGTGGTTTTGCTCCTCTAGCTCTGGTTGTCTTCCTCGGGCTCTGCTTTTCTTCCTCGAGGGCTAGTTTTGTTCCTCGGGCTCTGGTTTTTTTCCTCAGGCCCTCCTTTTGTTCCTCGGGATCTGGTTTTGTTCCTCGGGCTCTGGTTTCTTTCCTCGGGAGCTCGTTTTGTTCCTCGAGCTGTGGTTTTGCTCCTCTAGCTCTCGTTGTCTTCCTTGGGCTCTGGTTTCTTTCCTCGGGCTCTGGTTTGGGTCCACGGGTCTCGTTTTGTTCCTCGGGCCCACCATTTCTTCCTCGGTCTCTGGTTTTGTTCCTCGGGTTCTGGTTTTCTTCCTCGGGCTCTGGTTTAATTTCTCGGGTTCTGGTTTTGTTCCTCGAGCTCTGGTTTAGTTCCATTGGCTCTGGTTTTGTTCCTCAGGCTCTGGTTTTTTTCCTCGCCTCTGGTTTTGTTCCTCGGACTCTAGTATAATTCCACGTGCTCTGGTTTTGTTCCTTGGGGCCTCCTTTTGTTCTTCGCGATCTGGTTTTGTTCCTCGGGATCTGGTTTTGTTCCTCGGGCTCTGGTTTCCTTCCTCGGGAGCTCGTTTTGTTCCTCGAGCTGTGGTTTTGGTCCTCTAGCTCTGGTTGTCTTCCTCGGGCTCTGGTTTTCTTCCTCGGGCTCTGCTTTTCTTCCTCGAGGGCTAGTTTTGTTCCTCGGGGTCTCGTTTTCTTCCTCGGACCCTCCTTTTGTTCTTCGGGACCTGTTTTTGTTCCTTGGGCTCTGGTTTCTTTCCTCGGGCTCTGGTTTTGTTCCTCGAGCTGTGGTTTTGCTCCTCTAGCTCTGGTTGTCTTCCTCGGGCTCTGGTTTTCTTTCTCCGGCTCTGCTTTTCTTCCTCGAGGGCTGGTTTTGTTCCCCGGGCTCTGCTTTTGTTCTTCCAGCTCTGCTTTAGCTCCTCGGGCTCTGGTTTGGGTCCATGGGTCTCGTTTTGTTCCTCGGGCCCACCATTTCTTCCTCGGTCTCTGGTTTTGTTCCTCGGGTTCTGGTTTTCTTCCTCGGGCTCTGGTTTAATTTCTTGGGTTCTGGTTTTGTTCCTCAAGCTCTGGTTTAGTTCCATTGGCTCTGGTTTTGTTCCTCAGGCTCTGGTTTTTTTCCTCGGGCTCTGGTTTTGTTCCTGGGACTCTAGTATAATTCCACGGGCTCTGGTTTTATTCCTCGGGCCCTCCTTTTGTTCTTCGCGATCTGGTTTTCTTCCTTGGGCTCTGGTTTCTTTCCTCGGACTCTGGTTTTGTTCCTCGAGCTGTGGTTTTGCTCCTCTAGCTCTGGTTGTCTTCCTCAGGCTCTGGTTTTCTTCCTCGGGCTCTGCTTTTCTTCCTCGAGGGCTAGTTTTGTTCCTCGGGGTCTCGTTTTATTCCTCGGGCCCTCCTTTTGTTCTTCGCGATCTGGTTTTGTTCCTCGGGCTCTGGTTTCGTTCCTCGGGCTCTGGTTTTGCTCCTCTAGCTCTGGTTGTCTTCCTCGAGCTGTGGTTTTGCTTCTCTAGCTCTCGTTGTCTTCCTCGGGCTCTGGTTTTCTTCCTCGAGGGCTGGTTTTGTTCCCCGGGCTCTGGTTTTGTTCTTCCAGCTCTGCTTTAGCTCCTCGGGCTCTGGTTTGGGTCCACGGGTCTCGTTTTGTTCCTCGGACCCACCATTTGTTCCTCCGTCTCTGGTTTTGTTCCTCGGTTTCTGGTGTTCTTCCTCGGGCTCTGGTTTAATTTCTCGGGTTCTGGTTTTGTTCCTCGAGCTCTGGTTTAGTTCCATTGGCTCTGGTTTTGTTCCTCAGGCTCTGGTTTTTTTCCTCGGGCTCTGGTTTTGTTCCTCGGACTCTAGTATAATTCCACGGGCTCTGGTTTTGTTCCTTGGGGCCTCCTTTTGTTCTTCGCGATCTGGTTTTGTTCCTCGGGCTCTGGTTTTCTTCCTCGGGCTCTGGTTTCTTTCCTCGGGAGCTCGTTTTGTTCCTCGAGCTGTGGTTTTGCTCCTCTAGCTCTGGTTGTCTTCCTCGGGCTCTGGTTTTCTTCCTCGAGGGCTAGTTTTCTTCCTCGGGGTCTCGTTTTATTCCTCGGACCCTCCTTTTGTTCTTCGGGACCTGCTTTTGTTCCTTGGGCTCTGGTTTCTTTCCTCGGGAGCTCGTTTTGTTCCTCGAGCTGTGGTTTTGCTCCTCTAGCTCTCGTTGTCTTCCTCGGGCTCTGGTTTTCTTCCTCGAAGGCTAGTTCTGTTCCTCGGGCTCTGGTTTTATTCCTCGGGCCCTCCTTTTGTTCTTCGGGATCTGGTTTTGTTCCTCGGGATCTGGTTTTCTTCCTCGGGCTCTGGTTTATTTCCTCGGGCTCTGGTTTTGTTCCTCGAGCTGTGGTTTTGCTCCTCTAGCTCTGGTTGTCTTCCTCAGGCTCTGGTATTCTTCCTCGATTGCTAGTTTTGTTCCTCGGGCTCTGGTTTTATTCCTCGGGCCCTCCTTTTGTTCTTCGGGATCTGGTTTTGTTCCTCGGGCTCTGGTTTTCTTCCTCGGGCTCTGGTTTCTTTCCTCGGGCTCTGGTTTTGTTCCTCGAGCTGTGGTTTTCCTCCTCTAGCTCTGGTTGTCTTCCTCAGGCTCTGGTTTTCTTCCTCGGGCTCTGCTTTTCTTCCTCGAGGGCTAGTTTTGTTCCTCGGGGTCTCGTTTTATTCCTCGGGCCCTCCTTTTGTTCTTCGCGATCTGGTTTTGTTCCTCGGGCTCTGGTTTCGTTCCTCGGGCTCTGGTTTTGCTCCTCTAGCTCTGGTTTTGTTCCTCGAGCTGTGGTTTTGCTTCTCTAGCTCTCGTTGTCTTCCTCGGGCTCTGGTTTTCTTCCTCGAGGGCTGGTTTTGTTCCCCGGGCTCTGGTTTTGTTCTTCCAGCTCTGCTTTAGCTCCTCGGGCTCTGGTTTGGGTCCACGGGTCTCGTTTTGTTCCTCGGACCCACCATTTGTTCCTCCGTCTCTGGTTTTTTTCCTCGGTTTCTGGTGTTCTTCCTCGGGCTCTGGTTTAATTTCTCGGGTTCTGGTTTTGTTCCTCGAGCTCTGGTTTAGTTCCATTGGCTCTGGTTTTGTTCCTCAGGCTCTGGTTTTTTTCCTCGGGCTCTGGTTTTGTTCCTCGGACTCTAGTATAATTCCACGGGCTCTGGTTTTGTTCCTTGGGGCCTCCTTTTGTTCTTCGCGATCTGGTTTTGTTCCTCGGGATCTGGTTTTCTTCCTCGGGCTCTGGTTTCTTTCCTCGGGAGCTCGTTTTGTTCCTCGAGCTGTGGTTTTGCTCCTCTAGCTCTGGTTGTCTTCCTCGGGCTCTGCTTTTCTTCCTCGAGGGCTAGTTTTGTTCCTCGGGCTCTGGTTTTTTTCCTCAGGCCCTCCTTTTGTTCCTCGGGATCTGGTTTTGTTCCTCGGGCTCTGGTTTCTTTCCTCGGGAGCTCGTTTTGTTCCTCGAGCTGTGGTTTTGCTCCTCTAGCTCTCGTTGTCTTCCTTGGGCTCTGGTTTCTTTCCTCGGGCTCTGGTTTGGGTCCACGGGTCTCGTTTTGTTCCTCGGGCCCACCATTTCTTCCTCGGTTTCTGGTTTTGTTCCTCGGGTTCTGGTTTTCTTCCTCGGGCTCTGGTTTAATTTCTCGGGTTCTGGTTTTGTTCCTCGAGCTCTGGTTTAGTTCCATTGGCTCTGGTTTTGTTCCTCAGGCTCTGGTTTTTTTCCTCGGGCTCTGGTTTTGTTCCTCGGACTCTAGTATAATTCCACGGGCTCTGGTTTTGTTCCTTGGGGCCTCCTTTTGTTCTTCGCGATCTGGTTTTGTTCCTCGGGATCTGGTTTTGTTCCTCGGGCTCTGGTTTCCTTCCTCGGGAGCTCGTTTTGTTCCTCGAGCTGTGGTTTTGGTCCTCTAGCTCTGGTTGTCTTCCTCGGGCTCTGGTTTTCTTCCTCGGGCTCTGCTTTTCTTCCTCGAGGGCTAGTTTTGTTCCTCGGGGTCTCGTTTTCTTCCTCGGACCCTCCTTTTGTTCTTCGGGACCTGTTTTTGTTCCTTGGGCTCTGGTTTCTTTCCTCGGGCTCTGGTTTTGTTCCTCGAGCTGTGGTTTTGCTCCTCTAGCTCTGGTTGTCTTCCTCGGGCTCTGGTTTTCTTTCTCCGGCTCTGCTTTTCTTCCTCGAGGGCTGGTTTTGTTCCCCGGGCTCTGCTTTTGTTCTTCCAGCTCTGCTTTAGCTCCTCGGGCTCTGGTTTGGGTCCATGGGTCTCGTTTTGTTCCTCGGGCCCACCATTTCTTCCTCGGTCTCTGGTTTTGTTCCTCGGGTTCTGGTTTTCTTCCTCGGGCTCTGGTTTAATTTCTTGGGTTCTGGTTTTGTTCCTCAAGCTCTGGTTTAGTTCCATTGGCTCTGGTTTTGTTCCTCAGGCTCTGGTTTTTTTCCTCGGGCTCTGGTTTTGTTCCTGGGACTCTAGTATAATTCCACGGGCTCTGGTTTTATTCCTCGGGCCCTCCTTTTGTTCTTCGCGATCTGGTTTTCTTCCTTGGGCTCTGGTTTCTTTCCTCGGACTCTGGTTTTGTTCCTCGAGCTGTGGTTTTCCTCCTCTAGCTCTGGTTGTCTTCCTCAGGCTCTGGTTTTCTTCCTCGGGCTCTGCTTTTCTTCCTCGAGGGCTAGTTTTGTTCCTCGGGGTCTCGTTTTATTCCTCGGGCCCTCCTTTTGTTCTTCGCGATCTGGTTTTGTTCCTCGGGCTCTGGTTTCGTTCCTCGGGCTCTGGTTTTGCTCCTCTAGCTCTGGTTGTCTTCCTCGAGCTGTGGTTTTGCTTCTCTAGCTCTCGTTGTCTTCCTCGGGCTCTGGTTTTCTTCCTCGAGGGCTGGTTTTGTTCCCCGGGCTCTGGTTTTGTTCTTCCAGCTCTGCTTTAGCTCCTCGGGCTCTGCTTTGGGTCCACGGGTCTCGTTTTGTTCCTCGGACCCACCATTTGTTCCTCCGTCTCTGGTTTTGTTCCTCGGTTTCTGGTGTTCTTCCTCGGGCTCTGGTTTAATTTCTCGGGTTCTGGTTTTGTTCCTCGAGCTCTGGTTTAGTTCCATTGGCTCTGGTTTTGTTCCTCAGGCTCTGGTTTTTTTCCTCGGGCTCTGGTTTTGTTCCTCGGACTCTAGTATAATTCCACGGGCTCTGGTTTTGTTCCTTGGGGCCTCCTTTTGTTCTTCGCGATCTGGTTTTGTTCCTCGGGCTCTGGTTTTCTTCCTCGGGCTCTGGTTTCTTTCCTCGGGAGCTCGTTTTGTTCCTCGAGCTGTGGTTTTGCTCCTCTAGCTCTCGTTGTCTTCCTCGGGCTCTGGTTTTCTTCCTCGGGCTCTGCTTTTCTTCCTCGAAGGCTAGTTCTGTTCCTCGGGCTCTGGTTTTATTCCTCGGGCCCTCCTTTTGTTCTTCGGGATCTGGTTTTGTTCCTCGGGATCTGGTTTTCTTCCTCGGGCTCTGGTTTATTTCCTCGGGCTCTGGTTTTGTTCCTCGAGCTGTGGTTTTGCTCCTCTAGCTCTGGTTGTCTTCCTCAGGCTCTGGTATTCTTCCTCGATTGCTAGTTTTGTTCCTCGGGCTCTGGTTTTATTCCTCGGGCCCTCCTTTTGTTCTTCGGGATTTGGTTTTGTTCCTCGGGCTCTGGTTTTCTTCCTCGGGCTCTGGTTTCTTTCCTCGGGCTCTGGTTTTGTTCCTCGAGCTGTGGTTTTCCTCCTCTAGCTCTGGTTGTCTTCCTCAGGCTCTGGTTTTCTTCCTCGGGCTCTGCTTTTCTTCCTCGAGGGCTAGTTTTGTTCCTCGGGGTCTCGTTTTATTCCTCGGGCCCTCCTTTTGTTCTTCGCGATCTGGTTTTGTTCCTCGGGCTCTGGTTTCGTTCCTCGGGCTCTGGTTTTGCTCCTCTAGCTCTGGTTGTCTTCCTCGAGCTGTGGTTTTGCTTCTCTAGCTCTCGTTGTCTTCCTCAGGCTCTGGTTTTCTTCCTCGAGGGCTGGTTTTGTTCCCCGGGCTCTGGTTTTGTTCTTCCAGCTCTGCTTTAGCTCCTCGGGCTCTGGTTTGGGTCCACGGGTCTCGTTTTGTTCCTCGGACCCACCATTTGTTCCTCCGTCTCTGGTTTTGTTCCTCGGTTTCTGGTGTTCTTCCTCGGGCTCTGGTTTAATTTCTCGGGTTCTGGTTTTGTTCCTCGAGCTCTGGTTTAGTTCCATTGGCTCTGGTTTTGTTCCTCAGGCTCTGGTTTTTTTCCTCGGGCTCTGGTTTTGTTCCTCGGACTCTAGTATAATTCCACGGGCTCTGGTTTTGTTCCTTGGGGCCTCCTTTTGTTCTTCGCGATCTGGTTTTGTTCCTCGGGATCTGGTTTTCTTCCTCGGGCTCTGGTTTCTTTCCTCGGGAGCTCGTTTTGTTCCTCGAGCTGTGGTTTTGCTCCTCTAGCTCTGGTTGTCTTCCTCGGGCTCTGCTTTTCTTCCTCGAGGGCTAGTTTTGTTCCTCGGGCTCTGGTTTTTTTCCTCAGGCCCTCCTTTTGTTCCTCGGGATCTGGTTTTGTTCCTCGGGCTCTGGTTTCTTTCCTCGGGAGCTCGTTTTGTTCCTCGAGCTGTGGTTTTGCTCCTCTAGCTCTCGTTGTCTTCCTTGGGCTCTGGTTTCTTTCCTCGGGCTCTGGTTTGGGTCCACGGGTCTCGTTTTGTTCCTCGGGCCCACCATTTCTTCCTCGGTCTCTGGTTTTGTTCCTCGGGTTCTGGTTTTCTTCCTCGGGCTCTGGTTTAATTTCTCGGGTTCTGGTTTTGTTCCTCGAGCTCTGGTTTAGTTCCATTGGCTCTGGTTTTGTTCCTCAGCCTCTGGTTTTTTTCCTCGCCTCTGGTTTTGTTCCTCGGACTCTAGTATAATTCCACGTGCTCTGGTTTTGTTCCTTGGGGCCTCCTTTTGTTCTTCGCGATCTGGTTTTGTTCCTCGGGATCTGGTTTTGTTCCTCGGGCTCTGGTTTCCTTCCTCGGGAGCTCGTTTTGTTCCTCGAGCTGTGGTTTTGGTCCTCTAGCTCTGGTTGTCTTCCTCGGGCTCTGGTTTTCTTCCTCGGGCTCTGCTTTTCTTCCTCGAGGGCTAGTTTTGTTCCTCGGGGTCTCGTTTTCTTCCTCGGACCCTCCTTTTGTTCTTCGGGACCTGTTTTTGTTCCTTGGGCTCTGGTTTCTTTCCTCGGGCTCTGGTTTTGTTCCTCGAGCTGTGGTTTTGCTCCTCTAGCTCTGGTTGTCTTCCTCGGGCTCTGGTTTTCTTTCTCCGGCTCTGCTTTTCTTCCTCGAGGGCTGGTTTTGTTCCCCGGGCTCTGCTTTTGTTCTTCCAGCTCTGCTTTAGCTCCTCGGGCTCTGGTTTGGGTCCATGGGTCTCGTTTTGTTCCTCGGGCCCACCATTTCTTCCTCGGTCTCTGGTTTTGTTCCTCGGGTTCTGGTTTTCTTCCTCGGGCTCTGGTTTAATTTCTTGGGTTCTGGTTTTGTTCCTCAAGCTCTGGTTTAGTTCCATTGGCTCTGGTTTTGTTCCTCAGGCTCTGGTTTTTTTCCTCGGGCTCTGGTTTTGTTCCTCGGACTCTAGTATAATTCCACGGGCTCTGGTTTTATTCCTCGAGCCCTCCTTTTGTTCTTCGCGATCTGGTTTTCTTCCTTGGGCTCTGGTTTCTTTCCTCGGACTCTGGTTTTGTTCCTCGAGCTGTGGTTTTCCTCCTCTAGCTCTGGTTGTCTTCCTCAGGCTCTGGTTTTCTTCCTCGGGCTCTGCTTTTCTTCCTCGAGGGCTAGTTTTGTTCCTCGGGGTCTCGTTTTATTCCTCGGGCCCTCCTTTTGTTCTTCGCGATCTGGTTTTGTTCCTCGGGCTCTGGTTTCGTTCCTCGGGCTCTGGTTTTGCTCCTCTAGCTCTGGTTGTCTTCCTCGAGCTGTGGTTTTGCTTCTCTAGCTCTCGTTGTCTTCCTCGGGCTCTGGTTTTCTTCCTCGAGGGCTGGTTTTGTTCCCCGGGCTCTGGTTTTGTTCTTCCAGCTCTGCTTTAGCTCCTCGGGCTCTGGTTTGGGTCCACGGGTCTCGTTTTGTTCCTCGGACCCACCATTTGTTCCTCCGTCTCTGGTTTTGTTCCTCGGTTTCTGGTGTTCTTCCTCGGGCTCTGGTTTAATTTCTCGGGTTCTGGTTTTGTTCCTCGAGCTCTGGTTTAGTTCCATTGGCTCTGGTTTTGTTCCTCAGGCTCTGGTTTTTTTCCTCGGGCTCTGGTTTTGTTCCTCGGACTCTAGTATAATTCCACGGGCTCTGGTTTTGTTCCTTGGGGCCTCCTTTTGTTCTTCGCGATCTGGTTTTGTTCCTCGGGATCTGGTTTTCTTCCTCGGGCTCTGGTTTCTTTCCTCGGGAGCTCGTTTTGTTCCTCGAGCTGTGGTTTTGCTCCTCTAGCTCTGGTTGTCTTCCTCGGGCTCTGCTTTTCTTCCTCGAGGGCTAGTTTTGTTCCTCGGGCTCTGGTTTTTTTCCTCAGGCCCTCCTTTTGTTCCTCGGGATCTGGTTTTGTTCCTCGGGCTCTGGTTTCTTTCCTCGGGAGCTCGTTTTGTTCCTCGAGCTGTGGTTTTGCTCCTCTAGCTCTCGTTGTCTTCCTTGGGCTCTGGTTTCTTTCCTCGGGCTCTGGTTTGGGTCCACGGGTCTCGTTTTGTTCCTCGGGCCCACCATTTCTTCCTCGGTTTCTGGTTTTGTTCCTCGGGTTCTGGTTTTCTTCCTCGGGCTCTGGTTTAATTTCTCGGGTTCTGGTTTTGTTCCTCGAGCTCTGGTTTAGTTCCATTGGCTCTGGTTTTGTTCCTCAGGCTCTGGTTTTTTTCCTCGGGCTCTGGTTTTGTTCCTCGGACTCTAGTATAATTCCACGGGCTCTGGTTTTGTTCCTTGGGGCCTCCTTTTGTTCTTCGCGATCTGGTTTTGTTCCTCGGGATCTGGTTTTGTTCCTCGGGCTCTGGTTTCCTTCCTCGGGAGCTCGTTTTGTTCCTCGAGCTGTGGTTTTGGTCCTCTAGCTCTGGTTGTCTTCCTCGGGCTCTGGTTTTCTTCCTCGGGCTCTGCTTTTCTTCCTCGAGGGCTAGTTTTGTTCCTCGGGGTCTCGTTTTCTTCCTCGGACCCTCCTTTTGTTCTTCGGGACCTGTTTTTGTTCCTTGGGCTCTGGTTTCTTTCCTCGGGCTCTGGTTTTGTTCCTCGAGCTGTGGTTTTGCTCCTCTAGCTCTGGTTGTCTTCCTCGGGCTCTGGTTTTCTTTCTCCGGCTCTGCTTTTCTTCCTCGAGGGCTGGTTTTGTTCCCCGGGCTCTGCTTTTGTTCTTCCAGCTCTGCTTTAGCTCCTCGGGCTCTGGTTTGGGTCCATGGGTCTCGTTTTGTTCCTCGGACCCACCATTTCTTCCTCGGTCTCTGGTTTTGTTCCTCGGGTTCTGGTTTTCTTCCTCGGGCTCTGGTTTAATTTCTTGGGTTCTGGTTTTGTTCCTCAAGCTCTGGTTTAGTTCCATTGGCTCTGGTTTTGTTCCTCAGGCTCTGGTTTTTTTCCTCGGGCTCTGGTTTTGTTCCTGGGACTCTAGTATAATTCCACGGGCTCTGGTTTTATTCCTCGGGCCCTCCTTTTGTTCTTCGCGATCTGGTTTTCTTCCTTGGGCTCTGGTTTCTTTCCTCGGACTCTGGTTTTGTTCCTCGAGCTGTGGTTTTCCTCCTCTAGCTCTGGTTGTCTTCCTCAGGCTCTGGTTTTCTTCCTCGGGCTCTGCTTTTCTTCCTCGAGGGCTAGTTTTGTTCCTCGGGGTCTCGTTTTATTCCTCGGGCCCTCCTTTTGTTCTTCGCGATCTGGTTTTGTTCCTCGGGCTCTGGTTTCGTTCCTCGGGCTCTGGTTTTGCTCCTCTAGCTCTGGTTTTGTTCCTCGAGCTGTGGTTTTGCTTCTCTAGCTCTCGTTGTCTTCCTCGGGCTCTGGTTTTCTTCCTCGAGGGCTGGTTTTGTTCCCCGGGCTCTGGTTTTGTTCTTCCAGCTCTGCTTTAGCTCCTCGGGCTCTGGTTTGGGTCCACGGGTCTCGTTTTGTTCCTCGGACCCACCATTTGTTCCTCCGTCTCTGGTTTTTTTCCTCGGTTTCTGGTGTTCTTCCTCGGGCTCTGGTTTAATTTCTCGGGTTCTGGTTTTGTTCCTCGAGCTCTGGTTTAGTTCCATTGGCTCTGGTTTTGTTCCTCAGGCTCTGGTTTTTTTCCTCGGGCTCTGGTTTTGTTCCTCGGACTCTAGTATAATTCCACGGGCTCTGGTTTTGTTCCTTGGGGCCTCCTTTTGTTCTTCGCGATCTGGTTTTGTTCCTCGGGATCTGGTTTTCTTCCTCGGGCTCTGGTTTCTTTCCTCGGGAGCTCGTTTTGTTCCTCGAGCTGTGGTTTTGCTCCTCTAGCTCTGGTTGTCTTCCTCGGGCTCTGCTTTTCTTCCTCGAGGGCTAGTTTTGTTCCTCGGGCTCTGGTTTTTTTCCTCAGGCCCTCCTTTTGTTCCTCGGGATCTGGTTTTGTTCCTCGGGCTCTGGTTTCTTTCCTCGGGAGCTCGTTTTGTTCCTCGAGCTGTGGTTTTGCTCCTCTAGCTCTCGTTGTCTTCCTTGGGCTCTGGTTTCTTTCCTCGGGCTCTGGTTTGGGTCCACGGGTCTCGTTTTGTTCCTCGGGCCCACCATTTCTTCCTCGGTTTCTGGTTTTGTTCCTCGGGTTCTGGTTTTCTTCCTCGGGCTCTGGTTTAATTTCTCGGGTTCTGGTTTTGTTCCTCGAGCTCTGGTTTAGTTCCATTGGCTCTGGTTTTGTTCCTCAGGCTCTGGTTTTTTTCCTCGGGCTCTGGTTTTGTTCCTCGGACTCTAGTATAATTCCACGGGCTCTGGTTTTGTTCCTTGGGGCCTCCTTTTGTTCTTCGCGATCTGGTTTTGTTCCTCGGGATCTGGTTTTGTTCCTCGGGCTCTGGTTTCCTTCCTCGGGAGCTCGTTTTGTTCCTCGAGCTGTGGTTTTGGTCCTCTAGCTCTGGTTGTCTTCCTCGGGCTCTGGTTTTCTTCCTCGGGCTCTGCTTTTCTTCCTCGAGGGCTAGTTTTGTTCCTCGGGGTCTCGTTTTCTTCCTCGGACCCTCCTTTTGTTCTTCGGGACCTGTTTTTGTTCCTTGGGCTCTGGTTTCTTTCCTCGGGCTCTGGTTTTGTTCCTCGAGCTGTGGTTTTGCTCCTCTAGCTCTGGTTGTCTTCCTCGGGCTCTGGTTTTCTTTCTCCGGCTCTGCTTTTCTTCCTCGAGGGCTGGTTTTGTTCCCCGGGCTCTGCTTTTGTTCTTCCAGCTCTGCTTTAGCTCCTCGGGCTCTGGTTTGGGTCCATGGGTCTCGTTTTGTTCCTCGGGCCCACCATTTCTTCCTCGGTCTCTGGTTTTGTTCCTCGGGTTCTGGTTTTCTTCCTCGGGCTCTGGTTTAATTTCTTGGGTTCTGGTTTTGTTCCTCAAGCTCTGGTTTAGTTCCATTGGCTCTGGTTTTGTTCCTCAGGCTCTGGTTTTTTTCCTCGGGCTCTGGTTTTGTTCCTGGGACTCTAGTATAATTCCACGGGCTCTGGTTTTATTCCTCGGGCCCTCCTTTTGTTCTTCGCGATCTGGTTTTCTTCCTTGGGCTCTGGTTTCTTTCCTCGGACTCTGGTTTTGTTCCTCGAGCTGTGGTTTTCCTCCTCTAGCTCTGGTTGTCTTCCTCAGGCTCTGGTTTTCTTCCTCGGGCTCTGCTTTTCTTCCTCGAGGGCTAGTTTTGTTCCTCGGGGTCTCGTTTTATTCCTCGGGCCCTCCTTTTGTTCTTCGCGATCTGGTTTTGTTCCTCGGGCTCTGGTTTCGTTCCTCGGGCTCTGGTTTTGCTCCTCTAGCTCTGGTTTTGTTCCTCGAGCTGTGGTTTTGCTTCTCTAGCTCTCGTTGTCTTCCTCGGGCTCTGGTTTTCTTCCTCGAGGGCTGGTTTTGTTCCCCGGGCTCTGGTTTTGTTCTTCCAGCTCTGCTTTAGCTCCTCGGGCTCTGGTTTGGGTCCACGGGTCTCGTTTTGTTCCTCGGACCCACCATTTGTTCCTCCGTCTCTGGTTTTTTTCCTCGGTTTCTGGTGTTCTTCCTCGGGCTCTGGTTTAATTTCTCGGGTTCTGGTTTTGTTCCTCGAGCTCTGGTTTAGTTCCATTGGCTCTGGTTTTGTTCCTCAGGCTCTGGTTTTTTTCCTCGGGCTCTGGTTTTGTTCCTCGGACTCTAGTATAATTCCACGGGCTCTGGTTTTGTTCCTTGGGGCCTCCTTTTGTTCTTCGCGATCTGGTTTTGTTCCTCGGGCTCTGGTTTTCTTCCTCGGGCTCTGGTTTCTTTCCTCGGGAGCTCGTTTTGTTCCTCGAGCTGTGGTTTTGGTCCTCTAGCTCTGGTTGTCTTCCTCGGGCTCTGGTTTTCTTCCTCGAGGGCTAGTTTTCTTCCTCGGGGTCTCGTTTTATTCCTCGGACCCTCCTTTTGTTCTTCGGGACCTGCTTTTGTTCCTTGGGCTCTGGTTTCTTTCCTCGGGAGCTCGTTTTGTTCCTCGAGCTGTGGTTTTGCTCCTCTAGCTCTCGTTGTCTTCCTCGGGCTCTGGTTTTCTTCCTCGGGCTCTGCTTTTCTTCCTCGAAGGCTAGTTCTGTTCCTCGGGCTCTGGTTTTATTCCTCGGGCCCTCCTTTTGTTCTTCGGGATCTGGTTTTGTTCCTCGGGATCTGGTTTTCTTCCTCGGGCTCTGGTTTATTTCCTCGGGCTCTGGTTTTGTTCCTCGAGCTGTGGTTTTGCTCCTCTAGCTCTGGTTGTCTTCCTCAGGCTCTGGTATTCTTCCTCGATTGCTAGTTTTGTTCCTCGGGCTCTGGTTTTATTCCTCGGGCCCTCCTTTTGTTCTTCGGGATTTGGTTTTGTTCCTCGGGCTCTGGTTTTCTTCCTCGGGCTCTGGTTTCTTTCCTCGGGCTCTGGTTTTGTTCCTCGAGCTGTGGTTTTCCTCCTCTAGCTCTGGTTGTCTTCCTCAGGCTCTGGTTTTCTTCCTCGGGCTCTGCTTTTCTTCCTCGAGGGCTAGTTTTGTTCCTCGGGGTCTCGTTTTATTCCTCGGGCCCTCCTTTTGTTCTTCGCGATCTGGTTTTGTTCCTCGGGCTCTGGTTTCGTTCCTCGGGCTCTGGTTTTGCTCCTCTAGCTCTGGTTGTCTTCCTCGAGCTGTGGTTTTGCTTCTCTAGCTCTCGTTGTCTTCCTCAGGCTCTGGTTTTCTTCCTCGAGGGCTGGTTTTGTTCCCCGGGCTCTGGTTTTGTTCTTCCAGCTCTGCTTTAGCTCCTCGGGCTCTGGTTTGGGTCCACGGGTCTCGTTTTGTTCCTCGGACCCACCATTTGTTCCTCCGTCTCTGGTTTTGTTCCTCGGTTTCTGGTGTTCTTCCTCGGGCTCTGGTTTAATTTCTCGGGTTCTGGTTTTGTTCCTCGAGCTCTGGTTTAGTTCCATTGGCTCTGGTTTTGTTCCTCAGGCTCTGGTTTTTTTCCTCGGGCTCTGGTTTTGTTCCTCGGACTCTAGTATAATTCCACGGGCTCTGGTTTTGTTCCTTGGGGCCTCCTTTTGTTCTTCGCGATCTGGTTTTGTTCCTCGGGATCTGGTTTTCTTCCTCGGGCTCTGGTTTCTTTCCTCGGGAGCTCGTTTTGTTCCTCGAGCTGTGGTTTTGCTCCTCTAGCTCTGGTTGTCTTCCTCGGGCTCTGCTTTTCTTCCTCGAGGGCTAGTTTTGTTCCTCGGGCTCTGGTTTTTTTCCTCAGGCCCTCCTTTTGTTCCTCGGGATCTGGTTTTGTTCCTCGGGCTCTGGTTTCTTTCCTCGGGAGCTCGTTTTGTTCCTCGAGCTGTGGTTTTGCTCCTCTAGCTCTCGTTGTCTTCCTTGGGCTCTGGTTTCTTTCCTCGGGCTCTGGTTTGGGTCCACGGGTCTCGTTTTGTTCCTCGGGCCCACCATTTCTTCCTCGGTCTCTGGTTTTGTTCCTCGGGTTCTGGTTTTCTTCCTCGGGCTCTGGTTTAATTTCTCGGGTTCTGGTTTTGTTCCTCGAGCTCTGGTTTAGTTCCATTGGCTCTGGTTTTGTTCCTCAGCCTCTGGTTTTTTTCCTCGCCTCTGGTTTTGTTCCTCGGACTCTAGTATAATTCCACGTGCTCTGGTTTTGTTCCTTGGGGCCTCCTTTTGTTCTTCGCGATCTGATTTTGTTCCTCGGGATCTGGTTTTGTTCCTCGGGCTCTGGTTTCCTTCCTCGGGAGCTCGTTTTGTTCCTCGAGCTGTGGTTTTGGTCCTCTAGCTCTGGTTGTCTTCCTCGGGCTCTGGTTTTCTTCCTCGGGCTCTGCTTTTCTTCCTCGAGGGCTAGTTTTGTTCCTCGGGGTCTCGTTTTCTTCCTCGGACCCTCCTTTTGTTCTTCGGGACCTGTTTTTGTTCCTTGGGCTCTGGTTTCTTTCCTCGGGCTCTGGTTTTGTTCCTCGAGCTGTGGTTTTGCTCCTCTAGCTCTGGTTGTCTTCCTCGGGCTCTGGTTTTCTTTCTCCGGCTCTGCTTTTCTTCCTCGAGGGCTGGTTTTGTTCCCCGGGCTCTGCTTTTGTTCTTCCAGCTCTGCTTTAGCTCCTCGGGCTCTGGTTTGGGTCCATGGGTCTCGTTTTGTTCCTCGGGCCCACCATTTCTTCCTCGGTCTCTGGTTTTGTTCCTCGGGTTCTGGTTTTCTTCCTCGGGCTCTGGTTTAATTTCTTGGGTTCTGGTTTTGTTCCTCAAGCTCTGGTTTAGTTCCATTGGCTCTGGTTTTGTTCCTCAGGCTCTGGTTTTTTTCCTCGGGCTCTGGTTTTGTTCCTGGGACTCTAGTATAATTCCACGGGCTCTGGTTTTATTCCTCGAGCCCTCCTTTTGTTCTTCGCGATCTGGTTTTCTTCCTTGGGCTCTGGTTTCTTTCCTCGGACTCTGGTTTTGTTCCTCGAGCTGTGGTTTTCCTCCTCTAGCTCTGGTTGTCTTCCTCAGGCTCTGGTTGTCTTCCTCGGGCTCTGCTTTTCTTCCTCGAGGGCTAGTTTTGTTCCTCGGGCTCTGGTTTTTTTCCTCAGGCCCTCCTTTTGTTCCTCGGGATCTGGTTTTGTTCCTCGGGCTCTGGTTTCTTTCCTCGGGAGCTCGTTTTGTTCCTCGAGCTGTGGTTTTGCTCCTCTAGCTCTCGTTGTCTTCCTCGGGCTCTGGTTTTCTTCCTCGGGCTCTGCTTTTCTTCCTCGAAGGCTAGTTCTGTTCCTCGGGCTCTGGTTTTATTGCTCGGGCCCTCCTTTTGTTCTTCGGGATCTGGTTTTTTTCCTCGGGATCTGGTTTTCTTCCTCGGGCTCTGGTTTATTTCCTCGGGCTCTGGTTTTGTTCCTCGAGCTGTGGTTTTTCTCCTCTAGCTCTGGTTGTCTTCCTCAGGCTCTGGTATTCTTCCTCGATTGCTAGTTTTGTTCCTCGGGCTCTGGTTTTATTCCTCGGGCCCTCCTTTTGTTCTTCGGGATCTGGTTTTGTTCCTCAGGCTCTGGTTTTCTTCCTCGGGCTCTGGTTTCTTTCCTCGGGCTCTGGTTTTGTTCCTCGAGCTGTGGTTTTCCTCCTCTAGCTCTGGTTGTCTTCCTCAGGCTCTGGTTTTCTTCCTCGGGCTCTGCTTTTCTTCCTCGAGGGCTAGTTTTGTTCCTCGGGGTCTCGTTTTATTCCTCGGGCCCTCCTTTTGTTCTTCGCGATCTGGTTTTGTTCCTCGGGCTCTGGTTTCGTTCCTCGGGCTCTGGTTTTGCTCCTCTAGCTCTGGTTGTCTTCCTCGAGCTGTGGTTTTGCTTCTCTAGCTCTCGTTGTCTTCCTCGGGCTCTGCTTTTCTTCCTCGAGGGCTGGTTTTGTTCCCCGGGCTCTGGTTTTGTTCTTCCAGCTCTGCTTTAGCTCCTCGGGCTCTGGTTTGGGTCCACGGGTCTCGTTTTGTTCCTCGGACCCACCATTTGTTCCTCCGTCTCTGGTTTTGTTCCTCGGTTTCTGGTGTTCTTCCTCGGGCTCTGGTTTAATTTCTCGGGTTCTGGTTTTGTTCCTCGAGCTCTGGTTTAGTTCCATTGGCTCTGGTTTTGTTCCTCAGGCTCTGGTTTTTTTCCTCGGGCTCTGGTTTTGTTCCTCGGACTCTAGTATAATTCCACGGGCTCTGGTTTTGTTCCTTGGGGCCTCCTTTTGTTCTTCGCGATCTGGTTTTGTTCCTCGGGATCTGGTTTTGTTCCTCGGGCTCTGGTTTCTTTCCTCGGGAGCTCGTTTTGTTCCTCGAGCTGTGGTTTTGCTCCTCTAGCTCTGGTTGTCTTCCTCGGGCTCTGCTTTTCTTCCTCGAGGGCTAGTTTTGTTCCTCGGGCTCTGGTTTTTTTCCTCAGGCCCTCCTTTTGTTCCTCGGGATCTGGTTTTGTTCCTCGGGCTCTGGTTTCTTTCCTCGGGAGCTCGTTTTGTTCCTCGAGCTGTGGTTTTGCTCCTCTAGCTCTCGTTGTCTTCCGTGGGCTCTGGTTTCTTTCCTCGGGCTCTGGTTTGGGTCCACGGGTCTCGTTTTGTTCCTCGGGCCCACCATTTCTTCCTCGGTCTCTGGTTTTGTTCCTCGGGTTCTGGTTTTCTTCCTCGGGCTCTGGTTTAATTTCTCGGGTTCTGGTTTTGTTCCTCGAGCTCTGGTTTAGTTCCATTGGCTCTGGTTTTGTTCCTCAGCCTCTGTTTTTTTTCCTCGCCTCTGGTTTTGTTCCTCGGACTCTAGTATAATTCCACGTGCTCTGGTTTTGTTCCTTGGGGCCTCCTTTTGTTCTTCGCGATCTGGTTTTGTTCCTCGGGATCTGGTTTTGTTCCTCGGGCTCTGGTTTCCTTCCTCGGGAGCTCGTTTTGTTCCTCGAGCTGTGGTTTTGGTCCTCTAGCTCTGGTTGTCTTCCTCGGGCTCTGGTTTTCTTCCTCGGGCTCTGCTTTTCTTCCTCGAGGGCTAGTTTTGTTCCTCGGGGTCTCGTTTTCTTCCTCGGACCCTCCTTTTGTTCTTCGGGACCTGTTTTTGTTCCTTGGGCTCTGGTTTCTTTCCTCGGGCTCTGGTTTTGTTCCTCGAGCTGTGGTTTTGCTCCTCTAGCTCTGGTTGTCTTCCTCGGGCTCTGGTTTTCTTTCTCCGGCTCTGCTTTTCTTCCTCGAGGGCTGGTTTTGTTCCCCGGGCTCTGCTTTTGTTCTTCCAGCTCTGCTTTAGCTCCTCGGGCTCTGGTTTGGGTCCATGGGTCTCGTTTTGTTCCTCGGGCCCACCATTTCTTCCTCGGTCTCTGGTTTTGTTCCTCGGGTTCTGGTTTTCTTCCTCGGGCTCTGGTTTAATTTCTTGGGTTCTGGTTTTGTTCCTCAAGCTCTGGTTTAGTTCCATTGGCTCTGGTTTTGTTCCTCAGGCTCTGGTTTTTTTCCTCGGGCTCTGGTTTTGTTCCTGGGACTCTAGTATAATTCCACGGGCTCTGGTTTTATTCCTCGGGCCCTCCTTTTGTTCTTCGCGATCTGGTTTTCTTCCTTGGGCTCTGGTTTCTTTCCTCGGACTCTGGTTTTGTTCCTCGAGCTGTGGTTTTCCTCCTCTAGCTCTGGTTGTCTTCCTCAGGCTCTGGTTTTCTTCCTCGGGCTCTGCTTTTCTTCCTCGAGGGCTAGTTTTGTTCCTCGGGGTCTCGTTTTATTCCTCGGGCCCTCCTTTTGTTCTTCGCGATCTGGTTTTGTTCCTCGGGCTCTGGTTTCGTTCCTCGGGCTCTGGTTTTGCTCCTCTAGCTCTGGTTGTCTTCCTCGAGCTGTGGTTTTGCTTCTCTAGCTCTCGTTGTCTTCCTCGGGCTCTGGTTTTCTTCCTCGAGGGCTGGTTTTGTTCCCCGGGCTCTGGTTTTGTTCTTCCAGCTCTGCTTTAGCTCCTCGGGCTCTGGTTTGGGTCCACGGGTCTCGTTTTGTTCCTCGGACCCACCATTTGTTCCTCCGTCTCTGGTTTTGTTCCTCGGTTTCTGGTGTTCTTCCTCGGGCTCTGGTTTAATTTCTCGGGTTCTGGTTTTGTTCCTCGAGCTCTGGTTTAGTTCCATTGGCTCTGGTTTTGTTCCTCAGGCTCTGGTTTTTTTCCTCGGGCTCTGGTTTTGTTCCTCGGACTCTAGTATAATTCCACGGGCTCTGGTTTTGTTCCTTGGGGCCTCCTTTTGTTCTTCGCGATCTGGTTTTGTTCCTCGGGATCTGGTTTTCTTCCTCGGGCTCTGGTTTCTTTCCTCGGGAGCTCGTTTTGTTCCTCGAGCTGTGGTTTTGCTCCTCTAGCTCTGGTTGTCTTCCTCGGGCTCTGCTTTTCTTCCTCGACGGCTAGTTTTGTTCCTCGGGCTCTGGTTTTTTTCCTCAGGCCCTCCTTTTGTTCCTCGGGATCTGGTTTTGTTCCTCGGGCTCTGGTTTCTTTCCTCGGGAGCTCGTTTTGTTCCTCGAGCTGTGGTTTTGCTCCTCTAGCTCTCGTTGTCTTCCTTGGGCTCTGGTTTCTTTCCTCGGGCTCTGGTTTTGTTCCTCGAGCTGTGGTTTTGCTCCTCTAGCTCTGGTTGTCTTCCTCGGGCTCTGGTTTTCTTCCTCGGGCTCTGGTTTTCTTCCTCGAGGGCTGGTTTTGTTCCCCGGGCTCTGCTTTTGTTCTTCCAGCTCCGCTTTAGCTCCTCGGGCTCTGGTTTGGGTCCACGGGTCTCGTTTTGTTCCTCGGGCCCACCATTTCTTCCTCGGTCTCTGGTTTTGTTCCTCGGGTTCTGGTTTTCTTCCTCGGGCTCTGGTTTAATTTCTCGGGTTCTGGTTTTGTTCCTCGAGCTCTGGTTTAGTTCCATTGGCTCTGGTTTTGTTCCTCAGCCTCTGGTTTTTTTCCTCGCCTCTGGTTTTGTTCCTCGGACTCTAGTATAATTCCACGTGCTCTGGTTTTGTTCCTTGGGGCCTCCTTTTGTTCTTCGCGATCTGGTTTTGTTCCTCGGGATCTGGTTTTGTTCCTCGGGCTCTGGTTTCCTTCCTCGGGAGCTCGTTTTGTTCCTCGAGCTGTGGTTTTGGTCCTCTAGCTCTGGTTGTCTTCCTCGGGCTCTGGTTGTCTTCCTCGGGCTCTGCTTTTCTTCCTCGAGGGCTAGTTTTGTTCCTCGGGGTCTCGTTTTCTTCCTCGGACCCTCCTTTTGTTCTTCGGGACCTGTTTTTGTTCCTTGGGCTCTGGTTTCTTTCCTCGGGCTCTGGTTTTGTTCCTCGAGCTGTGGTTTTGCTCCTCTAGCTCTGGTTGTCTTCCTCGGGCTCTGGTTTTCTTTCTCCGGCTCTGCTTTTCTTCCTCGAGGGCTGGTTTTGTTCCCCGGGCTCTGCTTTTGTTCTTCCAGCTCTGCTTTAGCTCCTCGGGCTCTGGTTTGGGTCCATGGGTCTCGTTTTGTTCCTCGGGCCCACCATTTCTTCCTCGGTCTCTGGTTTTGTTCCTCGGGTTCTGGTTTTCTTCCTCGGGCTCTGGTTTAATTTCTTGGGTTCTGGTTTTGTTCCTCAAGCTCTGGTTTAGTTCCATTGGCTCTGGTTTTGTTCCTCAGGCTCTGGTTTTTTTCCTCGGGCTCTGGTTTTGTTCCTGGGACTCTAGTATAATTCCACGGGCTCTGGTTTTATTCCTCGGGCCCTCCTTTTGTTCTTCGCGATCTGGTTTTCTTCCTTGGGCTCTGGTTTCTTTCCTCGGACTCTGGTTTTTTTCCTCGAGCTGTGGTTTTCCTCCTCTAGCTCTGGTTGTCTTCCTCAGGCTCTGGTTTTCTTCCTCGGGCTCTGCTTTTCTTCCTCGAGGGCTAGTTTTGTTCCTCGGGGTCTCGTTTTATTCCTCGGGCCCTCCTTTTGTTCTTCGCGATCTGGTTTTGTTCCTCGGGCTCTGGTTTCGTTCCTCGGGCTCTGGTTTTGCTCCTCTAGCTCTGGTTGTCTTCCTCGAGCTGTGGTTTTGCTTCTCTAGCTCTCGTTGTCTTCCTCGGGCTCTGGTTTTCTTCCTCGAGGGCTGGTTTTGTTCCCCGCGCTCTGGTTTTGTTCTTCCAGCTCTGCTTTAGCTCCTCGGGCTCTGGTTTGGGTCCACGGGTCTCGTTTTGTTCCTCGGACCCACCATTTGTTCCTCCGTCTCTGGTTTTGTTCCTCGGTTTCTGGTGTTCTTCCTCGGGCTCTGGTTTAATTTCTCGGGTTCTGGTTTTGTTCCTCGAGCTCTGGTTTAGTTCCATTGGCTCTGGTTTTGTTCCTCAGGCTCTGGTTTTTTTCCTCGGGCTCTGGTTTTGTTCCTCGGACTCTAGTATAATTCCACGGGCTCTGGTTTTGTTCCTTGGGGCCTCCTTTTGTTCTTCGCGATCTGGTTTTGTTCCTCGGGATCTGGTTTTGTTCCTCGGGCTCTGGTTTCTTTCCTCGGGAGCTCGTTTTGTTCCTCGAGCTGTGGTTTTGCTCCTCTAGCTCTGGTTGTCTTCCTCGGGCTCTGCTTTTCTTCCTCGAGGGCTAGTTTTGTTCCTCGGGCTCTGGTTTTTTTCCTCAGGCCCTCCTTTTGTTCCTCGGGATCTGGTTTTGTTCCTCGGGCTCTGGTTTCTTTCCTCGGGAGCTGGTTTTGTTCCTCGAGCTGTGGTTTTGCTCCTCTAGCTCTCGTTGTCTTCCTCGGGCTCTGGTTTTCTTCCTCGGGCTCTGCTTTTCTTCCTCGAAGGCTAGTTCTGTTCCTCGGGATCTGGTTTTATTCCTCGGGCCCTCCTTTTGTTCTTCGGGATCTGGTTTTGTTCCTCGGGCTCTGGTTTCTTTCCTCGGGAGCTCGTTTTGTTCCTCGAGCTGTGGTTTTGCTCCTCTAGCTCTCGTTGTCTTCCTTGGGCTCTGGTTTCTTTCCTCGGGCTCTGGTTTGGGTCCACGGGTCTCGTTTTGTTCCTCGGGCCCACCATTTCTTCCTCGGTCTCTGGTTTTGTTCCTCGGGTTCTGGTTTTCTTCCTCGGGCTCTGGTTTAATTTCTCGGGTTCTGGTTTTGTTCCTCGAGCTCTGGTTTAGTTCCATTGGCTCTGGTTTTGTTCCTCAGCCTCTGGTTTTTTTCCTCGCCTCTGGTTTTGTTCCTCGGACTCTAGTATAATTCCACGTGCTCTGGTTTTGTTCCTTGGGGCCTCCTTTTGTTCTTCGCGATCTGGTTTTGTTCCTCGGGATCTGGTTTTGTTCCTCGGGCTCTGGTTTCCTTCCTCGGGAGCTCGTTTTGTTCCTCGAGCTGTGGTTTTGGTCCTCTAGCTCTGGTTGTCTTCCTCGGGCTCTGGTTTTCTTCCTCGGGCTCTGCTTTTCTTCCTCGAGGGCTAGTTTTGTTCCTCGGGGTCTCGTTTTCTTCCTCGGACCCTCCTTTTGTTCTTCGGGACCTGTTTTTGTTCCTTGGGCTCTGGTTTCTTTCCTCGGGCTCTGGTTTTGTTCCTCGAGCTGTGGTTTTGCTCCTCTAGCTCTGGTTGTCTTCCTCGGGCTCTGGTTTTCTTTCTCCGGCTCTGCTTTTCTTCCTCGAGGGCTGGTTTTGTTCCCCGGGCTCTGCTTTTGTTCTTCCAGCTCTGCTTTAGCTCCTCGGGCTCTGGTTTGGGTCCATGGGTCTCGTTTTGTTCCTCGGGCCCACCATTTCTTCCTCGGTCTCTGGTTTTGTTCCTCGGGTTCTGGTTTTCTTCCTCGGGCTCTGGTTTAATTTCTTGGGTTCTGGTTTTGTTCCTCAAGCTCTGGTTTAGTTCCATTGGCTCTGGTTTTGTTCCTCAGGCTCTGGTTTTTTTCCTCGGGCTCTGGTTTTGTTCCTGGGACTCTAGTATAATTCCACGGGCTCTGGTTTTATTCCTCGGGCCCTCCTTTTGTTCTTCGCGATCTGGTTTTCTTCCTTGGGCTCTGGTTTCTTTCCTCGGACTCTGGTTTTGTTCCTCGAGCTGTGGTTTTCCTCCTCTAGCTCTGGTTGTCTTCCTCAGGCTCTGGTTTTCTTCCTCGGGCTCTGCTTTTCTTCCTCGAGGGCTAGTTTTGTTCCTCGGGGTCTCGTTTTATTCCTCGGGCCCTCCTTTTGTTCTTCGCGATCTGGTTTTGTTCCTCGGGCTCTGGTTTCGTTCCTCGGGCTCTGGTTTTGCTCCTCTAGCTCTGGTTGTCTTCCTCGAGCTGTGGTTTTGCTTCTCTAGCTCTCGTTGTCTTCCTCGGGCTCTGGTTTTCTTCCTCGAGGGCTGGTTTTGTTCCCCGCGCTCTGGTTTTGTTCTTCCAGCTCTGCTTTAGCTCCTCGGGCTCTGGTTTGGGTCCACGGGTCTCGTTTTGTTCCTCGGACCCACCATTTGTTCCTCCGTCTCTGGTTTTGTTCCTCGGTTTCTGGTGTTCTTCCTCGGGCTCTGGTTTAATTTCTCGGGTTCTGGTTTTGTTCCTCGAGCTCTGGTTTAGTTCCATTGGCTCTGGTTTTGTTCCTCAGGCTCTGGTTTTTTTCCTCGGGCTCTGGTTTTGTTCCTCGGACTCTAGTATAATTCCACGGGCTCTGGTTTTGTTCCTTGGGGCCTCCTTTTGTTCTTCGCGATCTGGTTTTGTTCCTCGGGCTCTGGTTTTCTTCCTCGGGCTCTGGTTTCTTTCCTCGGGAGCTCGTTTTGTTCCTCGAGCTGTGGTTTTGCTCCTCTAGCTCTGCTTGTCTTCCTCGGGCTCTGGTTTTCTTCCTCGAGGGCTAGTTTTCTTCCTCGGGGTCTCGTTTTATTCCTCGGACCCTCCTTTTGTTCTTCGGGACCTGCTTTTGTTCCTTGGGCTCTGGTTTCTTTCCTCGGGAGCCCGTTTTGTTCCTCGAGCTGTGGTTTTGCTCCTCTAGCTCTCGTTGCCTTCCTCGGGCTCTGGTTTTGTTCCTCGGGCTCTGCTTTTCTTCCTCGAAGGCTAGTTCTGATCCTCGGGATCTGGTTTTATTCCTCGGGCCCTCCTTTTGTTCTTCGGGATCTGGTTTTGTTCCTCGGGCTCTGGTTTCTTTCCTCGGGAGCTCGTTTTGTTCCTCGAGCTGTGGTTTTGCTCCTCTAGCTCTCGTTGTCTTCCTTGGGCTCTGGTTTCTTTCCTCGGGCTCTGGTTTGGGTCCACGGGTCTCGTTTTGTTCCTCGGGCCCACCATTTCTTCCTCGGTCTCTGGTTTTGTTCCTCGGGTTCTGGTTTTCTTCCTCGGGCTCTGGTTTAATTTCTCGGGTTCTGGTTTTGTTCCTCGAGCTCTGGTTTAGTTCCATTGGCTCTGGTTTTGTTCCTCAGCCTCTGGTTTTTTTCCTCGCCTCTGGTTTTGTTCCTCGGACTCTAGTATAATTCCACGTGCTCTGGTTTTGTTCCTTGGGGCCTCCTTTTGTTCTTCGCGATCTGGTTTTGTTCCTCGGGATCTGGTTTTGTTCCTCGGGCTCTGGTTTCCTTCCTCGGGAGCTCGTTTTGTTCCTCGAGCTGTGGTTTTGGTCCTCTAGCTCTGGTTGTCTTCCTCAGGCTCTGGTTTTCTTCCTCGGGCTCTGCTTTTCTTCCTCGAGGGCTAGTTTTGTTCCTCGGGGTCTCGTTTTCTTCCTCGGACCCTCCTTTTGTTCTTCGGGACCTGTTTTTGTTCCTTGGGCTCTGGTTTCTTTCCTCGGGCTCTGGTTTTGTTCCTCGAGCTGTGGTTTTGCTCCTCTAGCTCTGGTTGTCTTCCTCGGGCTCTGGTTTTCTTTCTCCGGCTCTGCTTTTCTTCCTCGAGGGCTGGTTTTGTTCCCCGGGCTCTGCTTTTGTTCTTCCAGCTCTGCTTTAGCTCCTCGGGCTCTGGTTTGGGTCCATGGGTCTCGTTTTGTTCCTCGGGCCCACCATTTCTTCCTCGGTCTCTGGTTTTGTTCCTCGGGTTCTGGTTTTCTTCCTCGGGCTCTGGTTTAATTTCTTGGGTTCTGGTTTTGTTCCTCAAGCTCTGGTTTAGTTCCATTGGCTCTGGTTTTGTTCCTCAGGCTCTGGTTTTTTTCCTCGGGCTCTGGTTTTGTTCCTGGGACTCTAGTATAATTCCACGGGCTCTGGTTTTATTCCTCGAGCCCTCCTTTTGTTCTTCGCGATCTGGTTTTCTTCCTTGGGCTCTGGTTTCTTTCCTCGGACTCTGGTTTTGTTCCTCGAGCTGTGGTTTTCCTCCTCTAGCTCTGGTTGTCTTCCTCAGGCTCTGGTTTTCTTCCTCGGGCTCTGCTTTTCTTCCTCGAGGGCTAGTTTTGTTCCTCGGGGTCTCGTTTTATTCCTCGGGCCCTCCTTTTGTTCTTCGCGATCTGGTTTTGTTCCTCGGGCTCTGGTTTCGTTCCTCGGGCTCTGGTTTTGCTCCTCTAGCTCTGGTTGTCTTCCTCGAGCTGTGGTTTTGCTTCTCTAGCTCTCGTTGTCTTCCTCGGGCTCTGGTTTTCTTCCTCGAGGGCTGGTTTTGTTCCCCGGGCTCTGGTTTTGTTCTTCCAGCTCTGCTTTAGCTCCTCGGGCTCTGCTTTGGGTCCACGGGTCTCGTTTTGTTCCTCGGACCCACCATTTGTTCCTCCGTCTCTGGTTTTGTTCCTCGGTTTCTGGTGTTCTTCCTCGGGCTCTGGTTTAATTTCTCGGGTTCTGGTTTTGTTCCTCGAGCTCTGGTTTAGTTCCATTGGCTCTGGTTTTGTTCCTCAGGCTCTGGTTTTTTTCCTCGGGCTCTGGTTTTGTTCCTCGGACTCTAGTATAATTCCACGGGCTCTGGTTTTGTTCCTTGGGGCCTCCTTTTGTTCTTCGCGATCTGGTTTTGTTCCTCGGGATCTGGTTTTCTTCCTCGGGCTCTGGTTTCTTTCCTCGGGAGCTCGTTTTGTTCCTCGAGCTGTGGTTTTGCTCCTCTAGCTCTGGTTGTCTTCCTCGGGCTCTGCTTTTCTTCCTCGAGGGCTAGTTTTGTTCCTCGGGCTCTGGTTTTTTTCCTCGGGCCCTCCTTTTGTTCCTCGGGATCTGGTTTTGTTCCTCGGGCTCTGGTTTCTTTCCTCGGGAGCTCGTTTTGTTCCTCGAGCTGTGGTTTTGCTCCTCTAGCTCTCGTTGTCTTCCTTGGGCTCTGGTTTCTTTCCTCGGGCTCTGGTTTGGGTCCACGGGTCTCGTTTTGTTCCTCGGGCCCACCATTTCTTCCTCGGTCTCTGGTTTTGTTCCTCGGGTTCTGGTTTTCTTCCTCGGGCTCTGGTTTAATTTCTCGGGTTCTGGTTTTGTTCCTCGAGCTCTGGTTTAGTTCCATTGGCTCTGGTTTTGTTCCTCAGCCTCTGGTTTTTTTCCTCGCCTCTGGTTTTGTTCCTCGGACTCTAGTATAATTCCACGTGCTCTGGTTTTGTTCCTTGGGGCCTCCTTTTGTTCTTCGCGATCTGGTTTTGTTCCTCGGGATCTGGTTTTGTTCCTCGGGCTCTGGTTTCCTTCCTCGGGAGCTCGTTTTGTTCCTCGAGCTGTGGTTTTGGTCCTCTAGCTCTGGTTGTCTTCCTCGGGCTCTGGTTTTCTTCCTCGGGCTCTGCTTTTCTTCCTCGAGGGCTAGTTTTGTTCCTCGGGGTCTCGTTTTCTTCCTCGGACCCTCCTTTTGTTCTTCGGGACCTGTTTTTGTTCCTTGGGCTCTGGTTTCTTTCCTCGGGCTCTGGTTTTGTTCCTCGAGCTGTGGTTTTGCTCCTCTAGCTCTGGTTGTCTTCCTCGGGCTCTGGTTTTCTTTCTCCGGCTCTGCTTTTCTTCCTCGAGGGCTGGTTTTGTTCCCCGGGCTCTGCTTTTGTTCTTCCAGCTCTGCTTTAGCTCCTCGGGCTCTGGTTTGGGTCCATGGGTCTCGTTTTGTTCCTCGGGCCCACCATTTCTTCCTCGGTCTCTGGTTTTGTTCCTCGGGTTCTGGTTTTCTTCCTCGGGCTCTGGTTTAATTTCTTGGGTTCTGGTTTTGTTCCTCAAGCTCTGGTTTAGTTCCATTGGCTCTGGTTTTGTTCCTCAGGCTCTGGTTTTTTTCCTCGGGCTCTGGTTTTGTTCCTGGGACTCTAGTATAATTCCACGGGCTCTGGTTTTATTCCTCGGGCCCTCCTTTTGTTCTTCGCGATCTGGTTTTCTTCCTTGGGCTCTGGTTTCTTTCCTCGGACTCTGGTTTTGTTCCTCGAGCTGTGGTTTTCCTCCTCTAGCTCTGGTTGTCTTCCTCAGGCTCCGGTTTTCTTCCTCGGGCTCTGCTTTTCTTCCTCGAGGGCTAGTTTTGTTCCTCGGGGTCTCGTTTTATTCCTCGGGCCCTCCTTTTGTTCTTCGCGATCTGGTTTTGTTCCTCGGGCTCTGGTTTCGTTCCTCGGGCTCTGGTTTTGCTCCTCTAGCTCTGGTTGTCTTCCTCGAGCTGTGGTTTTGCTTCTCTAGCTCTCGTTGTCTTCCTCGGGCTCTGGTTTTCTTCCTCGAGGGCTGGTTTTGTTCCCCGGGCTCTGGTTTTGTTCTTCCAGCTCTGCTTTAGCTCCTCGGGCTCTGGTTTGGGTCCACGGGTCTCGTTTTGTTCCTCGGACCCACCATTTGTTCCTCCGTCTCTGGTTTTGTTCCTCGGTTTCTGGTGTTGTTCCTCGGGCTCTGGTTTAATTTCTCGGGTTCTGGTTTTGTTCCTCGAGCTCTGGTTTAGTTCCATTGGCTCTGGTTTTGTTCCTCAGGCTCTGGTTTTTTTCCTCGGGCTCTGGTTTTGTTCCTCGGACTCTAGTATAATTCCACGGGCTCTGGTTTTGTTCCTTGGGGCCTCCTTTTGTTCTTCGCGATCTGGTTTTGTTCCTCGGGCTCTGGTTTCTTTCCTCGGGAGCTCGTTTTGTTCCTCGAGCTGTGGTTTTGCTCCTCTAGCTCTGGTTGTCTTCCTCGGGCTCTGCTTTTCTTCCTCGAGGGCTAGTTTTGTTCCTCGGGCTCTGGTTTTTTTCCTCAGGCCCTCCTTTTGTTCCTCGGGATCTGGTTTTCTTCCTCGGGCTCTGGTTTCTTTCCTCGGGAGCTCGTTTTGTTCCTCGAGCTGTGGTTTTGCTCCTCTAGCTCTCGTTGTCTTCCTTGGGCTCTGGTTTCTTTCCTCGGGCTCTGGTTTGGGTCCACGGGTCTCGTTTTGTTCCTCGGGCCCACCATTTCTTCCTCGGTTTCTGGTTTTGTTCCTCGGGTTCTGGTTTTCTTCCTCGGGCTCTAGTTTAATTTCTCGGGTTCTGGTTTTGTTCCTCGAGCTCTGGTTTAGTTCCATTGGCTCTGGTTTTGTTCCTCAGGCTCTGGTTTTTTTCCTCGGGCTCTGGTTTTGTTCCTCGGACTCTAGTATAATTCCACGTGCTCTGGTTTTGTTCCTTGGGGCCTCCTTTTGTTCTTCGCGATCTGGTTTTGTTCCTCGGGATCTGGTTTTGTTCCTCGGGCTCTGGTTTCCTTCCTCGGGAGCTCGTTTTGTTCCTCGAGCTGTGGTTTTGGTCCTCTAGCTCTGGTTGTCTTCCTCGGGCTCTGGTTGTCTTCCTCGGGCTCTGCTTTTCTTCCTCGAGGGCTAGTTTTGTTCCTCGGGGTCTCGTTTTATTCCTCGGACCCTCCTTTTGTTCTTCGGGACCTGTTTTTGTTCCTTGGGCTCTGGTTTCTTTCCTCGGGCTCTGGTTTTGTTCCTCGAGCTGTGGTTTTGCTCCTCTAGCTCTGGTTGTCTTCCTCGGGCTCTGGTTTTCTTTCTCCGGCTCTGCTTTTCTTCCTCGAGGGCTGGTTTTGTTCCCCGGGCTCTGCTTTTGTTCTTCCAGCTCTGCTTTAGCTCCTCGGGCTCTGGTTTGGGTCCACGGGTCTCGTTTTGTTCCTCGGGCCCACCATTTCTTCCTCGGTCTCTGGTTTTGTTCCTCGGGTTCTGGTTTTCTTCCTCGGGCTCTGGTTTAATTTCTTGGGTTCTGGTTTTGTTCCTCAAGCTCTGGTTTAGTTCCATTGGCTCTGGTTTTGTTCCTCAGGCTCTGGTTTTTTTCCTCGGGCTCTGGTTTTGTTCCTGGGACTCTAGTATAATTCCACGGGCTCTGGTTTTATTCCTCGGGCCCTCCTTTTGTTCTTCGCGATCTGGTTTTCTTCCTTGGGCTCTGGTTTCTTTCCTCGGACTCTGGTTTTGTTCCTCGAGCTGTGGTTTTCCTCCTCTAGCTCTGGTTGTCTTCCTCAGGCTCTGGTTTTCTTCCTCGGGCTCTGCTTTTCTTCCTCGAGGGCTAGTTTTGTTCCTCGGGGTCTCGTTTTATTCCTCGGGCCCTCCTTTTGTTCTTCGCGATCTGGTTTTGTTCCTCGGGCTCTGGTTTCGTTCCTCGGGCTCTGGTTTTGCTCCTCTAGCTCTGGTTGTCTTCCTCGAGCTGTGGTTTTGCTTCTCTAGCTCTCGTTGTCTTCCTCGGGCTCTGGTTTTCTTCCTCGAGGGCTGGTTTTGTTCCCCGGGCTCTGGTTTTGTTCTTCCAGCTCTGCTTTAGCTCCTCGGGCTCTGGTTTGGGTCCACGGGTCTCGTTTTGTTCCTCGGACCCACCATTTGTTCCTCCGTCTCTGGTTTTGTTCCTCGGTTTCTGGTGTTCTTCCTCGGGCTCTGGTTTAATTTCTCGGGTTCTGGTTTTGTTCCTCGAGCTCTGGTTTAGTTCCATTGGCTCTGGTTTTGTTCCTCAGGCTCTGGTTTTTTTCCTCGGGCTCTGGTTTTGTTCCTCGGACTCTAGTATAATTCCACGGGCTCTGGTTTTGTTCCTTGGGGCCTCCTTTTGTTCTTCGCGATCTGGTTTTGCTCCTCGGGATCTGGTTTTCTTCCTCGGGCTCTGGTTTCTTTCCTCGGGAGCTCGTTTTGTTCCTCGAGCTGTGGTTTTGCTCCTCTAGCTCTGGTTGTCTTCCTCGGGCTCTGCTTTTCTTCCTCGAGGGCTAGTTTTGTTCCTCGGGCTCTGGTTTTTTTCCTCAGGCCCTCCTTTTGTTCCTCGGGATCTGGTTTTGTTCCTCGGGCTCTGGTTTCTTTCCTCGGGAGCTCGTTTTGTTCCTCGAGCTGTGGTTTTGCTCCTCTAGCTCTCGTTGTCTTCCTCGGGCTCTGGTTTTCTTCCTCGGGCTCTGCTTTTCTTCCTCGAAGGCTAGTTCTGTTCCTCGGGATCTGGTTTTATTCCTCGGGCCCTCCTTTTGTTCTTCGGGATCTGGTTTTGTTCCTCGGGCTCTGGTTTCTTTCCTCGGGAGCTCGTTTTGTTCCTCGAGCTGTGGTTTTGCTCCTCTAGCTCTCGTTGTCTTCCTTGGGCTCTGGTTTCTTTCCTCGGGCTCTGGTTTGGGTCCACGGGTCTCGTTTTGTTCCTCGGGCCCACCATTTCTTCCTCGGTCTCTGGTTTTGTTCCTCGGGTTCTGGTTTTCTTCCTCGGGCTCTGGTTTAATTTCTCGGGTTCTGGTTTTGTTCCTCGAGCTCTGGTTTAGTTCCATTGGCTCTGGTTTTGTTCCTCAGCCTCTGGTTTTTTTCCTCGCCTCTGGTTTTGTTCCTCGGACTCTAGTATAATTCCACGTGCTCTGGTTTTGTTCCTTGGGGCCTCCTTTTGTTCTTCGCGATCTGGTTTTGTTCCTCGGGATCTGGTTTTGTTCCTCGGGCTCTGGTTTCCTTCCTCGGGAGCTCGTTTTGTTCCTCGAGCTGTGGTTTTGGTCCTCTAGCTCTGGTTGTCTTCCTCGGGCTCTGGTTTTCTTCCTCGGGCTCTGCTTTTCTTCCTCGAGGGCTAGTTTTGTTCCTCGGGGTCTCGTTTTCTTCCTCGGACCCTCCTTTTGTTCTTCGGGACCTGTTTTTGTTCCTTGGGCTCTGGTTTCTTTCCTCGGGCTCTGGTTTTGTTCCTCGAGCTGTGGTTTTGCTCCTCTAGCTCTGGTTGTCTTCCTCGGGCTCTGGTTTTCTTTCTCCGGCTCTGCTTTTCTTCCTCGAGGGCTGGTTTTGTTCCCCGGGCTCTGCTTTTGTTCTTCCAGCTCTGCTTTAGCTCCTCGGGCTCTGGTTTGGGTCCATGGGTCTCGTTTTGTTCCTCGGGCCCACCATTTCTTCCTCGGTCTCTGGTTTTGTTCCTCGGGTTCTGGTTTTCTTCCTCGGGCTCTGGTTTAATTTCTTGGGTTCTGGTTTTGTTCCTCAAGCTCTGGTTTAGTTCCATTGGCTCTGGTTTTGTTCCTCAGGCTCTGGTTTTTTTCCTCGGGCTCTGGTTTTGTTCCTGGGACTCTAGTATAATTCCACGGGCTCTGGTTTTATTCCTCGGGCCCTCCTTTTGTTCTTCGCGATCTGGTTTTCTTCCTTGGGCTCTGGTTTCTTTCCTCGGACTCTGGTTTTGTTCCTCGAGCTGTGGTTTTCCTCCTCTAGCTCTGGTTGTCTTCCTCAGGCTCTGGTTTTCTTCCTCGGGCTCTGCTTTTCTTCCTCGAGGGCTAGTTTTGTTCCTCGGGGTCTCGTTTTATTCCTCGGGCCCTCCTTTTGTTCTTCGCGATCTGGTTTTGTTCCTCGGGCTCTGGTTTCGTTCCTCGGGCTCTGGTTTTGCTCCTCTAGCTCTGGTTGTCTTCCTCGAGCTGTGGTTTTGCTTCTCTAGCTCTCGTTGTCTTCCTCGGGCTCTGGTTTTCTTCCTCGAGGGCTGGTTTTGTTCCCCGCGCTCTGGTTTTGTTCTTCCAGCTCTGCTTTAGCTCCTCGGGCTCTGGTTTGGGTCCACGGGTCTCGTTTTGTTCCTCGGACCCACCATTTGTTCCTCCGTCTCTGGTTTTGTTCCTCGGTTTCTGGTGTTCTTCCTCGGGCTCTGGTTTAATTTCTCGGGTTCTGGTTTTGTTCCTCGAGCTCTGGTTTAGTTCCATTGGCTCTGGTTTTGTTCCTCAGGCTCTGGTTTTTTTCCTCGGGCTCTGGTTTTGTTCCTCGGACTCTAGTATAATTCCACGGGCTCTGGTTTTGTTCCTTGGGGCCTCCTTTTGTTCTTCGCGATCTGGTTTTGTTCCTCGGGCTCTGGTTTTCTTCCTCGGGCTCTGGTTTCTTTCCTCGGGAGCTCGTTTTGTTCCTCGAGCTGTGGTTTTGCTCCTCTAGCTCTGCTTGTCTTCCTCGGGCTCTGGTTTTCTTCCTCGAGGGCTAGTTTTCTTCCTCGGGGTCTCGTTTTATTCCTCGGACCCTCCTTTTGTTCTTCGGGACCTGCTTTTGTTCCTTGGGCTCTGGTTTCTTTCCTCGGGAGCCCGTTTTGTTCCTCGAGCTGTGGTTTTGCTCCTCTAGCTCTCGTTGCCTTCCTCGGGCTCTGGTTTTGTTCCTCGGGCTCTGCTTTTCTTCCTCGAAGGCTAGTTCTGATCCTCGGGATCTGGTTTTATTCCTCGGGCCCTCCTTTTGTTCTTCGGGATCTGGTTTTGTTCCTCGGGCTCTGGTTTCTTTCCTCGGGAGCTCGTTTTGTTCCTCGAGCTGTGGTTTTGCTCCTCTAGCTCTCGTTGTCTTCCTTGGGCTCTGGTTTCTTTCCTCGGGCTCTGGTTTGGGTCCACGGGTCTCGTTTTGTTCCTCGGGCCCACCATTTCTTCCTCGGTCTCTGGTTTTGTTCCTCGGGTTCTGGTTTTCTTCCTCGGGCTCTGGTTTAATTTCTCGGGTTCTGGTTTTGTTCCTCGAGCTCTGGTTTAGTTCCATTGGCTCTGGTTTTGTTCCTCAGCCTCTGGTTTTTTTCCTCGCCTCTGGTTTTGTTCCTCGGACTCTAGTATAATTCCACGTGCTCTGGTTTTGTTCCTTGGGGCCTCCTTTTGTTCTTCGCGATCTGGTTTTGTTCCTCGGGATCTGGTTTTGTTCCTCGGGCTCTGGTTTCCTTCCTCGGGAGCTCGTTTTGTTCCTCGAGCTGTGGTTTTGGTCCTCTAGCTCTGGTTGTCTTCCTCAGGCTCTGGTTTTCTTCCTCGGGCTCTGCTTTTCTTCCTCGAGGGCTAGTTTTGTTCCTCGGGGTCTCGTTTTCTTCCTCGGACCCTCCTTTTGTTCTTCGGGACCTGTTTTTGTTCCTTGGGCTCTGGTTTCTTTCCTCGGGCTCTGGTTTTGTTCCTCGAGCTGTGGTTTTGCTCCTCTAGCTCTGGTTGTCTTCCTCGGGCTCTGGTTTTCTTTCTCCGGCTCTGCTTTTCTTCCTCGAGGGCTGGTTTTGTTCCCCGGGCTCTGCTTTTGTTCTTCCAGCTCTGCTTTAGCTCCTCGGGCTCTGGTTTGGGTCCATGGGTCTCGTTTTGTTCCTCGGGCCCACCATTTCTTCCTCGGTCTCTGGTTTTGTTCCTCGGGTTCTGGTTTTCTTCCTCGGGCTCTGGTTTAATTTCTTGGGTTCTGGTTTTGTTCCTCAAGCTCTGGTTTAGTTCCATTGGCTCTGGTTTTGTTCCTCAGGCTCTGGTTTTTTTCCTCGGGCTCTGGTTTTGTTCCTGGGACTCTAGTATAATTCCACGGGCTCTGGTTTTATTCCTCGAGCCCTCCTTTTGTTCTTCGCGATCTGGTTTTCTTCCTTGGGCTCTGGTTTCTTTCCTCGGACTCTGGTTTTGTTCCTCGAGCTGTGGTTTTCCTCCTCTAGCTCTGGTTGTCTTCCTCAGGCTCTGGTTTTCTTCCTCGGGCTCTGCTTTTCTTCCTCGAGGGCTAGTTTTGTTCCTCGGGGTCTCGTTTTATTCCTCGGGCCCTCCTTTTGTTCTTCGCGATCTGGTTTTGTTCCTCGGGCTCTGGTTTCGTTCCTCGGGCTCTGGTTTTGCTCCTCTAGCTCTGGTTGTCTTCCTCGAGCTGTGGTTTTGCTTCTCTAGCTCTCGTTGTCTTCCTCGGGCTCTGGTTTTCTTCCTCGAGGGCTGGTTTTGTTCCCCGGGCTCTGGTTTTGTTCTTCCAGCTCTGCTTTAGCTCCTCGGGCTCTGCTTTGGGTCCACGGGTCTCGTTTTGTTCCTCGGACCCACCATTTGTTCCTCCGTCTCTGGTTTTGTTCCTCGGTTTCTGGTGTTCTTCCTCGGGCTCTGGTTTAATTTCTCGGGTTCTGGTTTTGTTCCTCGAGCTCTGGTTTAGTTCCATTGGCTCTGGTTTTGTTCCTCAGGCTCTGGTTTTTTTCCTCGGGCTCTGGTTTTGTTCCTCGGACTCTAGTATAATTCCACGGGCTCTGGTTTTGTTCCTTGGGGCCTCCTTTTGTTCTTCGCGATCTGGTTTTGTTCCTCGGGATCTGGTTTTCTTCCTCGGGCTCTGGTTTCTTTCCTCGGGAGCTCGTTTTGTTCCTCGAGCTGTGGTTTTGCTCCTCTAGCTCTGGTTGTCTTCCTCGGGCTCTGCTTTTCTTCCTCGAGGGCTAGTTTTGTTCCTCGGGCTCTGTTTTTTTTCCTCGGGCCCTCCTTTTGTTCCTCGGGATCTGGTTTTGTTCCTCGGGCTCTGGTTTCTTTCCTCGGGAGCTCGTTTTGTTCCTCGAGCTGTGGTTTTGCTCCTCTAGCTCTCGTTGTCTTCCTTGGGCTCTGGTTTCTTTCCTCGGGCTCTGGTTTGGGTCCACGGGTCTCGTTTTGTTCCTCGGGCCCACCATTTCTTCCTCGGTCTCTGGTTTTGTTCCTCGGGTTCTGGTTTTCTTCCTCGGGCTCTGGTTTAATTTCTCGGGTTCTGGTTTTGTTCCTCGAGCTCTGGTTTAGTTCCATTGGCTCTGGTTTTGTTCCTCAGCCTCTGGTTTTTTTCCTCGCCTCTGGTTTTGTTCCTCGGACTCTAGTATAATTCCACGTGCTCTGGTTTTGTTCCTTGGGGCCTCCTTTTGTTCTTCGCGATCTGGTTTTGTTCCTCGGGATCTGGTTTTGTTCCTCGGGCTCTGGTTTCCTTCCTCGGGAGCTCGTTTTGTTCCTCGAGCTGTGGTTTTGGTCCTCTAGCTCTGGTTGTCTTCCTCGGGCTCTGGTTTTCTTCCTCGGGCTCTGCTTTTCTTCCTCGAGGGCTAGTTTTGTTCCTCGGGGTCTCGTTTTCTTCCTCGGACCCTCCTTTTGTTCTTCGGGACCTGTTTTTGTTCCTTGGGCTCTGGTTTCTTTCCTCGGGCTCTGGTTTTGTTCCTCGAGCTGTGGTTTTGCTCCTCTAGCTCTGGTTGTCTTCCTCGGGCTCTGGTTTTCTTTCTCCGGCTCTGCTTTTCTTCCTCGAGGGCTGGTTTTGTTCCCCGGGCTCTGCTTTTGTTCTTCCAGCTCTGCTTTAGCTCCTCGGGCTCTGGTTTGGGTCCATGGGTCTCGTTTTGTTCCTCGGGCCCACCATTTCTTCCTCGGTCTCTGGTTTTGTTCCTCGGGTTCTGGTTTTCTTCCTCGGGCTCTGGTTTAATTTCTTGGGTTCTGGTTTTGTTCCTCAAGCTCTGGTTTAGTTCCATTGGCTCTGGTTTTGTTCCTCAGGCTCTGGTTTTTTTCCTCGGGCTCTGGTTTTGTTCCTGGGACTCTAGTATAATTCCACGGGCTCTGGTTTTATTCCTCGGGCCCTCCTTTTGTTCTTCGCGATCTGGTTTTCTTCCTTGGGCTCTGGTTTCTTTCCTCGGACTCTGGTTTTGTTCCTCGAGCTGTGGTTTTCCTCCTCTAGCTCTGGTTGTCTTCCTCAGGCTCCGGTTTTCTTCCTCGGGCTCTGCTTTTCTTCCTCGAGGGCTAGTTTTGTTCCTCGGGGTCTCGTTTTATTCCTCGGGCCCTCCTTTTGTTCTTCGCGATCTGGTTTTGTTCCTCGGGCTCTGGTTTCGTTCCTCGGGCTCTGGTTTTGCTCCTCTAGCTCTGGTTGTCTTCCTCGAGCTGTGGTTTTGCTTCTCTAGCTCTCGTTGTCTTCCTCGGGCTCTGGTTTTCTTCCTCGAGGGCTGGTTTTGTTCCCCGGGCTCTGGTTTTGTTCTTCCAGCTCTGCTTTAGCTCCTCGGGCTCTGGTTTGGGTCCACGGGTCTCGTTTTGTTCCTCGGACCCACCATTTGTTCCTCCGTCTCTGGTTTTGTTCCTCGGTTTCTGGTGTTGTTCCTCGGGCTCTGGTTTAATTTCTCGGGTTCTGGTTTTGTTCCTCGAGCTCTGGTTTAGTTCCATTGGCTCTGGTTTTGTTCCTCAGGCTCTGGTTTTTTTCCTCGGGCTCTGGTTTTGTTCCTCGGACTCTAGTATAATTCCACGGGCTCTGGTTTTGTTCCTTGGGGCCTCCTTTTGTTCTTCGCGATCTGGTTTTGTTCCTCGGGCTCTGGTTTCTTTCCTCGGGAGCTCGTTTTGTTCCTCGAGCTGTGGTTTTGCTCCTCTAGCTCTGGTTGTCTTCCTCGGGCTCTGCTTTTCTTCCTCGAGGGCTAGTTTTGTTCCTCGGGCTCTGGTTTTTTTCCTCAGGCCCTCCTTTTGTTCCTCGGGATCTGGTTTTCTTCCTCGGGCTCTGGTTTCTTTCCTCGGGAGCTCGTTTTGTTCCTCGAGCTGTGGTTTTGCTCCTCTAGCTCTCGTTGTCTTCCTTGGGCTCTGGTTTCTTTCCTCGGGCTCTGGTTTGGGTCCACGGGTCTCGTTTTGTTCCTCGGGCCCACCATTTCTTCCTCGGTTTCTGGTTTTGTTCCTCGGGTTCTGGTTTTCTTCCTCGGGCTCTAGTTTAATTTCTCGGGTTCTGGTTTTGTTCCTCGAGCTCTGGTTTAGTTCCATTGGCTCTGGTTTTGTTCCTCAGGCTCTGGTTTTTTTCCTCGGGCTCTGGTTTTGTTCCTCGGACTCTAGTATAATTCCACGTGCTCTGGTTTTGTTCCTTGGGGCCTCCTTTTGTTCTTCGCGATCTGGTTTTGTTCCTCGGGATCTGGTTTTGTTCCTCGGGCTCTGGTTTCCTTCCTCGGGAGCTCGTTTTGTTCCTCGAGCTGTGGTTTTGGTCCTCTAGCTCTGGTTGTCTTCCTCGGGCTCTGGTTGTCTTCCTCGGGCTCTGCTTTTCTTCCTCGAGGGCTAGTTTTGTTCCTCGGGGTCTCGTTTTATTCCTCGGACCCTCCTTTTGTTCTTCGGGACCTGTTTTTGTTCCTTGGGCTCTGGTTTCTTTCCTCGGGCTCTGGTTTTGTTCCTCGAGCTGTGGTTTTGCTCCTCTAGCTCTGGTTGTCTTCCTCGGGCTCTGGTTTTCTTTCTCCGGCTCTGCTTTTCTTCCTCGAGGGCTGGTTTTGTTCCCCGGGCTCTGCTTTTGTTCTTCCAGCTCTGCTTTAGCTCCTCGGGCTCTGGTTTGGGTCCACGGGTCTCGTTTTGTTCCTCGGGCCCACCATTTCTTCCTCGGTCTCTGGTTTTGTTCCTCGGGTTCTGGTTTTCTTCCTCGGGCTCTGGTTTAATTTCTTGGGTTCTGGTTTTGTTCCTCAAGCTCTGGTTTAGTTCCATTGGCTCTGGTTTTGTTCCTCAGGCTCTGGTTTTTTTCCTCGGGCTCTGGTTTTGTTCCTGGGACTCTAGTATAATTCCACGGGCTCTGGTTTTATTCCTCGGGCCCTCCTTTTGTTCTTCGCGATCTGGTTTTCTTCCTTGGGCTCTGGTTTCTTTCCTCGGACTCTGGTTTTGTTCCTCGAGCTGTGGTTTTCCTCCTCTAGCTCTGGTTGTCTTCCTCAGGCTCTGGTTTTCTTCCTCGGGCTCTGCTTTTCTTCCTCGAGGGCTAGTTTTGTTCCTCGGGGTCTCGTTTTATTCCTCGGGCCCTCCTTTTGTTCTTCGCGATCTGGTTTTGTTCCTCGGGCTCTGGTTTCGTTCCTCGGGCTCTGGTTTTGCTCCTCTAGCTCTGGTTGTCTTCCTCGAGCTGTGGTTTTGCTTCTCTAGCTCTCGTTGTCTTCCTCGGGCTCTGGTTTTCTTCCTCGAGGGCTGGTTTTGTTCCCCGGGCTCTGGTTTTGTTCTTCCAGCTCTGCTTTAGCTCCTCGGGCTCTGGTTTGGGTCCACGGGTCTCGTTTTGTTCCTCGGACCCACCATTTGTTCCTCCGTCTCTGGTTTTGTTCCTCGGTTTCTGGTGTTCTTCCTCGGGCTCTGGTTTAATTTCTCGGGTTCTGGTTTTGTTCCTCGAGCTCTGGTTTAGTTCCATTGGCTCTGGTTTTGTTCCTCAGGCTCTGGTTTTTTTCCTCGGGCTCTGGTTTTGTTCCTCGGACTCTAGTATAATTCCACGGGCTCTGGTTTTGTTCCTTGGGGCCTCCTTTTGTTCTTCGCGATCTGGTTTTGCTCCTCGGGATCTGGTTTTCTTCCTCGGGCTCTGGTTTCTTTCCTCGGGAGCTCGTTTTGTTCCTCGAGCTGTGGTTTTGCTCCTCTAGCTCTGGTTGTCTTCCTCGGGCTCTGCTTTTCTTCCTCGAGGGCTAGTTTTGTTCCTCGGGCTCTGGTTTTTTTCCTCAGGCCCTCCTTTTGTTCCTCGGGATCTGGTTTTGTTCCTCGGGCTCTGGTTTCTTTCCTCGGGAGCTCGTTTTGTTCCTCGAGCTGTGGTTTTGCTCCTCTAGCTCTCGTTGTCTTCCTTGGGCTCTGGTTTCTTTCCTCGGGCTCTGGTTTGGGTCCACGGGTCTCGTTTTGTTCCTCGGGCCCACCATTTCTTCCTCGGTCTCTGGTTTTGTTCCTCGGGTTCTGGTTTTCTTCCTCGGGCTCTGGTTTAATTTCTCGGGTTCTGGTTTTGTTCCTCGAGCTCTGGTTTAGTTCCATTGGCTCTGGTTTTGTTCCTCAGCCTCTGGTTTTTTTCCTCGCCTCTGGTTTTGTTCCTCGGACTCTAGTATAATTCCACGTGCTCTGGTTTTGTTCCTTGGGGCCTCCTTTTGTTCTTCGCGATCTGGTTTTGTTCCTCGGGATCTGGTTTTGTTCCTCGGGCTCTGGTTTCCTTCCTCGGGAGCTCGTTTTGTTCCTCGAGCTGTGGTTTTGGTCCTCTAGCTCTGGTTGTCTTCCTCGGGCTCTGGTTTTCTTCCTCGGGCTCTGCTTTTCTTCCTCGAGGGCTAGTTTTGTTCCTCGGGGTCTCGTTTTCTTCCTTGGACCCTCCTTTTGTTCTTCGGGACCTGTTTTTGTTCCTTGGGCTCTGGTTTCTTTCCTCGGGCTCTGGTTTTGTTCCTCGAGCTGTGGTTTTGCTCCTCTAGCTCTGGTTGTCTTCCTCGGGCTCTGGTTTTCTTTCTCCGGCTCTGCTTTTCTTCCTCGAGGGCTGGTTTTGTTCCCCGGGCTCTGCTTTTGTTCTTCCAGCTCTGCTTTAGCTCCTCGGGCTCTGGTTTGGGTCCATGGGTCTCGTTTTGTTCCTCGGGCCCACCATTTCTTCCTCGGTCTCTGGTTTTGTTCCTCGGGTTCTGGTTTTCTTCCTCGGGCTCTGGTTTAATTTCTTGGGTTCTGGTTTTGTTCCTCAAGCTCTGGTTTAGTTCCATTGGCTCTGGTTTTGTTCCTCAGGCTCTGGTTTTTTTCCTCGGGCTCTGGTTTTGTTCCTGGGACTCTAGTATAATTCCACGGGCTCTGGTTTTATTCCTCGGGCCCTCCTTTTGTTCTTCGCGATCTGGTTTTCTTCCTTGGGCTCTGGTTTCTTTCCTCGGACTCTGGTTTTGTTCCTCGAGCTGTGGTTTTCCTCCTCTAGCTCTGGTTGTCTTCCTCAGGCTCTGGTTTTCTTCCTCGGGCTCTGCTTTTCTTCCTCGAGGGCTAGTTTTGTTCCTCGGGGTCTCGTTTTATTCCTCGGGCCCTCCTTTTGTTCTTCGCGATCTGGTTTTGTTCCTCGGGCTCTGGTTTCGTTCCTCGGGCTCTGGTTTTGCTCCTCTAGCTCTGGTTGTCTTCCTCGAGCTGTGGTTTTGCTTCTCTAGCTCTCGTTGTCTTCCTCGGGCTCTGGTTTTCTTCCTCGAGGGCTGGTTTTGTTCCCCGGGCTCTGGTTTTGTTCTTCCAGCTCTGCTTTAGCTCCTCGGGCTCTGGTTTGGGTCCACGGGTCTCGTTTTGTTCCTCGGACCCACCATTTGTTCCTCCGTCTCTGGTTTTGTTCCTCGGTTTCTGGTGTTCTTCCTCGGGCTCTGGTTTAATTTCTCGGGTTCTGGTTTTGTTCCTCGAGCTCTGGTTTAGTTCCATTGGCTCTGGTTTTGTTCCTCAGGCTCTGGTTTTTTTCCTCGGGCTCTGGTTTTGTTCCTCGGACTCTAGTATAATTCCACGGGCTCTGGTTTTGTTCCTTGGGGCCTCCTTTTGTTCTTCGCGATCTGGTTTTGTTCCTCGGGCTCTGGTTTTCTTCCTCGGGCTCTGGTTTCTTTCCTCGGGAGCTCGTTTTGTTCCTCGAGCTGTGGTTTTGCTCCTCTAGCTCTGGTTGTCTTCCTCGGGCTCTGGTTTTCTTCCTCGAGGGCTAGTTTTCTTCCTCGGGGTCTCGTTTTATTCCTCGGACCCTCCTTTTGTTCTTCGGGACCTGCTTTTGTTCCTTGGGCTCTGGTTTCTTTCCTCGGGAGCTCGTTTTGTTCCTCGAGCTGTGGTTTTGCTCCTCTAGCTCTCGTTGTCTTCCTCGGGCTCTGGTTTTCTTCCTCGAAGGCTAGTTCTGTTCCTCGGGCTCTGGTTTTATTCCTCGGGCCCTCCTTTTGTTCTTCGGGATCTGGTTTTGTTCCTCGGGATCTGGTTTTCTTCCTCGGGCTCTGGTTTCTTTCCTCGGGCTCTGGTTTTGTTCCTCGAGCTGTGGTTTTCCTCCTCTAGCTCTGGTTGTCTTCCTCAGGCTCTGGTTTTCTTCCTCGGGCTCTGCTTTTCTTCCTCGAGGGCTAGTTTTGTTCCTCGGGGTCTCGTTTTATTCCTCGGGCCCTCCTTTTGTTCTTCGCGATCTGGTTTTGTTCCTCGGGCTCTGGTTTCGTTCCTCGGGCTCTGGTTTTGCTCCTCTAGCTCTGGTTGTCTTCCTCGAGCTGTGGTTTTGCTTCTCTAGCTCTCGTTGTCTTCCTCGGGCTCTGGTTTTCTTCCTCGAGGGCTGGTTTTGTTCCCCGGGCTCTGGTTTTGTTCTTCCAGCTCTGCTTTAGCTCCTCGGGCTCTGGTTTGGGTCCATGGGTCTCGTTTTGTTCCTCGGACCCACCATTTGTTCCTCCGTCTCTGGTTTTGTTCCTCGGTTTCTGGTGTTCTTCCTCGGGCTCTGGTTTAATTTCTCGGGTTCTGGTTTTGTTCCTCGAGCTCTGGTTTAGTTCCATTGGCTCTGGTTTTGTTCCTCAGGCTCTGGTTTTTTTCCTCGGGCTCTGGTTTTGTTCCTCGGACTCTAGTATAATTCCACGGGCTCTGGTTTTGTTCCTTGGGGCCTCCTTTTGTTCTTCGCGATCTGGTTTTGTTCCTCGGGATCTGGTTTTCTTCCTCGGGCTCTGGTTTCTTTCCTCGGGAGCTCGTTTTGTTCCTCGAGCTGTGGTTTTGCTCCTCTAGCTCTGGTTGTCTTCCTCGGGCTCTGCTTTTCTTCCTCGAGGGCCAGTTTTGTTCCTCGGGCTCTGGTTTTTTTCCTCAGGCCCTCCTTTTGTTCCTCGGGATCTGGTTTTCTTCCTCGGGCTCTGGTTTCTTTCCTCGGGAGCTCGTTTTGTTCCTCGAGCTGTGGTTTTGCTCCTCTAGCTCTCGTTGTCTTCCTTGGGCTCTGGTTTCTTTCCTCGGGCTCTGGTTTGGGTCCACGGGTCTCGTTTTGTTCCTCGGGCCCACCATTTCTTCCTCGGTTTCTGGTTTTGTTCCTCGGGTTCTGGTTTTCTTCCTCGGGCTCTGGTTTAATTTCTCGGGTTCTGGTTTTGTTCCTCGAGCTCTGGTTTAGTTCCATTGGCTCTGGTTTTGTTCCTCAGTCTCTGGTTTTTTTCCTCGGGCTCTGGTTTTGTTCCTCGGACTCTAGTATAATTCCACGGGCTCTGGTTTTGTTCCTTGGGGCCTCCTTTTGTTCTTCGCGATCTGGTTTTGTTCCTCGGGATCTGGTTTTGTTCCTCGGGCTCTGGTTTCCTTCCTCAGGAGCTCGTTTTGTTCCTCGAGCTGTGGTTTTGGTCCTCTAGCTCTGGTTGTCTTCCTCGGGCTCTGGTTTTCTTCCTCGGGCTCTGCTTTTCTTCCTCGAGGGCTAGTTTTGTTCCTCGGGGTCTCGTTTTCTTCCTCGGACCCTCCTTTTGTTCTTCGGGACCTGTTTTTGTTCCTTGGGCTCTGGTTTCTTTCCTCGGGCTCTGGTTTTGTTCCTCGAGCTGTGGTTTTGCTCCTCTAGCTCTGGTTGTCTTCCTCGGGCTCTGGTTTTCTTTCTCCGGCTCTGCTTTTCTTCCTCGAGGGCTGGTTTTGTTCCCCGGGCTCTGCTTTTGTTCTTCCAGCTCTGCTTTAGCTCCTCGGGCTCTGGTTTGGGTCCATGGGTCTCGTTTTGTTCCTCGGGCCCACCATTTCTTCCTCGGTCTCTGGTTTTGTTCCTCGGGTTCTGGTTTTCTTCCTCGGGCTCTGGTTTAATTTCTTGGGTTCTGGTTTTGTTCCTCAAGCTCTGGTTTAGTTCCATTGGCTCTGGTTTTGTTCCTCAGGCTCTGGTTTTTTTCCTCGGGCTCTGGTTTTGTTCCTGGGACTCTAGTATAATTCCACGGGCTCTGGTTTTATTCCTCGGACCCTCCTTTTGTTCTTCGGGACCTGCTTTTGTTCCTTGGGCTCTGGTTTCTTTCCTCGGGAGCTCGTTTTGTTCCTCGAGCTGTGGTTTTGCTCCTCTAGCTCTGGTTGTCTTCCTCGGGCTCTGCTTTTCTTCCTCGAGGGCTAGTTTTGTTCCTCGGGCTCTGGTTTTTTTCCTCAGGCCCTCCTTTTGTTCCTCGGGATCTGGTTTTCTTCCTCGGGCTCTGGTTTCTTTCCTCGGGAGCTCGTTTTTTTCCTCGAGCTGTGGTTTTGCTCCTCTAGCTCTGCTTGTCTTCCTCGGGCTCTGGTTTTCTTCCTCGAGGGCTAGTTTTCTTCCTCGGGGTCTCGTTTTATTCCTCGGACCCTCCTTTTGTTCTTCGGGACCTGCTTTTGTTCCTTGGGCTCTGGTTTCTTTCCTCGGGAGCTCGTTTTGTTCCTCGAGCTGTGGTTTTGCTCCTCTAGCTCTCGTTGTCTTCCTTGGGCTCTGGTTTTCTTCCTCGGGCTCTGGTTTTCTTCCTCGAAGGCTAGTTCTGTTCCTCGGGCTCTGGTTTTATTCCTCGGGCCCTCCTTTTGTTCTTCGGTATCTGGTTTTGTTCCTCGGGATCTGGTTTTCTTCCTCGGGCTCTGGTTTATTTCCTCGGGCTCTGGTTTTGTTCCTCGAGCTGTGGTTTTGCTCCTCTAGCTCTGGTTGTCTTCCTCAGGCTCTGGTATTCTTCCTCGATTACTAGTTTTGTTCCTCGGGCTCTGGTTTTATTCCTCGGGCCCTCCTTTTGTTCTTCGGGATCTGGTTTTGTTCCTCGGGCTCTGGTTTTCTTCCTCGGGCTCTGGTTTCTTTCCTCGGGCTCTGGTTTTGTTCCTCGAGCTGTGGTTTTCCTCCTCTAGCTCTGGTTGTCTTCCTCAGGCTCTGGTTTTCTTCCTCGGGCTCTGCTTTTCTTCCTCGAGGGCTAGTTTTGTTCCTCGGGGTCTCGTTTTATTCCTCGGGCCCTCCTTTTGTTCTTCGCGATCTGGTTTTGTTCCTCGGGCTCTGGTTTCGTTCCTCGGGCTCTGGTTTTGCTCCTCTAGCTCTGGTTGTCTTCCTCGAGCTGTGGTTTTGCTTCTCTAGCTCTCGTTGTCTTCCTCGGGCTCTGGTTTTCTTCCTCGAGGGCTGGTTTTGTTCCCCGGGCTCTGGTTTTGTTCTTCCAGCTCTGCTTTAGCTCCTCGGGCTCTGGTTTGGGTCCATGGGTCTCGTTTTGTTCCTCGGACCCACCATTTGTTCCTCCGTCTCTGGTTTTGTTCCTCGGTTTCTGGTGTTCTTCCTCGGGCTCTGGTTTAATTTCTCGGGTTCTGGTTTTGTTCCTCGAGCTCTGGTTTAGTTCCATTGGCTCTGGTTTTGTTCCTCAGGCTCTGGTTTTTTTCCTCGGGCTCTGGTTTTGTTCCTCGGACTCTAGTATAATTCCACGGGCTCTGGTTTTGTTCCTTGGGGCCTCCTTTTGTTCTTCGCGATCTGGTTTTGTTCCTCGGGATCTGGTTTTCTTCCTCGGGCTCTGGTTTCTTTCCTCGGGAGCTCGTTTTGTTCCTCGAGCTGTGGTTTTGCTCCTCTAGCTCTGGTTGTCTTCCTCGGGCTCTGCTTTTCTTCCTCGAGGGCCAGTTTTGTTCCTCGGGCTCTGGTTTTTTTCCTCAGGCCCTCCTTTTGTTCCTCGGGATCTGGTTTTCTTCCTCGGGCTCTGGTTTCTTTCCTCGGGAGCTCGTTTTGTTCCTCGAGCTGTGGTTTTGCTCCTCTAGCTCTCGTTGTCTTCCTTGGGCTCTGGTTTCTTTCCTCGGGCTCTGGTTTGGGTCCACGGGTCTCGTTTTGTTCCTCGGGCCCACCATTTCTTCCTCGGTTTCTGGTTTTGTTCCTCGGGTTCTGGTTTTCTTCCTCGGGCTCTGGTTTAATTTCTCGGGTTCTGGTTTTGTTCCTCGAGCTCTGGTTTAGTTCCATTGGCTCTGGTTTTGTTCCTCAGTCTCTGGTTTTTTTCCTCGGGCTCTGGTTTTGTTCCTCGGACTCTAGTATAATTCCACGGGCTCTGGTTTTGTTCCTTGGGGCCTCCTTTTGTTCTTCGCGATCTGGTTTTGTTCCTCGGGATCTGGTTTTGTTCCTCGGGCTCTGGTTTCCTTCCTCAGGAGCTCGTTTTGTTCCTCGAGCTGTGGTTTTGGTCCTCTAGCTCTGGTTGTCTTCCTCGGGCTCTGGTTTTCTTCCTCGGGCTCTGCTTTTCTTCCTCGAGGGCTAGTTTTGTTCCTCGGGGTCTCGTTTTCTTCCTCGGACCCTCCTTTTGTTCTTCGGGACCTGTTTTTGTTCCTTGGGCTCTGGTTTCTTTCCTCGGGCTCTGGTTTTGTTCCTCGAGCTGTGGTTTTGCTCCTCTAGCTCTGGTTGTCTTCCTCGGGCTCTGGTTTTCTTTCTCCGGCTCTGCTTTTCTTCCTCGAGGGCTGGTTTTGTTCCCCGGGCTCTGCTTTTGTTCTTCCAGCTCTGCTTTAGCTCCTCGGGCTCTGGTTTGGGTCCATGGGTCTCGTTTTGTTCCTCGGGCCCACCATTTCTTCCTCGGTCTCTGGTTTTGTTCCTCGGGTTCTGGTTTTCTTCCTCGGGCTCTGGTTTAATTTCTTGGGTTCTGGTTTTGTTCCTCAAGCTCTGGTTTAGTTCCATTGGCTCTGGTTTTGTTCCTCAGGCTCTGGTTTTTTTCCTCGGGCTCTGGTTTTGTTCCTGGGACTCTAGTATAATTCCACGGGCTCTGGTTTTATTCCTCGGACCCTCCTTTTGTTCTTCGGGACCTGCTTTTGTTCCTTGGGCTCTGGTTTCTTTCCTCGGGAGCTCGTTTTGTTCCTCGAGCTGTGGTTTTGCTCCTCTAGCTCTGGTTGTCTTCCTCGGGCTCTGCTTTTCTTCCTCGAGGGCTAGTTTTGTTCCTCGGGCTCTGGTTTTTTTCCTCAGGCCCTCCTTTTGTTCCTCGGGATCTGGTTTTCTTCCTCGGGCTCTGGTTTCTTTCCTCGGGAGCTCGTTTTTTTCCTCGAGCTGTGGTTTTGCTCCTCTAGCTCTGCTTGTCTTCCTCGGGCTCTGGTTTTCTTCCTCGAGGGCTAGTTTTCTTCCTCGGGGTCTCGTTTTATTCCTCGGACCCTCCTTTTGTTCTTCGGGACCTGCTTTTGTTCCTTGGGCTCTGGTTTCTTTCCTCGGGAGCTCGTTTTGTTCCTCGAGCTGTGGTTTTGCTCCTCTAGCTCTCGTTGTCTTCCTTGGGCTCTGGTTTTCTTCCTCGGGCTCTGGTTTTCTTCCTCGAAGGCTAGTTCTGTTCCTCGGGCTCTGGTTTTATTCCTCGGGCCCTCCTTTTGTTCTTCGGTATCTGGTTTTGTTCCTCGGGATCTGGTTTTCTTCCTCGGGCTCTGGTTTATTTCCTCGGGCTCTGGTTTTGTTCCTCGAGCTGTGGTTTTGCTCCTCTAGCTCTGGTTGTCTTCCTCAGGCTCTGGTATTCTTCCTCGATTACTAGTTTTGTTCCTCGGGCTCTGGTTTTATTCCTCGGGCCCTCCTTTTGTTCTTCGGGATCTGGTTTTGTTCCTCGGGCTCTGGTTTTCTTCCTCGGGCTCTGGTTTCTTTCCTCGGGCTCTGGTTTTGTTCCTCGAGCTGTGGTTTTCCTCCTCTAGCTCTGGTTGTCTTCCTCAGGCTCTGGTTTTCTTCCTCGGGCTCTGCTTTTCTTCCTCGAGGGCTAGTTTTGTTCCTCGGGGTCTCGTTTTATTCCTCGGGCCCTCCTTTTGTTCTTCGCGATCTGGTTTTGTTCCTCGGGCTCTGGTTTCGTTCCTCGGGCTCTGGTTTTGCTCCTCTAGCTCTGGTTGTCTTCCTCGAGCTGTGGTTTTGCTTCTCTAGCTCTCGTTGTCTTCCTCGGGCTCTGGTTTTCTTCCTCGAGGGCTGGTTTTGTTCCCCGGGCTCTGGTTTTGTTCTTCCAGCTCTGCTTTAGCTCCTCGGGCTCTGGTTTGGGTCCACGGGTCTCGTTTTGTTCCTCGGACCCACCATTTGTTCCTCCGTCTCTGGTTTTGTTCCTCGGTTTCTGGTGTTCTTCCTCGGGCTCTGGTTTAATTTCTCGGGTTCTGGTTTTGTTCCTCGAGCTCTGGTTTAGTTCCATTGGCTCTGGTTTTGTTCCTCAGGCTCTGGTTTTTTTCCTCGGGCTCTGGTTTTGTTCCTCGGACTCTAGTATAATTCCACGGGCTCTGGTTTTGTTCCTTGGGGCCTCCTTTTGTTCTTCGCGATCTGGTTTTGTTCCTCGGGATCTGGTTTTCTTCCTCGGGCTCTGGTTTCTTTCCTCGGGAGCTCGTTTTGTTCCTCGAGCTGTGGTTTTGCTCCTCTAGCTCTGGTTGTCTTCCTCGGGCTCTGCTTTTCTTCCTCGAGGGCTAGTTTTGTTCCTCGGGCTCTGGTTTTTTTCCTCAGGCCCTCCTTTTGTTCCTCGGGATCTGGTTTTGTTCCTCGGGCTCTGGTTTCTTTCCTCGGGAGCTCGTTTTGTTCCTCGAGCTGTGGTTTTGCTCCTCTAGCTCTCGTTGTCTTCCTTGGGCTCTGGTTTCTTTCCTCGGGCTCTGGTTTTGTTCCTCGAGCTGTGGTTTTGCTCCTCTAGCTCTGGTTGTCTTCCTCGGGCTCTGGTTTTCTTCCTCGGGCTCTGGTTTTCTTCCTCGAGGGCTGGTTTTGTTCCCCGGGCTCTGCTTTTGTTCTTCCAGCTCCGCTTTAGCTCCTCGGGCTCTGGTTTGGGTCCACGGGTCTCGTTTTGTTCCTCGGGCCCACCATTTGTTCCTCGGTCTCTGGTTTTGTTCCTCGGGTTCTGGTTTTCTTCCTCGGGCTCTGGTTTAATTTCTCGGGTTCTGGTTTTGTTCCTCGAGCTCTGGTTTAGTTCCATTGGCTCTGGTTTTGTTCCTCAGGCTCTGGTTTTTTCCCTCGGGTTCTGGTTTTGTTCCTGGGACTCTAGTATAATTCCACGGGCTCTGGTTTTATTCCTCGGGCCCTCCTTTTGTTCTTCGCGATCTGGTTTTGTTCCTCGGGCTCTGGTTTCTTTCCTCGGGCTCTGGTTTTGCTCCTCTAGCTCTGGTTGTCTTCCTCGAGCTGTGGTTTTGCTTCTCTAGCTCTCGTTGTCTTCCTCGGGCTCTGGTTTTCTTCCTCGAGGGCTGGTTTTGTTCCCCGGGCTCTGGTTTTGTTCTTCCAGCTCTGCTTTAGCTCCTCGGGCTCTGGTTTGGGTCCACGGGTCTCGTTTTGTTCCTCGGGCCCACCATTTGTTCCTCCGTCTCTGGTTTTGTTCCTCGGTTTCTGGTGTTGTTCCTCGGGCTCTGGTTTAATTTCTAGGGTTCTGGTTTTGTTCCTCGAGCTCTGGTTTAGTTCCATTGGCTCTGGTTTTGTTCCTCAGGCTCTGGTTTTTTTCCTCGGGCTCTGGTTTTGTTCCTCGGACTCTAGTATAATTCCACAGGCTCTGGTTTTGTTCCTTGGGGCCTCCTTTTATTCTTCGCGATCTGGTTTTGTTCCTCGGGATCTGGTTTTCTTCCTCGGGCTCTGGTTTCTTTCCTCGGGCTCTGGTTTTGTTCCTCGAGCTGTGGTTTTGCTCCTCTAGCTCTGGTTGTCTTCCTCGGGCTCTGCTTTTCTTCCTCGAGGGCTAGTTTTGTTCCTCGGGCTCTGGTTTTTTTCCTCAGGCCCTCCTTTTGTTCCTCGGGATCTGGTTTTGTTCCTCGGGCTCTGGTTTCTTTCCTCGGGAGCTCGTTTTGTTCCTCGAGCTGTGGTTTTGCTCCTCTAGCTCTCGTTGTCTTCCTCGGGCTCAGTTTTTCTTCCTCGGGCTCTGCTTTTCTTCCTCGAAGGCTAGTTCTGTTCCTCGGACTCTGGTTTTATTCCTCGGGCCCTCCTTTTGTTCTTCGGGATCTGGTTTTGTTCCTCGGGATCTGGTTTTCTTCCTCGGGCTCTTGTTTATTTCCTCGGGCTCTGGTTTTGTTCCTCGAGCTGTGGTTTTGCTCCTCTAGCTCTCGTTGTCTTCCTCGGGCTCTGGTTTTCTTCCTCGAGGGCTAATTCAGTTCCTCGGGCTCCGTTTTTTTTCCTCGGGCCCTCCTTTTGTTCTTCGGGGTCTGGTTTTGTTCCTCGGGATCTGGTTTCTTTCCTCGGGCTCTGGTTTTGTTCCTCGAGCTGTGGTTTTGCTCCTCTAGCTCTGGTTGTCTTCCTCGGGCTCTGGTTTTCTTCCTCGAGGCCTAGTTTTGTTCCTCGGGCTCTGGTTTTTTACCTCGGGCCCTCCTTTTGTTCTTCGGGATCTGGTTTTGTTCCTCGGGCTCTGGTTTTCTTCCTCGGGCTCTGGTTTCGTTCCTCGGGAGCTCCTTTTGTTCCTCGAGCTGTGGTTTTGCTCCTCTAGCTCTGGTTGTCTTCCTCGGGCTCTGGTTTTCTTCCTCGAGGGCTAGTTTTCTTACTCTGGGTCTCGTTTTATTCCTCGGACCCTCCTTTTGTTCTTCGGGACCTGCTTTTGTTCCTTGGGCTCTGGTTTCTTTCCTCGGGCTCTGGTTTTGTTCCTCGAGCTGTGGTTTTGCTCCTCTAGCTCTGGTTGTCTTCCTCGGGCTCTGCTTTTCTTCCTCGAGGGCTGGTTTTGTTCCCCGGGCTCTGGTTTTGTTCTTCCAGCTCTGCTTTAGCTCCTCGGGCTCTGGTTTGGGTCCATGGGTCTCGTTTTGTTCCCCGGGCCCACCATTTCTTCCTCGGTCTCTGGTTTTGTTCCTCGGGTTCTGGTTTTATTCCTCGGGCTCTGGTTTAATTTCTCGGGTTCTGGTTTTGTTCCTCAAGCTCTGTTTTAGTTCCATTGTCTCTGGTTTTGTTCCTCAGGCTCTGGTTTTTTTCCTTGGGCTCTGGTTTTGTTCCTTGGGGCCTCCTTTTGTTCTTCGCAATCTGGTTTTGTTCCTCGGGATCTGGTTTTGTTCCTCGGGCTCTGGTTTCTTTCCTCGGGAGCTCGTTTTGTTCCTCGAGCTGTGGTTTTGCTCCTCTAGCTCTCGTTGTCTTCCTCGGGCTCTGGTTTTCTTCCTCGGGCTCTGGTTTCTTTCCTCGGGCTCTGGTTTTGTTCCTCGAGCTGTGGTTTTCCTCCTCTAGCTCTCGTTGTCTTCCTCGGTCTCTGGTTTTCTTCCTCGGGCTCTGCTTTTCTTCCTCGAGGGCTAGTTTTGTTCCTCGGGGTCTCGTTTTATTCCTCGGGCCCTCCTTTTGTTCTTCGCGATCTGGTTTTGTTCCTCGGGCTCTGGTTTCTTTCCTCGGGCTCTGGTTTTGCTCCTCTAGCTCTGGTTGTCTTCCTCGAGCTGTGGTTTTGCTTCTCTAGCTCTCGTTGTCTTCCTCGGGCTCTGGTTTTCTTCCTCGAGGGCTGGTTTTGTTCCCCGGGCTCTGGTTTTGTTCTTCCAGCTCTGCTTTAGCTCCTCGGGCTCTGGTTTGGGTCCATGGGTCTCGTTTTGTTCCTCGGGCCCACCATTTCTTCCTCGGTCTCTGGTTTTGTTCCTCGGGTTCAGGTTTTATTCCTCGGGCTCTGGTTTAATTTCTCGGGTTCTGGTTTTGTTCCTCAAGCTCTGTTTTAGTTCCATTGTCTCTGGTTTTGTTCCTCAGGCTCTGGTTCTTTTCCTCGGGCTCTGGTTTTGTTCCTTGTGGCCTCCTTTTGTTCTTCTCAATCTGGTTTTGTTCCTCGGGATCTGGTTTTGTTCCTCGGGCTCTGGTTTCTTTCCTCGGGAGCTCGTTTTGTTCCTCGAGCTGTGGTTTTGCTCCTCTAGCTCTCGTTGTCTTCCTCGGGCTCTGGTTTTCTTCCTCGGGCTCTGGTTTCTTTCCTCGGGCTCTGGTTTTGTTCCTCGAGCTTTGGTTTTCCTCCTCTAGCTCTCGTTGTCTTCCTCGGGCTCTGTTTTTCTTCCTCGGGCTCTGCTTTTCTTCCTCGAGGGCTAGTTTTGTTCCTCGGGGTCTCGTTTTATTCCTCGGGCCCTCCTTTTGTTCTTCGCGATCTGGTTTTGTTCCTCGGGCTCTGGTTTCGTTCCTCGGGCTCTGGTTTTGCTCCTCTAGCTCTGGTTGTCTTCCTCGAGCTGTGGTTTTGCTTCTCTAGCTCTCGTTGTCTTCCTCAGGCTCTGGTTTTCTTCCTCGAGGGCTGGTTTTGTTCCCCGGGCTCTGGTTTTGTTCTTCCAGCTCTGCTTTAGCTCCTCGGGCTCTGGTTTGGGTCCACGGGTCTCGTTTTGTTCCTCGGACCCACCATTTGTTCCTCCGTCTCTGGTTTTGTTCCTCGGTTTCTGGTGTTCTTCCTCGGGCTCTGGTTTAATTTCTCGGGTTCTGGTTTTGTTCCTCGAGCTCTGGTTTAGTTCCATTGGCTCTGGTTTTGTTCCTCAGGCTCTGGTTTTTTTCCTCGGGCTCTGGTTTTGTTCCTCGGACTCTAGTATAATTCCACGGGCTCTGGTTTTGTTCCTTGGGGCCTCCTTTTGTTCTTCGCGATCTGGTTTTGTTCCTCGGGATCTGGTTTTCTTCCTCGGGCTCTGGTTTCTTTCCTCGGGAGCTCGTTTTGTTCCTCGAGCTGTGGTTTTGCTCCTCTAGCTCTGGTTGTCTTCCTCGGGCTCTGCTTTTCTTCCTCGGGCTCTGCTTTTCTTCCTCGAGGGCTAGTTTTGTTCCTCGGGGTCTCGTTTTCTTCCTCGGACCCTCCTTTTGTTCTTCGGGACCTGTTTTTGTTCCTTGGGCTCTGGTTTCTTTCCTCGGGCTCTGGTTTTGTTCCTCGAGCTGTGGTTTTGCTCCTCTAGCTCTGGTTGTCTTCCTCGGGCTCTGGTTTTCTTTCTCCGGCTCTGCTTTTCTTCCTCGAGGGCTGGTTTTGTTCCCCGGGCTCTGGTTTTGTTCTTCCAGCTCTGCTTTAGCTCCTCGGGCTCTGGTTTGGGTCCACGGGTCTCGTTTTGTTCCTCGGGCCCACCATTTGTTCCTCCGTCTCTGGTTTTGTTCCTCGGTTTCTGGTGTTGTTCCTCGGGCTCTGGTTTAATTTCTAGGGTTCTGGTTTTGTTCCTCGAGCTCTGGTTTAGTTCCATTGGCTCTGGTTTTGTTCCTCAGGCTCTGGTTTTTTTCCTCGGGCTCTGGTTTTGTTCCTCGGACTCTAGTATAATTCCACGGGCTCTGGTTTTGTTCCTTGGGGCCTCCTTTTGTTCTTCGCGATCTGGTTTTGTTCCTCGGGATCTGGTTTTCTTCCTCGGGGTCTGGTTTCTTTCCTCGGGCTCTGGTTTTGTTCCTCGAGCTGTGGTTTTGCTCCTCTAGCTCTGGTTGTCTTCCTCGGGCTCTGCTTCTCTTCCTCGAGGGCTAGTTTTGTTCCTCGGGCTCTGGTTTTTTTCCTCAGGCCCTCCTTTTGTTCCTCGGGATCTGGTTTTGTTCCTCGGGCTCTGGTTTCTTTCCTCGGGAGCTCGTTTTGTTCCTCGAGCTGTGGTTTTGCTCCTCTAGCTCTCGTTGTCTTCCTTGGGCTCTGGTTTCTTTCCTCGGGCTCTGGTTTTGTTCCTCGAGCTGTGGTTTTGCTCCTCTAGCTCTGGTTGTCTTCCTCGGGCTCTGGTTTTCTTCCTCGGGCTCTGGTTTTCTTCCTCGAGGGCTGGTTTTGTTCCCCGGGCTCTGCTTTTGTTCTTCCAGCTCCGCTTTAGCTCCTCGGGCTCTGGTTTGGGTCCACGGGTCTCGTTTTGTTCCTCGGGCCCACCATTTCTTCCTCGGTCTCTGGTTTTGTTCCTCGGGTTCTGGTTTTCTTCCTCGGGCTCTGGTTTAATTTCTCGGGTTCTGGTTTTGTTCCTCGAGCTCTGGTTTAGTTCCATTGGCTCTGGTTTTGTTCCTCAGGCTCTGGTTTTTTCCCTCGGGTTCTGGTTTTGTTCCTGGGACTCTAGTATAATTCCACGGGCTCTGGTTTTATTCCTCGGGCCCTCCTTTTGTTCTTCGCGATCTGGTTTTGTTCCTCGGGCTCTGGTTTCTTTCCTCGGGCTCTGGTTTTGCTCCTCTAGCTCTGGTTGTCTTCCTCGAGCTGTGGTTTTGCTTCTCTAGCTCTCGTTGTCTTCCTCGGGCTCTGGTTTTCTTCCTCGAGGGCTGGTTTTGTTCCCCGGGCTCTGGTTTTGTTCTTCCAGCTCTGCTTTAGCTCCTCGGGCTCTGATTTGGGTCCACGGGTCTCGTTTTGTTCCTCGGGCCCACCATTTGTTCCTCCGTCTCTGGTTTTGTTCCTCGGTTTCTGGTGTTGTTCCTCGGGCTCTGGTTTAATTTCTAGGGTTCTGGTTTTGTTCCTCGAGCTCTGGTTTAGTTCCATTGGCTCTGGTTTTGTTCCTCAGGCTCTGGTTTTTTTCCTCGGGCTCTGGTTTTGTTCCTCGGACTCTAGTATAATTCCACAGGCTCTGGTTTTGTTCCTTGGGGCCTCCTTTTATTCTTCGCGATCTGGTTTTGTTCCTCGGGATCTGGTTTTCTTCCTCGGGCTCTGGTTTCTTTCCTCGGGCTCTGGTTTTGTTCCTCGAGCTGTGGTTTTGCTCCTCTAGCTCTGGTTGTCTTCCTCGGGCTCTGCTTTTCTTCCTCGAGGGCTAGTTTTGTTCCTCGGGCTCTGGTTTTTTTCCTCAGGCCCTCCTTTTGTTCCTCGGGATCTGGTTTTGTTCCTCGGGCTCTGGTTTCTTTCCTCGGGAGCTCGTTTTGTTCCTCGAGCTGTGGTTTTGCTCCTCTAGCTCTCGTTGTCTTCCTCGGCCTCAGTTTTTCTTCCTCGGGCTCTGCTTTTCTTCCTCGAAGGCTAGTTCTGTTCCTCGGACTCTGGTTTTATTCCTCGGGCCCTCCTTTTGTTCTTCGGGATCTGGTTTTGTTCCTCGGGATCTGGTTTTCTTCCTCGGGCTCTTGTTTATTTCCTCGGGCTCTGGTTTTGTTCCTCGAGCTGTGGTTTTGCTCCTCTAGCTCTCGTTGTCTTCCTCGGGCTCTGGTTTTCTTCCTCGAGGGCTAATTCAGTTCCTCGGGCTCCGTTTTTTTTCCTCGGGCCCTCCTTTTGTTCTTCGGGGTCTGGTTTTGTTCCTCGGGATCTGGTTTCTTTCCTCGGGCTCTGGTTTTGTTCCTCGAGCTGTGGTTTTGCTCCTCTAGCTCTGGTTGTCTTCCTCGGGCTCTGGTTTTCTTCCTCGAGGCCTAGTTTTGTTCCTCGGGCTCTGGTTTTTTACCTCGGGCCCTCCTTTTGTTCTTCGGGATCTGGTTTTGTTCCTCGGGCTCTGGTTTTCTTCCTCGGGCTCTGGTTTCGTTCCTCGGGAGCTCCTTTTGTTCCTCGAGCTGTGGTTTTGCTCCTCTAGCTCTGGTTGTCTTCCTCGGGCTCTGGTTTTCTTCCTCGAGGGCTAGTTTTCTTACTCTGGGTCTCGTTTTATTCCTCGGACCCTCCTTTTGTTCTTCGGGACCTGCTTTTGTTCCTTGGGCTCTGGTTTCTTTCCTCGGGCTCTGGTTTTGTTCCTCGAGCTGTGGTTTTGCTCCTCTAGCTCTGGTTGTCTTCCTCGGGCTCTGCTTTTCTTCCTCGAGGGCTGGTTTTGTTCCCCGGGCTCTGCTTTTGTTCTTCCAGCTCTGCTTTAGCTCCTCGGGCTCTGGTTTGGGTCCATGGGTCTCGTTTTGTTCCCCGGGCCCACCATTTCTTCCTCGGTCTCTGGTTTTGTTCCTCGGGTTCTGGTTTTATTCCTCGGGCTCTGGTTTAATTTCTCGGGTTCTGGTTTTGTTCCTCAAGCTCTGTTTTAGTTCCATTGTCTCTGGTTTTGTTCCTCAGGCTCTGGTTTTTTTCCTTGGGCTCTGGTTTTGTTCCTTGGGGCCTCCTTTTGTTCTTCGCAATCTGGTTTTGTTCCTCGGGATCTGGTTTTGTTCCTCGGGCTCTGGTTTCTTTCCTCGGGAGCTCGTTTTGTTCCTCGAGCTGTGGTTTTGCTCCTCTAGCTCTCGTTGTCTTCCTCGGGCTCTGGTTTTCTTCCTCGGGCTCTGGTTTCTTTCCTCGGGCTCTGGTTTTGTTCCTCGAGCTGTGGTTTTCCTCCTCTAGCTCTCGTTGTCTTCCTCGGTCTCTGGTTTTCTTCCTCGGGCTCTGCTTTTCTTCCTCGAGGGCTAGTTTTGTTCCTCGGGGTCTCGTTTTATTCCTCGGGCCCTCCTTTTGTTCTTCGCGATCTGGTTTTGTTCCTCGGGCTCTGGTTTCTTTCCTCGGGCTCTGGTTTTGCTCCTCTAGCTCTGGTTGTCTTCCTCGAGCTGTGGTGTTGCTTCTCTAGCTCTCGTTGTCTTCCTCGGGCTCTGGTTTTCTTCCTCGAGGGCTGGTTTTGTTCCCCGGGCTCTGGTTTTGTTCTTCCAGCTCTGCTTTAGCTCCTCGGGCTCTGGTTTGGGTCCATGGGTCTCGTTTTGTTCCTCGGGCCCACCATTTCTTCCTCGGTCTCTGGTTTTGTTCCTCGGGTTCAGGTTTTATTCCTCGGGCTCTGGTTTAATTTCTCGGGTTCTGGTTTTGTTCCTCAAGCTCTGTTTTAGTTCCATTGTCTCTGGTTTTGTTCCTCAGGCTCTGGTTTTTTTCCTCGGGCTCTGGTTTTGTTCCTTGTGGCCTCCTTTTGTTCTTCTCAATCTGGTTTTGTTCCTCGGGATCTGGTTTTGTTCCTCGGGCTCTGGTTTCTTTCCTCGGGAGCTCGTTTTGTTCCTCGAGCTGTGGTTTTGCTCCTCTAGCTCTCGTTGTCTTCCTCGGGCTCTGGTTTTCTTCCTCGGGCTCTGGTTTCTTTCCTCGGGCTCTGGTTTTGTTCCTCGAGCTTTGGTTTTCCTCCTCTAGCTCTCGTTGTCTTCCTCGGGCTCTGGTTTTCTTCCTCGGGCTCTGCTTTTCTTCCTCGAGGGCTAGTTTTGTTCCTCGGGGTCTCGTTTTATTCCTCGGGCCCTCCTTTTGTTCTTCGCGATCTGGTTTTGTTCCTCGGGCTCTGGTTTTGTTCTTCCAGCTCTGCTTTAGCTCCTCGGGCTCTGGTTTGGGTCCACGGGTCTCGTTTTGTTCCTCGGACCCACCATTTGTTCCTCCGTCTCTGGTTTTGTTCCTCGGTTTCTGGTGTTCTTCCTCGGGCTCTGGTTTAATTTCTCGGGTTCTGGTTTTGTTCCTCGAGCTCTGGTTTAGTTCCATTGGCTCTGGTTTTGTTCCTCAGGCTCTGGTTTTTTTCCTCGGGCTCTGGTTTTGTTCCTCGGACTCTAGTATAATTCCACGGGCTCTGGTTTTGTTCCTTGGGGCCTCCTTTTGTTCTTCGCGATCTGGTTTTGTTCCTCGGGATCTGGTTTTCTTCCTCGGGCTCTGGTTTCTTTCCTCGGGAGCTCGTTTTGTTCCTCGAGCTGTGGTTTTGCTCCTCTAGCTCTGGTTGTCTTCCTCGGGCTCTGCTTTTCTTCCTCGGGCTCTGCTTTTCTTCCTCGAGGGCTAGTTTTGTTCCTCGGGGTCTCGTTTTCTTCCTCGGACCCTCCTTTTGTTCTTCGGGACCTGTTTTTGTTCCTTGGGCTCTGGTTTCTTTCCTCGGGCTCTGGTTTTGTTCCTCGAGCTGTGGTTTTGCTCCTCTAGCTCTGGTTGTCTTCCTCGGGCTCTGGTTTTCTTTCTCCGGCTCTGCTTTTCTTCCTCGAGGGCTGGTTTTGTTCCCCGGTCTCTGGTTTTGTTCTTCCAGCTCTGCTTTAGCTCCTCGGGCTCTGGTTTGGGTCCACGGGTCTCGTTTTGTTCCTCGGGCCCACCATTTGTTCCTCCGTCTCTGGTTTTGTTCCTCGGTTTCTGGTGTTGTTCCTCGGGCTCTGGTTTAATTTCTAGGGTTCTGGTTTTGTTCCTCGAGCTCTGGTTTAGTTCCATTGGCTCTGGTTTTGTTCCTCAGGCTCTGGTTTTTTTCCTCGGGCTCTGGTTTTGTTCCTCGGACTCTAGTATAATTCCACGGGCTCTGGTTTTGTTCCTTGGGGCCTCCTTTTATTCTTCGCGATCTGGTTTTGTTCCTCGGGATCTGGTTTTCTTCCTCGGGCTCTGGTTTATTTCCTCGGGCTCTGGTTTTGTTCCTCGAGCTGTGGTTTTGCTCCTCTAGCTCTGGTTGTCTTCCTCAGGCTCTGGTTTTCTTCCTCGGGCTCTGCTTTTCTTCCTCGAGGGCTAGTTTTGTTCCTCGGGGTCTCGTTTTATTCCTCGGGCCCTCCTTTTTTTCTTCGCGATCTGGTTTTGTTCCTCGGGCTCTGGTTTCGTTCCTCGGGCTCTGGTTTTGCTCCTCTAGCTCTGGTTGTCTTCCTCGAGCTGTGGTTTTACTTCTCTAGCTCTCGTTGTCTTCCTCGGGCTCTGGTTTTCTTCCTCGAGGGCTGGTTTTGTTCCCCGGGCTCTGCTTTTGTTCTTCCAGCTCTGCTTTAGCTCCTCGGGCTCTGGTTTGGGTCCACGGGTCTCGTTTTGTTCCTCGGACCCACCATTTGTTCCTCCGTCTCTGGTTTTGTTCCTCGGTTTCTGGTGTTCTTCCTCGGGCTCTGGTTTAATTTCTCGGGTTCTGGTTTTGTTCCTCGAGCTCTGGTTTAGTTCCATTGGCTCTGGTTTTCTTCCTCAGGCTCTGTTTTTTTTCCTCGGGCTCTGGTTTTGTTCCTCGGACTCTAGTATAATTCCACGGGCTCTGGTTTTGTTCCTTGGGGCCTCCTTTTGTTCTTCGCGATCTGGTTTTGTTCCTCGGGATCTGGTTTTCTTCCTCGGGCTCTGCTTTCTTTCCTCGGGAGCTCGTTTTGTTCCTCGAGCTGTGGTTTTTCTCCTCTAGCTCTGGTTGTCTTCCTCGGGCTCTGGTTTTCTTCCTCGGGCTCTGCTTTTCTTCCTCGAAGGCTAGTTCTGTTCCTCGGGCTCTGGTTTTATTCCTCGGGCCCTCCTTTTGTTCTTCGCGATCTGGTTTTGTTCCTCAGGCTCTGGTTTTCTTCCTTGGGCTCTGGTTTCTTTCCTCGGGAGCTCCTTTTGTTCCTCGAGCTGTGGTTTTGCTCCTCTAGCTCTGGTTGTCTTCCTCGGGCTCTGGTTTTCTTCCTCGAGGGCTAGTTTTGTTCCTCGGGGTCTCGTTTTATTCCTCGGACCCTCCTTTTGTTCTTCGGGACCTGCTTTTGTTCCTTGGGCTCTGGTTTCTTTCCTCGGGCTCTGGTTTTGTTCCTCGAGCTGTGGTTTTGCTCCTCTAGCTCTGGTTGTCTTCCTCGGGCTCTGGTTTTCTTCCTCGGGCTCTGGTTTTCTTCCTCGAGGGCTGGTTTTGTTCCCCGGGCTCTGCTTTTGTTCTTCCAGCTCTGCTTTAGCTCCTCGGGCTCTGGTTTGGGTCCACGGGTCTCGTTTTGTTCCTCGGGCCCACCATTTCTTCCTCGGGCTCTGGTTTTGTTCCTCGGGTTCTGGTTTTCTTCCTCGGGCTCTGGTTTAATTTCTCGGGTTCTGGTTTTGTTCCTCGAGCTCTGGTTTAGTTCCATTGGCTCTGGTTTTGTTCCTCAGGCTCTGTTTTTTTTCCTCGGGCTCTGGTTTTGTTCCTCGGACTCTAGTATAATTCCACGGGCTCTGGTTTTGTTCCTTGGGGCCTCCTTTTGTTCTTCGGGATCTGGTTTTGTTCCTCGGGCTCTGGTTTTCTTCCTCGGGCTCTGGTTTCTTTCCTCGGGCTCTGGTTTTGTTCCTCGAGCTGTGGTTTTCCTCCTCTAGCTCTGGTTGTCTTCCTCAGGCTCTGGTTTTCTTCCTCGGGCTCTGCTTTTCTTCCTCGAGGGCTAGTTTTGTTCCTCGGGGTCTCGTTTTATTCCTCGGGCCCTCCTTTTGTTCTTCGCGATCTGGTTTTGCTCCTCTAGCTCTGGTTTCGTTCCTCGGGCTCTGGTTTTGCTCCTCTAGCTCTGGTTGTCTTCCTCGAGCTGTGGTTTTGCTTCTCTAGCTCTCGTTGTCTTCCTCAGGCTCTGGTTTTCTTCCTCGAGGGCTGGTTTTGTTCCCCGGGCTCTGGTTTTGTTCTTCCAGCTCTGCTTTAGCTCCTCGGGCTCTGGTTTGGGTCCACGGGTCTCGTTTTGTTCCTCGGGCCCACCATTTGTTCCTCCGTCTCTGGTTTTGTTCCTCGGTTTCTGGTGTTCTTCCTCGGGCTCTGGTTTAATTTCTCGGGTTCTGGTTTTGTTCCTCGAGCTCTGGTTTAGTTCCATTGGCTCTGGTTTTGTTCCTCAGGCTCTGGTTTTTTTCCTCGGGCTCTGGTTTTGTTCCTCGGACTCTAGTATAATTCCACGGGCTCTGGTTTTGTTCCTTGGGGCCTCCTTTTGTTCTTCGCGATCTGGTTTTGTTCCTCGGGATCTGGTTTTGTTCCTCGGGCTCTGGTTTCTTTCCTCGGGAGCTCGTTTTGTTCCTCGAGCTGTGGTTTTGCTCCTCTAGCTCTGGTTGTCTTCCTCGGGCTCTGGTTTTCTTCCTCGGGCTCTGCTTTTCTTCCTCGAGGGCTAGTTTTGTTCCTCGGGCTCTGGTTTTTTACCTCGGACCCTCCTTTTTTTCTTCGGGACCTGCTTTTGTTCCTTGGGCTCTGGTTTCTTTCCTCGGGCTCTGGTTTTGTTCCTCGAGCTGTGGTTTTGCTCCTCTAGCTCTGGTTGTCTTCCTCGGGCTCTGGTTTTCTTCCTCGGGCTCTGGTTTTCTTCCTCGAGGGCTGGTTTTGTTCCCCGGGCTCTGGTTTTGTTCTTCCAGCTCTGCTTTAGCTCCTCGGGCTCTGGTTTGGGTCCACGGGTCTCGTTTTGTTCCTCGGGCCCACCATTTCTTCCTCGGTCTCTGGTTTTGTTCCTCGGGTTCTGGTTTTCTTCCTCGGGCTCTGGTTTAATTTCTCGGGTTCTGGTTTTGTTCCTCGAGCTCTGGTTTAGTTCCATTGGCTCTGGTTTTGTTCCTCAGGCTCTGGTTTTTTTCCTCGGGCTCTGGTTTTGTTCCTCGGACTCTAGTATAATTCCACGGGCTCTGGTTTTGTTCCTTGGGGCCTCCTTTTGTTCTTCGCGATCTGGTTTTGTTCCTCGGGATCTGGTTTTGTTCCTCGGGCTCTGGTTTCCTTCCTCGGGAGCTCGTTTTGTTCCTCGAGCTGTGGTTTTGGTCCTATAGCTCTGGTTGTCTTCCTCGGGCTCTGGTTTTCTTCCTCGGGCTCTGCTTTTCTTCCTCGAGGGCTAGTTTTGTTCCTCGGGGTCTCGTTTTCTTCCTCGGACCCTCCTTTTGTTCTTCGGGACCTGTTTTTGTTCCTTGGGCTCTGGTTTCTTTCCTCGGGCTCTGGTTTTGTTCCTCGAGCTGTGGTTTTGCTCCTCTAGCTCTGGTTGTCTTCCTCGGGCTCTGGTTTTCTTTCTCCGGCTCTGCTTTTCTTCCTCGAGGGCTGGTTTTGTTCCCCGGGCTCTGCTTTTGTTCTTCCAGCTCTGCTTTAGCTCCTCGGGCTCTGGTTTGGGTCCATGGGTCTCGTTTTGTTCCTCGGGCCCACCATTTCTTCCTCGGTCTCTGGTTTTGTTCCTCGGGTTCTGGTTTTCTTCCTCGGGCTCTGGTTTAATTTCTTGGGTTCTGGTTTTGTTCCTCAAGCTCTGGTTTAGTTCCATTGGCTCTGGTTTTGTTCCTCAGGCTCTGGTTTTTTTCCTCGGGCTCTGGTTTTGTTCCTGGGACTCTAGTATAATTCCACGGGCTCTGGTTTTATTCCTCGGGCCCTCCTTTTGTTCTTCGCGATCTGGTTTTGTTCCTCGGGCTCTGGTTTTTTTCCTCAGGCCCACCTTTTGTTCCTCGGGATCTGGTTTTGTTCCTCGGGCTCTGGTTTCTTTCCTCGGGAGCTCGTTTTGTTCCTCGAGCTGTGGTTTTGCTCCTCTAGCTCTCTTTGTCTTCCTCGGGCTCTGGTTTTCTTCCTCGGGCTCTGCTTTTCTTCCTCGAAGGCTAGTTCTGTTCCTCGGGCTCTGGTTTTATTCCTCGGGCCCTCCTTTTGTTCTTCGGGATCTGGTTTTGTTCCTCGGGATCTGGTTTTCTTCCTCGGGCTCTGGTTTATTTCCTCGGGCTCTGGTTTTGTTCCTCGAGCTGTGGTTTTGCTCCTCTAGCTCTGGTTGTCTTCCTCAGGCTCTGGTATTCTTCCTCGATTGCTAGTTTTGTTCCTCGGGCTCTGGTTTTATTCCTCGGGCCCTCCTTTTGTTCTTCGGGATCTGATTTTTTTCCTCGGGCTCTGGTTTTCTTCCTCGGGCTCTGGTTTCTTTCCTCGGACTCTGGTTTTGTTCCTCGAGCTGTGGTTTTGCTCCTCTAGCTCTCGTTGTCTTCCTCGGGCTCTGGTTTTCTTCCTCGGGCTCTGCTTATCTTCCTCGAGGGCTAGTTTTGTTCCTCGGGGTCTCGTTTTATTCCTCGGGCCCTCCTTTTGTTCTTCGCGATCTGGTTTTGTTCCTCGGGCTCTGGTTTCGTTCCTCGGGCTCTGGTTTTGCTCCTCTAGCTCTGGTTGTCTTCCTCGAGCTGTGGTTTTGCTTCTCTAGCTCTCGTTGTCTTCCTCGGGCTCTGGTTTTCTTCCTCGAGGGCTGGTTTTGTTCCCCGGGCTCTGCTTTTGTTCTTCCAGCTCTGCTTTAGCTCCTCGGGCTCTGGTTTGGGTCCACGGGTCTCGTTTTGTTCCTCGGACCCACCATTTGTTCCTCCGTCTCTGGTTTTGTTCCTCGGTTTCTGGTGTTCTTCCTCGGGCTCTGGTTTAATTTCTCGGGTTCTGGTTTTGTTCCTCGAGCTCTGGTTTAGTTCCATTGGCTCTGGTTTTGTTCCTCAGGCTCTGGTTTTTTTCCTCGGGCTCTGGTTTTGTTCCTCGGACTCTAGTATAATTCCACGGGCTCTGGTTTTGTTCCTTGGGGCCTCCTTTTGTTCTTCGCGATCTGGTTTTGTTCCTCGGGATCTGGTTTTCTTCCTCGGGCTCTGGTTTCTTTCCTCGGGAGCTCGTTTTGTTCCTCGAGCTGTGGTTTTGCTCCTCTAGCTCTGGTTGTCTTCCTCGGGCTCTGCTTTTCTTCCTCGAGGGCTAGTTTTGTTCCTCGGGCTCTGGTTTTTTTCCTCAGGCCCTCCTTTTGTTCCTCGGGATCTGGTTTTGTTCCTCGGGCTCTGGTTTCTTTCCTCGGGAGCTCGTTTTGTTCCTCGAGCTGTGGTTTTGCTCCTCTAGCTCTCGTTGTCTTCCTCGGGCTCTGGTTTTCTTCCTCGGGCTCTGCTTTTCTTCCTCGAAGGCTAGTTCTGTTCCTCGGGCTCTGGTTTTATTCCTCGGGCCTTCCTTTTTTTCTTCGGGATCTGGTTTTGTTCCTCGGGATCTGGTTTTCTTCCTCGGGCTCTGGTTTATTTCCTCGGGCTCTGGTTTTGTTCCTCGAGCTGTGGTTTTGCTCCTCTAGCTCTGGTTGTCTTCCTCAGGCTCTGGTATTCTTCCTCGATTGCTAGTTTTGTTCCTCGGGCTCTGGTTTTATTCCTCGGGCCCTCCTTTTGTTCTTCGGGATCTGGTTTTGTTCCTCGGGCTCTGGTTTTCTTCCTCGGGCTCTGGTTTCTTTCCTCGGGCTCTGGTTTTGTTCCTCGAGCTGTGGTTTTCCTCCTCTAGCTCTGGTTGTCTTCCTCAGGCTCTGGTTTTCTTCCTCGGGCTCTGCTTTTCTTCCTCGAGGGCTAGTTTTGTTCCTCGGGGTCTCGTTTTATTCCTCGGGCCCTCCTTTTGTTCTTCGCGATCTGGTTTTGCTCCTCTAGCTCTGGTTTCGTTCCTCAGGCTCTGGTTTTGCTCCTCTAGCTCTGGTTGTCTTCCTCGAGCTGTGGTTTTGCTTCTCTAGCTCTCGTTGTCTTCCTCGGGCTCTGGTTTTCTTCCTCGAGGGCTGGTTTTGTTCCCCGGGCTCTGGTTTTGTTCTTCCAGCTCTGCTTTAGCTCCTCGGGCTCTGGTTTGGGTCCACGGGTCTCGTTTTGTTCCTCGGACCCACCATTTGTTCCTCCGTCTCTGGTTTTGTTCCTCGGTTTCTGGTGTTCTTCCTCGGGCTCTGGTTTAATTTCTCGGGTTCTGGTTTTGTTCCTCGAGCTCTGGTTTAGTTCCATTGGCTCTGGTTTTGTTCCTCAGGCTCTGGTTTTTTTCCTCGGGCTCTGGTTTTGTTCCTCGGACTCTAGTATAATTCCACGGGCTCTGGTTTTGTTCCTTGGGGCCTCCTTTTGTTCTTCGCGATCTGGTTTTGTTCCTCGGGATCTGGTTTTCTTCCTCGGGCTCTGGTTTCTTTCCTCGGGAGCTCGTTTTGTTCCTCGAGCTGTGGTTTTGCTCCTCTAGCTCTCGTTGTCTTCCTTGGGCTCTGGTTTCTTTCCTCGGGCTCTGGTTTGGGTCCACGGGTCGCGTTTTGTTCCTCGGGCCCACCATTTCTTCCTCGGTCTCTGGTTTTGTTCCTCGGGTTCTGGTTTTCTTCCTCGGGCTCTGGTTTAATTTCTCGGGTTCTGGTTTTGTTCCTCGAGCTCTGGTTTAGTTCCATTGGCTCTGGTTTTGTTCCTCAGCCTCTGGTTTTTTTCCTCGCCTCTGGTTTTGTTCCTCGGACTCTAGTATAATTCCACGTGCTCTGGTTTTGTTCCTTGGGGCCTCCTTTTGTTCTTCGCGATCTGGTTTTGTTCCTCGGGATCTGGTTTTGTTCCTCGGGCTCTGGTTTCCTTCCTCGGGAGCTCGTTTTGTTCCTCGAGCTGTGGTTTTGGTCCTCTAGCTCTGGTTGTCTTCCTCGGGCTCTGGTTTTCTTCCTCGGGCTCTGCTTTTCTTCCTCGAGGGCTAGTTTTGTTCCTCGGGGTCTCGTTTTCTTCCTCGGACCCTCCTTTTGTTCTTCGGGACCTGTTTTTGTTCCTTGGGCTCTGGTTTCTTTCCTCGGGCTCTGGTTTTGTTCCTCGAGCTGTGGTTTTGCTCCTCTAGCTCTGGTTGTCTTCCTCGGGCTCTGGTTTTCTTTCTCCGGCTCTGCTTTTCTTCCTCGAGGGCTGGTTTTGTTCCCCGGGCTCTGCTTTTGTTCTTCCAGCTCTGCTTTAGCTCCTCGGGCTCTGGTTTGGGTCCATGGGTCTCGTTTTGTTCCTCGGGCCCACCATTTCTTCCTCGGTCTCTGGTTTTGTTCCTCGGGTTCTGGTTTTCTTCCTCGGGCTCTGGTTTAATTTCTTGGGTTCTGGTTTTGTTCCTCAAGCTCTGGTTTAGTTCCATTGGCTCTGGTTTTGTTCCTCAGGCTCTGGTTTTTTTCCTCGGGCTCTGGTTTTGTTCCTGGGACTCTAGTATAATTCCACGGGCTCTGGTTTTATTCCTCGGGCCCTCCTTTTGTTCTTCGCGATCTGGTTTTCTTCCTTGGGCTCTGGTTTCTTTCCTCGGACTCTGGTTTTGTTCCTCGAGCTGTGGTTTTCCTCCTCTAGCTCTGGTTGTCTTCCTCAGGCTCTGGTTTTCTTCCTCGGGCTCTGCTTTTCTTCCTCGAGGGCTAGTTTTGTTCCTCGGGGTCTCGTTTTATTCCTCGGGCCCTCCTTTTGTTCCTCGGGATCTGGTTTTGTTCCTCGGGCTCTGGTTTCGTTCCTCGGGCTCTGGTTTTGCTCCTCTAGCTCTGGTTGTCTTCCTCGAGCTGTGGTTTTGCTTCTCTAGCTCTCGTTGTCTTCCTCGGGCTCTGGTTTTCTTCCTCGAGGGCTGGTTTTGTTCCCCGGGCTCTGGTTTTGTTCTTCCAGCTCTGCTTTAGCTCCTCGGGCTCTGGTTTGGGTCCACGGGTCTCGTTTTGTTCCTCGGACCCACCATTTGTTCCTCCGTCTCTGGTTTTGTTCCTCGGTTTCTGGTGTTCTTCCTCGGGCTCTGGTTTAATTTCTCGGGTTCTGGTTTTGTTCCTCGAGCTCTGGTTTAGTTCCATTGGCTCTGGTTTTGTTCCTCAGGCTCTGGTTTTTTTCCTCGGGCTCTGGTTTTGTTCCTCGGACTCTAGTATAATTCCACGGGCTCTGGTTTTGTTCCTTGGGGCCTCCTTTTGTTCTTCGCGATCTGGTTTTGTTCCTCGGGATCTGGTTTTCTTCCTCGGGCTCTGGTTTCTTTCCTCGGGAGCTCGTTTTGTTCCTCGAGCTGTGGTTTTGCTCCTCTAGCTCTGGTTGTCTTCCTCGGGCTCTGCTTTTCTTCCTCGAGGGCTAGTTTTGTTCCTCGGGCTCTGGTTTTTTTCCTCAGGCCCTCCTTTTGTTCCTCGGGATCTGGTTTTGTTCCTCGGGCTCTGGTTTCTTTCCTCGGGAGCTCGTTTTGTTCCTCGAGCTGTGGTTTTGCTCCTCTAGCTCTCGTTGTCTTCCTCGGGCTCTGGTTTTCTTCCTCGGGCTCTGCTTTTCTTCCTCGAAGGCTAGTTCTGTTCCTCGGGCTCTGGTTTTATTCCTCGGGCCCTCCTTTTGTTCTTCGGGATCTGGTTTTGTTCCTCGGGATCTGGTTTTCTTCCTCGGGCTCTGGTTTATTTCCTCGGGCTCTGGTTTTGTTCCTCGAGCTGTGGTTTTGCTCCTCTAGCTCTGGTTGTCTTCCTCAGGCTCTGGTATTCTTCCTCGATTGCTAGTTTTGTTCCTCGGGCTCTGGTTTTATTCCTCGGGCCCTCCTTTTGTTCTTCGGGATCTGATTTTTTTCCTCGGGCTCTGGTTTTCTTCCTCGGGCTCTGGTTTCTTTCCTCGGACTCTGGTTTTGTTCCTCGAGCTGTGGTTTTGCTCCTCTAGCTCTCGTTGTCTTCCTCGGGCTCTGGTTTTCTTCCTCGGGCTCTGCTTTTCTTCCTCGAGGGCTAGTTTTGTTCCTCGGGGTCTCGTTTTATTCCTCGGGCCCTCCTTTTGTTCTTCGCGATCTGGTTTTGTTCCTCGGGCTCTGGTTTCGTTCCTCGGGCTCTGGTTTTGCTCCTCTAGCTCTGGTTGTCTTCCTCGAGCTGTGGTTTTGCTTCTCTAGCTCTCGTTGTCTTCCTCGGGCTCTGGTTTTCTTCCTCGAGGGCTGGTTTTGTTCCCCGGGCTCTGGTTTTGTTCTTCCAGCTCTGCTTTAGCTCCTCGGGCTCTGGTTTGGGTCCACGGGTCTCGTTTTGTTCCTCGGACCCACCATTTGTTCCTCCGTCTCTGGTTTTGTTCCTCGGTTTCTGGTGTTCTTCCTCGGGCTCTGGTTTAATTTCTCGGGTTCTGGTTTTGTTCCTCGAGCTCTGGTTTAGTTCCATTGGCTCTGGTTTTGTTCCTCAGGCTCTGGTTTTTTTCCTCGGGCTCTGGTTTTGTTCCTCGGACTCTAGTATAATTCCACGGGCTCTGGTTTTGTTCCTTGGGGCCTCCTTTTGTTCTTCGCGATCTGGTTTTGTTCCTCGGGATCTGGTTTTCTTCCTCGGGCTCTGGTTTCTTTCCTCGGGAGCTCGTTTTGTTCCTCGAGCTGTGGTTTTGCTCCTCTAGCTCTGGTTGTCTTCCTCGGGCTCTGCTTTTCTTCCTCGAGGGCTAGTTTTGTTCCTCGGGCTCTGGTTTTTTTCCTCAGGCCCTCCTTTTGTTCCTCGGGATCTGGTTTTGTTCCTCGGGCTCTGGTTTCTTTCCTCGGGAGCTCGTTTTGTTCCTCGAGCTGTGGTTTTGCTCCTCTAGCTCTCGTTGTCTTCCTCGGGCTCTGGTTTTCTTCCTCGGGCTCTGCTTTTCTTCCTCGAAGGCTAGTTCTGTTCCTCGGGCTCTGGTTTTATTCCTCGGGCCCTCCTTTTGTTCTTCGGGATCTGGTTTTGTTCCTCGGGATCTGGTTTTCTTCCTCGGGCTCTGGTTTATTTCCTCGGGCTCTGGTTTTGTTCCTCGAGCTGTGGTTTTGCTCCTCTAGCTCTGGTTGTCTTCCTCAGGCTCTGGTATTCTTCCTCGATTGCTAGTTTTGTTCCTCGGGCTCTGGTTTTATTCCTCGGGCCCTCCTTTTGTTCTTCGGGATCTGGTTTTGTTCCTCGGGCTCTGGTTTTCTTCCTCGGGCTCTGGTTTCTTTCCTCGGGCTCTGGTTTTGTTCCTCGAGCTGTGGTTTTCCTCCTCTAGCTCTGGTTGTCTTCCTCAGGCTCTGGTTTTCTTCCTCGGGCTCTGCTTTTCTTCCTCGAGGGCTAGTTTTGTTCCTCGGGGTCTCGTTTTATTCCTCGGGCCCTCCTTTTGTTCTTCGCGATCTGGTTTTGCTCCTCTAGCTCTGGTTTCGTTCCTCGGGCTCTGGTTTTGCTCCTCTAGCTCTGGTTGTCTTCCTCGAGCTGTGGTTTTGCTTCTCTAGCTCTCGTTGTCTTCCTCGGGCTCTGGTTTTCTTCCTCGAGGGCTGGTTTTGTTCCCCGGGCTCTGGTTTTGTTCTTCCAGCTCTGCTTTAGCTCCTCGGGCTCTGGTTTGGGTCCACGGGTCTCGTTTTGTTCCTCGGACCCACCATTTGTTCCTCCGTCTCTGGTTTTGTTCCTCGGTTTCTGGTGTTCTTCCTCGGGCTCTGGTTTAATTTCTCGGGTTCTGGTTTTGTTCCTCGAGCTCTGGTTTAGTTCCATTGGCTCTGGTTTTGTTCCTCAGGCTCTGGTTTTTTTCCTCGGGCTCTGGTTTTGTTCCTCGGACTCTAGTATAATTCCACGGGCTCTGGTTTTGTTCCTTGGGGCCTCCTTTTGTTCTTCGCGATCTGGTTTTGTTCCTCGGGATCTGGTTTTCTTCCTCGGGCTCTGGTTTCTTTCCTCGGGAGCTCGTTTTGTTCCTCGAGCTGTGGTTTTGCTCCTCTAGCTCTGGTTGTCTTCCTCGGGCTCTGCTTTTCTTCCTCGAGGGCTAGTTTTGTTCCTCGGGCTCTGGTTTTTTTCCTCAGGCCCTCCTTTTGTTCCTCGGGATCTGGTTTTGTTCCTCGGGCTCTGGTTTCTTTCCTCGGGAGCTCGTTTTGTTCCTCGAGCTGTGGTTTTGCTCCTCTAGCTCTCGTTGTCTTCCTTGGGCTCTGGTTTCTTTCCTCGGGCTCTGGTTTGGGTCCACGGGTCTCGTTTTGTTCCTCGGGCCCACCATTTCTTCCTCGGTCTCTGGTTTTGTTCCTCGGGTTCTGGTTTTCTTCCTCGGGCTCTGGTTTAATTTCTCGGGTTCTGGTTTTGTTCCTCGAGCTCTGGTTTAGTTCCATTGGCTCTGGTTTTGTTCCTCAGCCTCTGGTTTTTTTCCTCGCCTCTGGTTTTGTTCCTCGGACTCTAGTATAATTCCACGTGCTCTGGTTTTGTTCCTTGGGGCCTCCTTTTGTTCTTCGCGATCTGGTTTTGTTCCTCGGGATCTGGTTTTGTTCCTCGGGCTCTGGTTTCCTTCCTCGGGAGCTCGTTTTGTTCCTCGAGCTGTGGTTTTGGTCCTCTAGCTCTGGTTGTCTTCCTCGGGCTCTGGTTTTCTTCCTCGGGCTCTGCTTTTCTTCCTCGAGGGCTAGTTTTGTTCCTCGGGGTCTCGTTTTCTTCCTCGGACCCTCCTTTTGTTCTTCGGGACCTGTTTTTGTTCCTTGGGCTCTGGTTTCTTTCCTCGGGCTCTGGTTTTGTTCCTCGAGCTGTGGTTTTGCTCCTCTAGCTCTGGTTGTCTTCCTCGGGCTCTGGTTTTCTTTCTCCGGCTCTGCTTTTCTTCCTCGAGGGCTGGTTTTGTTCCCCGGGCTCTGGTTTTGTTCTTCCAGCTCTGCTTTAGCTCCTCGGGCTCTGGTTTGGGTCCATGGGTCTCGTTTTGTTCCTCGGGCCCACCATTTCTTCCTCGGTCTCTGGTTTTGTTCCTCGGGTTCTGGTTTTCTTCCTCGGGCTCTGGTTTAATTTCTTGGGTTCTGGTTTTGTTCCTCAAGCTCTGGTTTAGTTCCATTGGCTCTGGTTTTGTTCCTCAGGCTCTGGTTTTTTTCCTCGGGCTCTGGTTTTGTTCCTGGGACTCTAGTATAATTCCACGGGCTCTGGTTTTATTCCTCGGGCTCTCCTTTTGTTCTTCGCGATCTGGTTTTCTTCCTTGGGCTCTGGTTTCTTTCCTCGGACTCTGGTTTTGTTCCTCGAGCTGTGGTTTTCCTCCTCTAGCTCTGGTTGTCTTCCTCAGGCTCTGGTTTTCTTCCTCGGGCTCTGCTTTTCTTCCTCGAGGGCTAGTTTTGTTCCTCGGGGTCTCGTTTTATTCCTCGGGCCCTCCTTTTGTTCCTCGGGATCTGGTTTTGTTCCTCGGGCTCTGGTTTCGTTCCTCGGGCTCTGGTTTTGCTCCTCTAGCTCTGGTTGTCTTCCTCGAGCTGTGGTTTTGCTTCTCTAGCTCTCGTTGTCTTCCTCGGGCTCTGGTTTTCTTCCTCGAGGGCTGGTTTTGTTCCCCGGGCTCTGGTTTTGTTCTTCCAGCTCTGCTTTAGCTCCTCGGGCTCTGGTTTGGGTCCACGGGTCTCGTTTTGTTCCTCGGACCCACCATTTGTTCCTCCGTCTCTGGTTTTGTTCCTCGGTTTCTGGTGTTGTTCCTCGGGCTCTGGTTTAATTTCTCGGGTTCTGGTTTTGTTCCTCGAGCTCTGGTTTAGTTCCATTGGCTCTGGTTTTGTTCCTCAGGCTCTGGTTTTTTTCCTCGGGCTCTGGTTTTGTTCCTCGGACTCTAGTATAATTCCACGGGCTCTGGTTTTGTTCCTTGGGGCCTCCTTTTGTTCTTCGCGATCTGGTTTTGTTCCTCGGGATCTGGTTTTCTTCCTCGGGCTCTGGTTTCTTTCCTCGGGAGCTCGTTTTGTTCCTCGAGCTGTGGTTTTGCTCCTCTAGCTCTGGTTGTCTTCCTCGGGCTCTGCTTTTCTTCCTCGAGGGCTAGTTTTGTTCCTCGGGCTCTGGTTTTTTTCCTCAGGCCCTCCTTTTGTTCCTCGGGATCTGGTTTTGTTCCTCGGGCTCTGGTTTCTTTCCTCGGGAGCTCGTTTTGTTCCTCGAGCTGTGGTTTTGCTCCTCTAGCTCTCGTTGTCTTCCTCGGGCTCTGGTTTTCTTCCTCGGGCTCTGGTTTTCTTCCTCGAAGGCTAGTTCTGTTCCTCGGGCTCTGGTTTTATTCCTCGGGCCCTCCTTTTGTTCTTCGGGATCTGGTTTTGTTCCTCGGGATCTGGTTTTCTTCCTCGGGCTCTGGTTTATTTCCTCGGGCTCTGGTTTTGTTCCTCGAGCTGTGGTTTTGCTCCTCTAGCTCTGGTTGTCTTCCTCAGGCTCTGGTATTCTTCCTCGATTGCTAGTTTTGTTCCTCGGGCTCTGGTTTTATTCCTCGGGCCCTCCTTTTGTTCTTCGGGATCTGGTTTTGTTCCTCGGGCTCTGGTTTTCTTCCTCGGGCTCTGGTTTCTTTCCTCGGGCTCTGGTTTTGTTCCTCGAGCTGTGGTTTTCCTCCTCTAGCTCTGGTTGTCTTCCTCAGGCTCTGGTTTTCTTCCTCGGGCTCTGCTTTTCTTCCTCGAGGGCTAGTTTTGTTCCTCGGGGTCTCGTTTTATTCCTCGGGCCCTCCTTTTGTTCTTCGCGATCTGGTTTTGCTCCTCTAGCTCTGGTTTCGTTCCTCGGGCTCTGGTTTTGCTCCTCTAGCTCTGGTTGTCTTCCTCGAGCTGTGGTTTTGCTTCTCTAGCTCTCGTTGTCTTCCTCGGGCTCTGGTTTTCTTCCTCGAGGGCTGGTTTTGTTCCCCGGGCTCTGGTTTTGTTCTTCCAGCTCTGCTTTAGCTCCTCGGGCTCTGGTTTGGGTCCACGGGTCTCGTTTTGTTCCTCGGACCCACCATTTGTTCCTCCGTCTCTGGTTTTGTTCCTCGGTTTCTGGTGTTCTTCCTCGGGCTCTGGTTTAATTTCTCGGGTTCTGGTTTTGTTCCTCGAGCTCTGGTTTAGTTCCATTGGCTCTGGTTTTGTTCCTCAGGCTCTGGTTTTTTTCCTCGGGCTCTGGTTTTGTTCCTCGGACTCTAGTATAATTCCACGGGCTCTGGTTTTGTTCCTTGGGGCCTCCTTTTGTTCTTCGCGATCTGGTTTTGTTCCTCGGGATCTGGTTTTCTTCCTCGGGCTCTGGTTTCTTTCCTCGGGAGCTCGTTTTGTTCCTCGAGCTGTGGTTTTGCTCCTCTAGCTCTGGTTGTCTTCCTCGGGCTCTGCTTTTCTTCCTCGAGGGCTAGTTTTGTTCCTCGGGCTCTGGTTTTTTTCCTCAGGCCCTCCTTTTGTTCCTCGGGATCTGGTTTTGTTCCTCGGGCTCTGGTTTCTTTCCTCGGGAGCTCGTTTTGTTCCTCGAGCTGTGGTTTTGCTCCTCTAGCTCTCGTTGTCTTCCTTGGGCTCTGGTTTCTTTCCTCGGGCTCTGGTTTGGGTCCACGGGTCTCGTTTTGTTCCTCGGGCCCACCATTTGTTCCTCCGTCTCTGGTTTTGTTCCTCGGGTTCTGGTTTTCTTCCTCGGGCTCTGGTTTAATTTCTCGGGTTCTGGTTTTGTTCCTCGAGCTCTGGTTTAGTTCCATTGGCTCTGGTTTTGTTCCTCAGCCTCTGGTTTTTTTCCTCGCCTCTGGTTTTGTTCCTCGGACTCTAGTATAATTCCACGTGCTCTGGTTTTGTTCCTTGGGGCCTCCTTTTGTTCTTCGCGATCTGGTTTTGTTCCTCGGGATCTGGTTTTGTTCCTCGGGCTCTGGTTTCCTTCCTCGGGAGCTCGTTTTGTTCCTCGAGCTGTGGTTTTGGTCCTCTAGCTCTGGTTGTCTTCCTCGGGCTCTGGTTTTCTTCCTCGGGCTCTGCTTTTCTTCCTCGAGGGCTAGTTTTGTTCCTCGGGGTCTCGTTTTCTTCCTCGGACCCTCCTTTTGTTCTTCGGGACCTGTTTTTGTTCCTTGGGCTCTGGTTTCTTTCCTCGGGCTCTGGTTTTGTTCCTCGAGCTGTGGTTTTGCTCCTCTAGCTCTGGTTGTCTTCCTCGGGCTCTGGTTTTCTTTCTCCGGCTCTGCTTTTCTTCCTCGAGGGCTGGTTTTGTTCCCCGGGCTCTGGTTTTGTTCTTCCAGCTCTGCTTTAGCTCCTCGGGCTCTGGTTTGGGTCCATGGGTCTCGTTTTGTTCCTCGGGCCCACCATTTCTTCCTCGGTCTCTGGTTTTGTTCCTCGGGTTCTGGTTTTCTTCCTCGGGCTCTGGTTTAATTTCTTGGGTTCTGGTTTTGTTCCTCAAGCTCTGGTTTAGTTCCATTGGCTCTGGTTTTGTTCCTCAGGCTCTGGTTTTTTTCCTCGGGCTCTGGTTTTGTTCCTGGGACTCTAGTATAATTCCACGGGCTCTGGTTTTATTCCTCGGGCCCTCCTTTTGTTCTTCGCGATCTGGTTTTCTTCCTTGGGCTCTGGTTTCTTTCCTCGGACTCTGGTTTTGTTCCTCGAGCTGTGGTTTTCCTCCTCTAGCTCTGGTTGTCTTCCTCAGGCTCTGGTTTTCTTCCTCGGGCTCTGCTTTTCTTCCTCGAGGGCTAGTTTTGTTCCTCGGGGTCTCGTTTTATTCCTCGGGCCCTCCTTTTGTTCCTCGGGATCTGGTTTTGTTCCTCGGGCTCTGGTTTCGTTCCTCGGGCTCTGGTTTTGCTCCTCTAGCTCTGGTTGTCTTCCTCGAGCTGTGGTTTTGCTTCTCTAGCTCTCGTTGTCTTCCTCGGGCTCTGGTTTTCTTCCTCGAGGGCTGGTTTTGTTCCCCGGGCTCTGGTTTTGTTCTTCCAGCTCTGCTTTAGCTCCTCGGGCTCTGGTTTGGGTCCACGGGTCTCGTTTTGTTCCTCGGACCCACCATTTGTTCCTCCGTCTCTGGTTTTGTTCCTCGGTTTCTGGTGTTCTTCCTCGGGCTCTGGTTTAATTTCTCGGGTTCTGGTTTTGTTCCTCGAGCTCTGGTTTAGTTCCATTGGCTCTGGTTTTGTTCCTCAGGCTCTGGTTTTTTTCCTCGGGCTCTGGTTTTGTTCCTCGGACTCTAGTATAATTCCACGGGCTCTGGTTTTGTTCCTTGGGGCCTCCTTTTGTTCTTCGCGATCTGGTTTTGTTCCTCGGGATCTGGTTTTCTTCCTCGGGCTCTGGTTTCTTTCCTCGGGAGCTCGTTTTGTTCCTCGAGCTGTGGTTTTGCTCCTCTAGCTCTGGTTGTCTTCCTCGGGCTCTGCTTTTCTTCCTTGAGGGCTAGTTTTGTTCCTCGGGCTCTGGTTTTTTTCCTCAGGCCCTCCTTTTGTTCCTCGGGATCTGGTTTTGTTCCTCGGGCTCTGGTTTCTTTCCTCGGGAGCTCGTTTTGTTCCTCGAGCTGTGGTTTTGCTCCTCTAGCTCTCGTTGTCTTCCTCGGGCTCTGGTTTTCTTCCTCGGGCTCTGCTTTTCTTCCTCGAAGGCTAGTTCTGTTCCTCGGGCTCTGGTTTTATTCCTCGGGCCCTCCTTTTGTTCTTCGGGATCTGGTTTTGTTCCTCGGGATCTGGTTTTCTTCCTCGGGCTCTGGTTTATTTCCTCGGGCTCTGGTTTTGTTCCTCGAGCTGTGGTTTTGCTACTCTAGCTCTGGTTGTCTTCCTCAGGCTCTGGTATTCTTCCTCGATTGCTAGTTTTGTTCCTCGGGCTCTGGTTTTATTCCTCGGGCCCTCCTTTTGTTCTTCGGGATCTGGTTTTGTTCCTCGGGCTCTGGTTTTCTTCCTCGGGCTCTGGTTTCTTTCCTCGGGCTCTGGTTTTGTTCCTCGAGCTGTGGTTTTCCTCCTCTAGCTCTGGTTGTCTTCCTCAGGCTCTGGTTTTCTTCCTCGGGCTCTGCTTTTCTTCCTCGAGGGCTAGTTTTGTTCCTCGGGGTCTCGTTTTATTCCTCGGGCCCTCCTTTTGTTCTTCGTGATCTGGTTTTGCTCCTCTAGCTCTGGTTTCGTTCCTCGGGCTCTGGTTTTGCTCCTCTAGCTCTGGTTGTCTTCCTCGAGCTGTGGTTTTGCTTCTCTAGCTCTCGTTGTCTTCCTCGGGCTCTGGTTTTCTTCCTCGAGGGCTGGTTTTGTTCCCCGGGCTCTGGTTTTGTTCTTCCAGCTCTGCTTTAGCTCCTCGGGCTCTGGTTTGGGTCCACGGGTCTCGTTTTGTTCCTCGGACCCACCATTTGTTCCTCCGTCTCTGGTTTTGTTCCTCGGTTTCTGGTGTTGTTCCTCGGGCTCTGGTTTAATTTCTCGGGTTCTGGTTTTGTTCCTCGAGCTCTGGTTTAGTTCCATTGGCTCTGGTTTTGTTCCTCAGGCTCTGGTTTTTTTCCTCGGGCTCTGGTTTTGTTCCTCGGACTCTAGTATAATTCCACGGGCTCTGGTTTTGTTCCTTGGGGCCTCCTTTTGTTCTTCGCGATCTGGTTTTGTTCCTCGGGATCTGGTTTTCTTCCTCGGGCTCTGGTTTCTTTCCTCGGGAGCTCGTTTTGTTCCTCGAGCTGTGGTTTTGCTCCTCTAGCTCTGGTTGTCTTCCTCGGGCTCTGCTTTTCTTCCTCGAGGGCTAGTTTTGTTCCTCGGGCTCTGGTTTTTTTCCTCAGGCCCTCCTTTTGTTCCTCGGGATCTGGTTTTGTTCCTCGGGCTCTGGTTTCTTTCCTCGGGAGCTCGTTTTGTTCCTCGAGCTGTGGTTTTGCTCCTCTAGCTCTCGTTGTCTTCCTTGGGCTCTGGTTTCTTTCCTCGGGCTCTGGTTTGGGTCCACGGGTCTCGTTTTGTTCCTCGGGCCCACCATTTCTTCCTCGGTCTCTGGTTTTGTTCCTCGGGTTCTGGTTTTCTTCCTCGGGCTCTGGTTTAATTTCTCGGGTTCTGGTTTTGTTCCTCGAGCTCTGGTTTAGTTCCATTGGCTCTGGTTTTGTTCCTCAGCCTCTGGTTTTTTTCCTCGCCTCTGGTTTTGTTCCTCGGACTCTAGTATAATTCCACGTGCTCTGGTTTTGTTCCTTGGGGCCTCCTTTTGTTCTTCGCGATCTGGTTTTGTTCCTCGGGATCTGGTTTTGTTCCTCGGGCTCTGGTTTCCTTCCTCGGGAGCTCGTTTTGTTCCTCGAGCTGTGGTTTTGGTCCTCTAGCTCTGGTTGTCTTCCTCGGGCTCTGGTTTTCTTCCTCGGGCTCTGCTTTTCTTCCTCGAGGGCTAGTTTTGTTCCTCGGGGTCTCGTTTTCTTCCTCGGACCCTCCTTTTGTTCTTCGGGACCTGTTTTTGTTCCTTGGGCTCTGGTTTCTTTCCTCGGGCTCTGGTTTTGTTCCTCGAGCTGTGGTTTTGCTCCTCTAGCTCTGGTTGTCTTCCTCGGGCTCTGGTTTTCTTTCTCCGGCTCTGCTTTTCTTCCTCGAGGGCTGGTTTTGTTCCCCGGGCTCTGGTTTTGTTCTTCCAGCTCTGCTTTAGCTCCTCGGGCTCTGGTTTGGGTCCATGGGTCTCGTTTTGTTCCTCGGGCCCACCATTTCTTCCTCGGTCTCTGGTTTTGTTCCTCGGGTTCTGGTTTTCTTCCTCGGGCTCTGGTTTAATTTCTTGGGTTCTGGTTTTGTTCCTCAAGCTCTGGTTTAGTTCCATTGGCTCTGGTTTTGTTCCTCAGGCTCTGGTTTTTTTCCTCGGGCTCTGGTTTTGTTCCTGGGACTCTAGTATAATTCCACGGGCTCTGGTTTTATTCCTCGGGCCCTCCTTTTGTTCTTCGCGATCTGGTTTTCTTCCTTGGGCTCTGGTTTCTTTCCTCGGACTCTGGTTTTGTTCCTCGAGCTGTGGTTTTCCTCCTCGAGCTCTGGTTGTCTTCCTCAGGCTCTGGTTTTCTTCCTCGGGCTCTGCTTTTCTTCCTCGAGGGCTAGTTTTGTTCCTCGGGGTCTCGTTTTATTCCTCGGGCCCTCCTTTTGTTCCTCGGGATCTGGTTTTGTTCCTCGGGCTCTGGTTTCGTTCCTCGGGCTCTGGTTTTGCTCCTCTAGCTCTGGTTGTCTTCCTCGAGCTGTGGTTTTGCTTCTCTAGCTCTCGTTGTCTTCCTCGGGCTCTGGTTTTCTTCCTCGAGGGCTGGTTTTGTTCCCCGGGCTCTGGTTTTGTTCTTCCAGCTCTGCTTTAGCTCCTCGGGCTCTGGTTTGGGTCCACGGGTCTCGTTTTGTTCCTCGGACCCACCATTTGTTCCTCCGTCTCTGGTTTTGTTCCTCGGTTTCTGGTGTTCTTCCTCGGGCTCTGGTTTAATTTCTCGGGTTCTGGTTTTGTTCCTCGAGCTCTGGTTTAGTTCCATTGGCTCTGGTTTTGTTCCTCAGGCTCTGGTTTTTTTCCTCGGGCTCTGGTTTTGTTCCTCGGACTCTAGTATAATTCCACGGGCTCTGGTTTTGTTCCTTGGGGCCTCCTTTTGTTCTTCGCGATCTGGTTTTGTTCCTCGGGATCTGGTTTTCTTCCTCGGGCTCTGGTTTCTTTCCTCGGGAGCTCGTTTTGTTCCTCGAGCTGTGGTTTTGCTCCTCTAGCTCTGGTTGTCTTCCTCGGGCTCTGCTTTTCTTCCTCGAGGGCTAGTTTTGTTCCTCGGGCTCTGGTTTTTTTCCTCAGGCCCTCCTTTTGTTCCTCGGGATCTGGTTTTGTTCCTCGGGCTCTGGTTTCTTTCCTCGGGAGCTCGTTTTGTTCCTCGAGCTGTGGTTTTGCTCCTCTAGCTCTCGTTGTCTTCCTTGGGCTCTGGTTTCTTTCCTCGGGCTCTGGTTTGGGTCCACGGGTCTCGTTTTGTTCCTCGGGCCCACCATTTCTTCCTCGGTCTCTGGTTTTGTTCCTCGGGTTCTGGTTTTCTTCCTCGGGCTCTGGTTTAATTTCTCGGGTTCTGGTTTTGTTCCTCGAGCTCTGGTTTAGTTCCATTGGCTCTGGTTTTGTTCCTCAGCCTCTGGTTTTTTTCCTCGCCTCTGGTTTTGTTCCTCGGACTCTAGTATAATTCCACGTGCTCTGGTTTTGTTCCTTGGGGCCTCCTTTTGTTCTTCGCGATCTGGTTTTGTTCCTCGGGATCTGGTTTTGTTCCTCGGGCTCTGGTTTCCTTCCTCGGGAGCTCGTTTTGTTCCTCGAGCTGTGGTTTTGGTCCTCTAGCTCTGGTTGTCTTCCTCGGGCTCTGGTTTTCTTCCTCGGGCTCTGCTTTTCTTCCTCGAGGGCTAGTTTTGTTCCTCGGGGTCTCGTTTTCTTCCTCGGACCCTCCTTTTGTTCTTCGGGACCTGTTTTTGTTCCTTGGGCTCTGGTTTCTTTCCTCGGGCTCTGGTTTTGTTCCTCGAGCTGTGGTTTTGCTCCTCTAGCTCTGGTTGTCTTCCTCGGGCTCTGGTTTTCTTTCTCCGGCTCTGCTTTTCTTCCTCGAGGGCTGGTTTTGTTCCCCGGGCTCTGGTTTTGTTCTTCCAGCTCTGCTTTAGCTCCTCGGGCTCTGGTTTGGGTCCATGGGTCTCGTTTTGTTCCTCGGGCCCACCATTTCTTCCTCGGTCTCTGGTTTTGTTCCTCGGGTTCTGGTTTTCTTCCTCGGGCTCTGGTTTAATTTCTTGGGTTCTGGTTTTGTTCCTCAAGCTCTGGTTTAGTTCCATTGGCTCTGGTTTTGTTCCTCAGGCTCTGGTTTTTTTCCTCGGGCTCTGGTTTTGTTCCTGGGACTCTAGTATAATTCCACGGGCTCTGGTTTTATTCCTCGGGCCCTCCTTTTGTTCTTCGCGATCTGGTTTTCTTCCTTGGGCTCTGGTTTCTTTCCTCGGACTCTGGTTTTGTTCCTCGAGCTGTGGTTTTCCTCCTCTAGCTCTGGTTGTCTTCCTCAGGCTCTGGTTTTCTTCCTCGGGCTCTGCTTTTCTTCCTCGAGGGCTAGTTTTGTTCCTCGGGGTCTCGTTTTATTCCTCGGGCCCTCCTTTTGTTCCTCGGGATCTGGTTTTGTTCCTCGGGCTCTGGTTTCGTTCCTCGGGCTCTGGTTTTGCTCCTCTAGCTCTGGTTGTCTTCCTCGAGCTGTGGTTTTGCTTCTCTAGCTCTCGTTGTCTTCCTCGGGCTCTGGTTTTCTTCCTCGAGGGCTGGTTTTGTTCCCCGGGCTCTGGTTTTGTTCTTCCAGCTCTGCTTTAGCTCCTCGGGCTCTGGTTTGGGTCCACGGGTCTCGTTTTGTTCCTCGGACCCACCATTTGTTCCTCCGTCTCTGGTTTTGTTCCTCGGTTTCTGGTGTTGTTCCTCGGGCTCTGGTTTAATTTCTCGGGTTCTGGTTTTGTTCCTCGAGCTCTGGTTTAGTTCCATTGGCTCTGGTTTTGTTCCTCAGGCTCTGGTTTTTTTCCTCGGGCTCTGGTTTTGTTCCTCGGACTCTAGTATAATTCCACGGGCTCTGGTTTTGTTCCTTGGGGCCTCCTTTTGTTCTTCGCGATCTGGTTTTGTTCCTCGGGATCTGGTTTTCTTCCTCGGGCTCTGGTTTCTTTCCTCGGGAGCTCGTTTTGTTCCTCGAGCTGTGGTTTTGCTCCTCTAGCTCTGGTTGTCTTCCTCGGGCTCTGCTTTTCTTCCTCGAGGGCTAGTTTTGTTCCTCGGGCTCTGGTTTTTTTCCTCAGGCCCTCCTTTTGTTCCTCGGGATCTGGTTTTGTTCCTCGGGCTCTGGTTTCTTTCCTCGGGAGCTCGTTTTGTTCCTCGAGCTGTGGTTTTGCTCCTCTAGCTCTCGTTGTCTTCCTTGGGCTCTGGTTTCTTTCCTCGGGCTCTGGTTTGGGTCCACGGGTCTCGTTTTGTTCCTCGGGCCCACCATTTCTTCCTCGGTCTCTGGTTTTGTTCCTCGGGTTCTGGTTTTCTTCCTCGGGCTCTGGTTTAATTTCTCGGGTTCTGGTTTTGTTCCTCGAGCTCTGGTTTAGTTCCATTGGCTCTGGTTTTGTTCCTCAGCCTCTGGTTTTTTTCCTCGCCTCTGGTTTTGTTCCTCGGACTCTAGTATAATTCCACGTGCTCTGGTTTTGTTCCTTGGGGCCTCCTTTTGTTCTTCGCGATCTGGTTTTGTTCCTCGGGATCTGGTTTTGTTCCTCGGGCTCTGGTTTCCTTCCTCGGGAGCTCGTTTTGTTCCTCGAGCTGTGGTTTTGGTCCTCTAGCTCTGGTTGTCTTCCTCGGGCTCTGGTTTTCTTCCTCGGGCTCTGCTTTTCTTCCTCGAGGGCTAGTTTTGTTCCTCGGGGTCTCGTTTTCTTCCTCGGACCCTCCTTTTGTTCTTCGGGACCTGTTTTTGTTCCTTGGGCTCTGGTTTCTTTCCTCGGGCTCTGGTTTTGTTCCTCGAGCTGTGGTTTTGCTCCTCTAGCTCTGGTTGTCTTCCTCGGGCTCTGGTTTTCTTTCTCCGGCTCTGCTTTTCTTCCTCGAGGGCTGGTTTTGTTCCCCGGGCTCTGGTTTTGTTCTTCCAGCTCTGCTTTAGCTCCTCGGGCTCTGGTTTGGGTCCATGGGTCTCGTTTTGTTCCTCGGGCCCACCATTTCTTCCTCGGTCTCTGGTTTTGTTCCTCGGGTTCTGGTTTTCTTCCTCGGGCTCTGGTTTAATTTCTTGGGTTCTGGTTTTGTTCCTCAAGCTCTGGTTTAGTTCCATTGGCTCTGGTTTTGTTCCTCAGGCTCTGGTTTTTTTCCTCGGGCTCTGGTTTTGTTCCTGGGACTCTAGTATAATTCCACGGGCTCTGGTTTTATTCCTCGGGCCCTCCTTTTGTTCTTCGCGATCTGGTTTTCTTCCTTGGGCTCTGGTTTCTTTCCTCGGACTCTGGTTTTGTTCCTCGAGCTGTGGTTTTCCTCCTCTAGCTCTGGTTGTCTTCCTCAGGCTCTGGTTTTCTTCCTCGGGCTCTGCTTTTCTTCCTCGAGGGCTAGTTTTGTTCCTCGGGGTCTCGTTTTATTCCTCGGGCCCTCCTTTTGTTCCTCGGGATCTGGTTTTGTTCCTCGGGCTCTGGTTTCGTTCCTCGGGCTCTGGTTTTGCTCCTCTAGCTCTGGTTGTCTTCCTCGAGCTGTGGTTTTGCTTCTCTAGCTCTCGTTGTCTTCCTCGGGCTCTGGTTTTCTTCCTCGAGGGCTGGTTTTGTTCCCCGGGCTCTGGTTTTGTTCTTCCAGCTCTGCTTTAGCTCCTCGGGCTCTGCTTTGGGTCCACGGGTCTCGTTTTGTTCCTCGGACCCACCATTTGTTCCTCCGTCTCTGGTTTTGTTCCTCGGTTTCTGGTGTTGTTCCTCGGGCTCTGGTTTAATTTCTCGGGTTCTGGTTTTGTTCCTCGAGCTCTGGTTTAGTTCCATTGGCTCTGGTTTTGTTCCTCAGGCTCTGGTTTTTTTCCTCGGGCTCTGGTTTTGTTCCTCGGACTCTAGTATAATTCCACGGGCTCTGGTTTTGTTCCTTGGGGCCTCCTTTTGTTCTTCGCGATCTGGTTTTGTTCCTCGGGATCTGGTTTTCTTCCTCGGGCTCTGGTTTCTTTCCTCGGGAGCTCGTTTTGTTCCTCGAGCTGTGGTTTTGCTCCTCTAGCTCTGGTTGTCTTCCTCGGGCTCTGCTTTTCTTCCTCGAGGGCTAGTTTTGTTCCTCGGGCTCTGGTTTTTTTCCTCAGGCCCTCCTTTTGTTCCTCGGGATCTGGTTTTGTTCCTCGGGCTCTGGTTTCTTTCCTCGGGAGCTCGTTTTGTTCCTCGAGCTGTGGTTTTGCTCCTCTAGCTCTCGTTGTCTTCCTTGGGCTCTGGTTTCTTTCCTCGGGCTCTGGTTTGGGTCCACGGGTCTCGTTTTGTTCCTCGGGCCCACCATTTCTTCCTCGGTCTCTGGTTTTGTTCCTCGGGTTCTGGTTTTCTTCCTCGGGCTCTGGTTTAATTTCTCGGGTTCTGGTTTTGTTCCTCGAGCTCTGGTTTAGTTCCATTGGCTCTGGTTTTGTTCCTCAGCCTCTGGTTTTTTTCCTCGCCTCTGGTTTTGTTCCTCGGACTCTAGTATAATTCCACGTGCTCTGGTTTTGTTCCTTGGGGCCTCCTTTTGTTCTTCGCGATCTGGTTTTGTTCCTCGGGATCTGGTTTTGTTCCTCGGGCTCTGGTTTCCTTCCTCGGGAGCTCGTTTTGTTCCTCGAGCTGTGGTTTTGGTCCTCTAGCTCTGGTTGTCTTCCTCGGGCTCTGGTTTTCTTCCTCGGGCTCTGCTTTTCTTCCTCGAGGGCTAGTTTTGTTCCTCGGGGTCTCGTTTTCTTCCTCGGACCCTCCTTTTGTTCTTCGGGACCTGTTTTTGTTCCTTGGGCTCTGGTTTCTTTCCTCGGGCTCTGGTTTTGTTCCTCGAGCTGTGGTTTTGCTCCTCTAGCTCTGGTTGTCTTCCTCGGGCTCTGGTTTTCTTTCTCCGGCTCTGCTTTTCTTCCTCGAGGGCTGGTTTTGTTCCCCGGGCTCTGCTTTTGTTCTTCCAGCTCTGCTTTAGCTCCTCGGGCTCTGGTTTGGGTCCATGGGTCTCGTTTTGTTCCTCGGGCCCACCATTTCTTCCTCGGTCTCTGGTTTTGTTCCTCGGGTTCTGGTTTTCTTCCTCGGGCTCTGGTTTAATTTCTTGGGTTCTGGTTTTGTTCCTCAAGCTCTGGTTTAGTTCCATTGGCTCTGGTTTTGTTCCTCAGGCTCTGGTTTTTTTCCTCGGGCTCTGGTTTTGTTCCTGGGACTCTAGTATAATTCCACGGGCTCTGGTTTTATTCCTCGGGCCCTCCTTTTGTTCTTCGCGATCTGGTTTTCTTCCTTGGGCTCTGGTTTCTTTCCTCGGACTCTGGTTTTGTTCCTCGAGCTGTGGTTTTCCTCCTCTAGCTCTGGTTGTCTTCCTCAGGCTCTGGTTTTCTTCCTCGGGCTCTGCTTTTCTTCCTCGAGGGCTAGTTTTGTTCCTCGGGGTCTCGTTTTATTCCTCGGGCCCTCCTTTTGTTCCTCGGGATCTGGTTTTGTTCCTCGGGCTCTGGTTTCGTTCCTCGGGCTCTGGTTTTGCTCCTCTAGCTCTGGTTGTCTTCCTCGAGCTGTGGTTTTGCTTCTCTAGCTCTCGTTGTCTTCCTCGGGCTCTGGTTTTCTTCCTCGAGGGCTGGTTTTGTTGCCCGGGCTCTGGTTTTGTTCTTCCAGCTCTGCTTTAGCTCCTCGGGCTCTGCTTTGGGTCCACGGGTCTCGTTTTGTTCCTCGGACCCACCATTTGTTCCTCCGTCTCTGGTTTTGTTCCTCGGTTTCTGGTGTTCTTCCTCGGGCTCTGGTTTAATTTCTCGGGTTCTGGTTTTGTTCCTCGAGCTCTGGTTTAGTTCCATTGGCTCTGGTTTTGTTCCTCAGGCTCTGGTTTTTTTCCTCGGGCTCTGGTTTTGTTCCTCGGACTCTAGTATAATTCCACGGGCTCTGGTTTTGTTCCTTGGGGCCTCCTTTTGTTCTTCGCGATCTGGTTTTGTTCCTCGGGATCTGGTTTTCTTCCTCGGGCTCTGGTTTCTTTCCTCGGGAGCTCGTTTTGTTCCTCGAGCTGTGGTTTTGCTCCTCTAGCTCTGGTTGTCTTCCTCGGGCTCTGCTTTTCTTCCTCGAGGGCTAGTTTTGTTCCTCGGGCTCTGGTTTTTTTCCTCAGGCCCTCCTTTTGTTCCTCGGGATCTGGTTTTGTTCCTCGGGCTCTGGTTTCTTTCCTCGGGAGCTCGTTTTGTTCCTCGAGCTGTGGTTTTGCTCCTCTAGCTCTCGTTGTCTTCCTTGGGCTCTGGTTTCTTTCCTCGGGCTCTGGTTTGGGTCCACGGGTCTCGTTTTGTTCCTCGGGCCCACCATTTCTTCCTCGGTCTCTGGTTTTGTTCCTCGGGTTCTGGTTTTCTTCCTCGGGCTCTGGTTTAATTTCTCGGGTTCTGGTTTTGTTCCTCGAGCTCTGGTTTAGTTCCATTGGCTCTGGTTTTGTTCCTCAGCCTCTGGTTTTTTTCCTCGCCTCTGGTTTTGTTCCTCGGACTCTAGTATAATTCCACGTGCTCTGGTTTTGTTCCTTGAGGCCTCCTTTTGTTCTTCGCGATCTGGTTTTGTTCCTCGGGATCTGGTTTTGTTCCTCGGGCTCTGGTTTCCTTCCTCGGGAGCTCGTTTTGTTCCTCGAGCTGTGGTTTTGGTCCTCTAGCTCTGGTTGTCTTCCTCGGGCTCTGGTTTTCTTCCTCGGGCTCTGCTTTTCTTCCTCGAGGGCTAGTTTTGTTCCTCGGGGTCTCGTTTTCTTCCTCGGACCCTCCTTTTGTTCTTCGGGACCTGTTTTTGTTCCTTGGGCTCTGGTTTCTTTCCTCGGGCTCTGGTTTTGTTCCTCGAGCTGTGGTTTTGCTCCTCTAGCTCTGGTTGTCTTCCTCGGGCTCTGGTTTTCTTTCTCCGGCTCTGCTTTTCTTCCTCGAGGGCTGGTTTTGTTCCCCGGGCTCTGGTTTTGTTCTTCCAGCTCTGCTTTAGCTCCTCGGGCTCTGGTTTGGGTCCATGGGTCTCGTTTTGTTCCTCGGGCCCACCATTTCTTCCTCGGTCTCTGGTTTTGTTCCTCGGGTTCTGGTTTTCTTCCTCGGGCTCTGGTTTAATTTCTTGGGTTCTGGTTTTGTTCCTCAAGCTCTGGTTTAGTTCCATTGGCTCTGGTTTTGTTCCTCAGGCTCTGGTTTTTTTCCTCGGGCTCTGGTTTTGTTCCTGGGACTCTAGTATAATTCCACGGGCTCTGGTTTTATTCCTCGGGCCCTCCTTTTGTTCTTCGCGATCTGGTTTTCTTCCTTGGGCTCTGGTTTCTTTCCTCGGACTCTGGTTTTGTTCCTCGAGCTGTGGTTTTGGTCCTCTAGCTCTGGTTGTCTTCCTCGGGCTCTGGTTTTCTTCCTCGGGCTCTGCTTTTCTTCCTCGAGGGCTAGTTTTGTTCCTCGGGGTCTCGTTTTATTCCTCGGGCCCTCCTTTTGTTCTTCGGGACCTGTTTTTGTTCCTTGGGCTCTGGTTTCTTTCCTCGGGCTCTGGTTTTGTTCCTCGAGCTGTGGTTTTGCTCCTCTAGCTCTGGTTGTCTTCCTCGGGCTCTGGTTTTCTTTCTCCGGCTCTGGTTTTCTTCCTCGAGGGCTGGTTTTGTTCCCCGGGCTCTGCTTTTGTTCTTCCAGCTCTGCTTTAGCTCCTCGGGCTCTGGTTTGGGTCCACGGGTCTCGTTTTGTTCCTCGGACCCACCATTTGTTCCTCCGTCTCTGGTTTTGTTCCTCGGTTTCTGGTGTTGTTCCTCGGGCTCTGGTTTAATTTCTCGGGTTCTGGTTTTGTTCCTCGAGCTCTGGTTTAGTTCCATTGGCTCTGGTTTTGTTCCTCAGGCTCTGGTTTTTTTCCTCGGGCTCTGGTTTTGTTCCTCGGACTCTAGTATAATTCCACGGGCTCTGGTTTGTTCCTTGGGGCCTCCTTTTATTCTTCGTGATCTGGTTTTGTTCCTCGGGATCTGGTTTTCTTCCTCGGGCTCTGGTTTCTTTCCTCGGGCTCTGGTTTTGTTCCTCGAGCTGTGGTTTTGCTCCTCTAGCTCTGGTTGTCTTCCTCGGGCTCTGCTTTTCTTCCTCGAGGGCTAGTTTTGTTCCTCGGGCTCTGGTTTTTTTCCTCAGGCCCTCCTTTTGTTCCTCGGGATCTGGTTTTGTTCCTCGGGCTCTGGTTTCTTTCCTCGGGAGCTCGTTTTGTTCCTCGAGCTGTGGTTTTGCTCCTCTAGCTCTCGTTGTCTTCCTTGGGCTCTGGTTTCTTTCCTCGGGCTCTGGTTTGGGTCCACGGGTCTCGTTTTGTTCCTCGGGCCCACCATTTCTTCCTCGGTCTCTGGTTTTGTTCCTCGGGTTCTGGTTTTCTTCCTCGGGCTCTGGTTTAATTTCTCGGGTTCTGGTTTTGTTCCTCGAGCTCTGGTTTAGTTCCATTGGCTCTGGTTTTGTTCCTCAGCCTCTGGTTTTTTTCCTCGCCTCTGGTTTTGTTCCTCGGACTCTAGTATAATTCCACGTGCTCTGGTTTTGTTCCTTGGGGCCTCCTTTTGTTCTTCGCGATCTGGTTTTGTTCCTCGGGATCTGGTTTTGTTCCTCGGGCTCTGGTTTCCTTCCTCGGGAGCTCGTTTTGTTCCTCGAGCTGTGGTTTTGGTCCTCTAGCTCTGGTTGTCTTCCTCGGGCTCTGGTTTTCTTCCTCGGGCTCTGCTTTTCTTCCTCGAGGGCTAGTTTTGTTCCTCGGGGTCTCGTTTTCTTCCTCGGACCCTCCTTTTGTTCTTCGGGACCTGTTTTTGTTCCTTGGGCTCTGGTTTCTTTCCTCGGGCTCTGGTTTTGTTCCTCGAGCTGTGGTTTTGCTCCTCTAGCTCTGGTTGTCTTCCTCGGGCTCTGGTTTTCTTTCTCCGGCTCTGCTTTTCTTCCTCGAGGGCTGGTTTTGTTCCCCGGGCTCTGGTTTTGTTCTTCCAGCTCTGCTTTAGCTCCTCGGGCTCTGGTTTGGGTCCATGGGTCTCGTTTTGTTCCTCGGACCCACCATTTGTTCCTCCGTCTCTGGTTTTGTTCCTCGGTTTCTGGTGTTCTTCCTCGGGCTCTGGTTTAATTTCTCGGGTTCTGGTTTTGTTCCTCGAGCTCTGGTTTAGTTCCATTGGCTCTGGTTTTGTTCCTCAGGCTCTGGTTTTTTTCCTCGGGCTCTGGTTTTGTTCCTCGGACTCTAGTATAATTCCACGGGCTCTGGTTTGTTCCTTGGGGCCTCCTTTTATTCTTCGTGATCTGGTTTTGTTCCTCGGGATCTGGTTTTCTTCCTCGGGCTCTGGTTTCTTTCCTCGGGAGCTCGTTTTGTTCCTCGAGCTGTGGTTTTGCTCCTCTAGCTCTGGTTGTCTTCCTCGGGCTCTGCTTTTCTTCCTCGAGGGCTAGTTTTGTTCCTCGGGCTCTGGTTTTTTTCCTCAGGCCCTCCTTTTGTTCCTCGGGATCTGGTTTTGTTCCTCGGGCTCTGGTTTCTTTCCTCGGGAGCTCGTTTTGTTCCTCGAGCTGTGGTTTTGCTCCTCTAGCTCTCGTTGTCTTCCTTGGGCTCTGGTTTCTTTCCTCGGGCTCTGGTTTGGGTCCACGGGTCTCGTTTTGTTCCTCGGGCCCACCATTTCTTCCTCGGTCTCTGGTTTTGTTCCTCGGGTTCTGGTTTTCTTCCTCGGGCTCTGGTTTAATTTCTCGGGTTCTGGTTTTGTTCCTCGAGCTCTGGTTTAGTTCCATTGGCTCTGGTTTTGTTCCTCAGCCTCTGGTTTTTTTCCTCGCCTCTGGTTTTGTTCCTCGGACTCTAGTATAATTCCACGTGCTCTGGTTTTGTTCCTTGGGGCCTCCTTTTGTTCTTCGCGATCTGGTTTTGTTCCTCGGGATCTGGTTTTGTTCCTCGGGCTCTGGTTTCCTTCCTCGGGAGCTCGTTTTGTTCCTCGAGCTGTGGTTTTGGTCCTCTAGCTCTGGTTGTCTTCCTCGGGCTCTGGTTTTCTTCCTCGGGCTCTGCTTTTCTTCCTCGAGGGCTAGTTTTGTTCCTCGGGGTCTCGTTTTCTTCCTCGGACCCTCCTTTTGTTCTTCGGGACCTGTTTTTGTTCCTTGGGCTCTGGTTTCTTTCCTCGGGCTCTGGTTTTGTTCCTCGAGCTGTGGTTTTGCTCCTCTAGCTCTGGTTGTCTTCCTCGGGCTCTGGTTTTCTTTCTCCGGCTCTGCTTTTCTTCCTCGAGGGCTGGTTTTGTTCCCCGGGCTCTGGTTTTGTTCTTCCAGCTCTGCTTTAGCTCCTCGGGCTCTGGTTTGGGTCCATGGGTCTCGTTTTGTTCCTCGGGCCCACCATTTCTTTCTCGGTCTCTGGTTTTGTTCCTCGGGTTCTGGTTTTCTTCCTCGGGCTCTGGTTTAATTTCTTGGGTTCTGGTTTTGTTCCTCAAGCTCTGGTTTAGTTCCATTGGCTCTGGTTTTGTTCCTCAGGCTCTGGTTTTTTTCCTCGGGCTCTGGTTTTGTTCCTGGGACTCTAGTATAATTCCACGGGCTCTGGTTTTATTCCTCGGGCCCTCCTTTTGTTCTTCGCGATCTGGTTTTCTTCCTTGGGCTCTGGTTTCTTTCCTCGGACTCTGGTTTTGTTCCTCGAGCTGTGGTTTTCCTCCTCTAGCTCTGGTTGTCTTCCTCAGGCTCTGGTTTTCTTCCTCGGGCTCTGCTTTTCTTCCTCGAGGGCTAGTTTTGTTCCTCGGGGTCTCGTTTTATTCCTCGGGCCCTCCTTTTGTTCCTCGGGATCTGGTTTTGTTCCTCGGGCTCTGGTTTCGTTCCTCGGGCTCTGGTTTTGCTCCTCTAGCTCTGGTTGTCTTCCTCGAGCTGTGGTTTTGCTTCTCTAGCTCTCGTTGTCTTCCTCGGGCTCTGGTTTTCTTCCTCGAGGGCTGGTTTTGTTCCCCGGGCTCTGGTTTTGTTCTTCCAGCTCTGCTTTAGCTCCTCGGGCTCTGGTTTGGGTCCACGGGTCTCGTTTTGTTCCTCGGACCCACCATTTGTTCCTCCGTCTCTGGTTTTGTTCCTCGGTTTCTGGTGTTCTTCCTCGGGCTCTGGTTTAATTTCTCGGGTTCTGGTTTTGTTCCTCGAGCTCTGGTTTAGTTCCATTGGCTCTGGTTTTGTTCCTCAGGCTCTGGTTTTTTTCCTCGGGCTCTGGTTTTGTTCCTCGGACTCTAGTATAATTCCACGGGCTCTGGTTTTGTTCCTTGGGGCCTCCTTTTGTTCTTCGCGATCTGGTTTTGTTCCTCGGGATCTGGTTTTCTTCCTCGGGCTCTGGTTTCTTTCCTCGGGAGCTCGTTTTGTTCCTCGAGCTGTGGTTTTGCTCCTCTAGCTCTGGTTGTCTTCCTCGGGCTCTGCTTTTCTTCCTCGAGGGCTAGTTTTGTTCCTCGGGCTCTGGTTTTTTTCCTCAGGCCCTCCTTTTGTTCCTCGGGATCTGGTTTTGTTCCTCGGGCTCTGGTTTCTTTCCTCGGGAGCTCGTTTTGTTCCTCGAGCTGTGGTTTTGCTCCTCTAGCTCTCGTTGTCTTCCTCGGGCTCTGGTTTTCTTCCTCGGGCTCTGCTTTTCTTCCTCGAAGGCTAGTTCTGTTCCTCGGTCTCTGGTTTTATTCCTCGGGCCCTCCTTTTGTTCTTCGGGATCTGGTTTTGTTCCTCGGGATCTGGTTTTCTTCCTCGGGCTCTGGTTTATTTCCTCGGGCTCTGGTTTTGTTCCTCGAGCTGTGGTTTTTCTCCTCTAGCTCTGGTTGTCTTCCTCAGGCTCTGGTATTCTTCCTCGATTGCTAGTTTTGTTCCTCGGGCTCTGGTTTTATTCCTCGGGCCCTCCTTTTGTTCTTCGGGATCTGGTTTTGTTCCTCGGGCTCTGGTTTTCTTCCTCGGGCTCTGGTTTCTTTCCTCGGGCTCTGGTTTTGTTCCTCGAGCTGTGGTTTTCCTCCTCTAGCTCTGGTTGTCTTCCTCAGGCTCTGGTTTTCTTCCTCGGGCTCTGCTTTTCTTCCTCGAGGGCTAGTTTTGTTCCTCGGGGTCTCGTTTTATTCCTCGGGCCCTCCTTTTGTTCTTCGCGATCTGGTTTTGTTCCTCGGGCTCTGGTTTCGTTCCTCGGGCTCTGGTTTTGCTCCTCTAGCTCTGGTTGTCTTCCTCGAGCTGTGGTTTTGCTTCTCTAGCTCTCGTTGTCTTCCTCGGGCTCTGGTTTTCTTCCTCGAGGGCTGGTTTTGTTCCCCGGGCTCTGGTTTTGTTCTTCCAGCTCTGCTTTAGCTCCTCGGGCTCTGGTTTGGGTCCACGGGTCTCGTTTTGTTCCTCGGACCCACCATTTGTTCCTCCGTCTCTGGTTTTGTTCCTCGGTTTCTGGTGTTCTTCCTCGGGCTCTGGTTTAATTTCTCGGGTTCTGGTTTTGTTCCTCGAGCTCTGGTTTAGTTCCATTGGCTCTGGTTTTGTTCCTCAGGCTCTGGTTTTTTTCCTCGGGCTCTGGTTTTGTTCCTCGGACTCTAGTATAATTCCACGGGCTCTGGTTTTGTTCCTTGGGGCCTCCTTTTGTTCTTCGCGATCTGGTTTTGTTCCTCGGGATCTGGTTTTCTTCCTCGGGCTCTGGTTTCTTTCCTCGGGAGCTCGTTTTGTTCCTCGAGCTGTGGTTTTGCTCCTCTAGCTCTGGTTGTCTTCCTCGGGCTCTGCTTTTCTTCCTCGAGGGCTAGTTTTGTTCCTCGGGCTCTGGTTTTTTTCCTCAGGCCCTCCTTTTGTTCCTCGGGATCTGGTTTTGTTCCTCGGGCTCTGGTTTCTTTCCTCGGGAGCTCGTTTTGTTCCTCGAGCTGTGGTTTTGCTCCTCTAGCTCTCGTTGTCTTCCTTGGGCTCTGGTTTCTTTCCTCGGGCTCTGGTTTGGGTCCACGGGTCTCGTTTTGTTCCTCGGGCCCACCATTTCTTCCTCGGTCTCTGGTTTTGTTCCTCGGGTTCTGGTTTTCTTCCTCGGGCTCTGGTTTAGTTCCATTGGCTCTGGTTTTGTTCCTCAGCCTCTGGTTTTTTTCCTCGCCTCTGGTTTTGTTCCTCGGACTCTAGTATAATTCCACGTGCTCTGGTTTTGTTCCTTGGGGCCTCCTTTTGTTCTTCGCGATCTGGTTTTGTTCCTCGGGATCTGGTTTTGTTCCTCGGGCTCTGGTTTCCTTCCTCGGGAGCTCGTTTTGTTCCTCGAGCTGTGGTTTTGGTCCTCTAGCTCTCGTTGTCTTCCTCGGGCTCTGCTTTTCTTCCTCGAGGGCTAGTTTTGTTCCTCGGGGTCTCGTTTTCTTCCTCGGACCCTCCTTTTGTTCTTCGGAACCTGTTTTTGTTCCTTGGGCTCTGGTTTCTTTCCTCGGGCTCTGGTTTTGTTCCTCGAGCTGTGGTTTTGCTCCTCTAGCTCTGGTTGTCTTCCTCGGGCTCTGGTTTTCTTTCTCCGGCTCTGCTTTTCTTCCTCGAGGGCTGGTTTTGTTCCCCGGGCTCTGCTTTTGTTCTTCCAGCTCTGCTTTAGCTCCTCGGGCTCTGGTTTGGGTCCATGGGTCTCGTTTTGTTCCTCGGGCCCACCATTTCTTCCTCGGTCTCTGGTTTTGTTCCTCGGGCTCTGGTTTCTTTCCTCGGGAGCTCGTTTTGTTCCTCGAGCTGTGGTTTTGCTCCTCTAGCTCTCGTTGTCTTCCTTGGGCTCTGGTTTCTTTCCTCGGGCTCTGGTTTGGGTCCACGGGTCTCGTTTTGTTCCTCGGGCCCACCATTTCTTCCTCGGTCTCTGGTTTTGTTCCTCGGGTTCTGGTTTTCTTCCTCGGGCTCTGGTTTAATTTCTCGGGTTCTGGTTTTGTTCCTCGAGCTCTGGTTTAGTTCCATTGGCTCTGGTTTTGTTCCTCAGCCTCTGGTTTTTTTCCTCGCCTCTGGTTTTGTTCCTCGGACTCTAGTATAATTCCACGTGCTCTGGTTTTGTTCCTTGGGGCCTCCTTTTGTTCTTCGCGATCTGGTTTTGTTCCTCGGGATCTGGTTTTGTTCCTCGGGCTCTGGTTTCCTTCCTCGGGAGCTCGTTTTGTTCCTCGAGCTGTGGTTTTGGTCCTCTAGCTCTGGTTGTCTTCCTCGGGCTCTGGTTTTCTTCCTCGGGCTCTGCTTTTCTTCCTCGAGGGCTAGTTTTGTTCCTCGGGGTCTCGTTTTCTTCCTCGGACCCTCCTTTTGTTCTTCGGGACCTGTTTTTGTTCCTTGGGCTCTGGTTTCTTTCCTCGGGCTCTGGTTTTGTTCCTCGAGCTGTGGTTTTGCTCCTCTAGCTCTGGTTGTCTTCCTCGGGCTCTGGTTTTCTTTCTCCGGCTCTGCTTTTCTTCCTCGAGGGCTGGTTTTGTTCCCCGGGCTCTGGTTTTGTTCTTCCAGCTCTGCTTTAGCTCCTCGGGCTCTGGTTTGGGTCCATGGGTCTCGTTTTGTTCCTCGGACCCACCATTTGTTCCTCCGTCTCTGGTTTTGTTCCTCGGTTTCTGGTGTTCTTCCTCGGGCTCTGGTTTAATTTCTCGGGTTCTGGTTTTGTTCCTCGAGCTCTGGTTTAGTTCCATTGGCTCTGGTTTTGTTCCTCAGGCTCTGGTTTTTTTCCTCGGGCTCTGGTTTTGTTCCTCGGACTCTAGTATAATTCCACGGGCTCTGGTTTGTTCCTTGGGGCCTCCTTTTATTCTTCGTGATCTGGTTTTGTTCCTCGGGATCTGGTTTTCTTCCTCGGGCTCTGGTTTCTTTCCTCGGGAGCTCGTTTTGTTCCTCGAGCTGTGGTTTTGCTCCTCTAGCTCTGGTTGTCTTCCTCGGGCTCTGCTTTTCTTCCTCGAGGGCTAGTTTTGTTCCTCGGGCTCTGGTTTTTTTCCTCAGGCCCTCCTTTTGTTCCTCGGGATCTGGTTTTGTTCCTCGGGCTCTGGTTTCTTTCCTCGGGAGCTCGTTTTGTTCCTCGAGCTGTGGTTTTGCTCCTCTAGCTCTCGTTGTCTTCCTTGGGCTCTGGTTTCTTTCCTCGGGCTCTGGTTTGGGTCCACGGGTCTCGTTTTGTTCCTCGGGCCCACCATTTCTTCCTCGGTCTCTGGTTTTGTTCCTCGGGTTCTGGTTTTCTTCCTCGGGCTCTGGTTTAATTTCTCGGGTTCTGGTTTTGTTCCTCGAGCTCTGGTTTAGTTCCATTGGCTCTGGTTTTGTTCCTCAGCCTCTGGTTTTTTTCCTCGCCTCTGGTTTTGTTCCTCGGACTCTAGTATAATTCCACGTGCTCTGGTTTTGTTCCTTGGGGCCTCCTTTTGTTCTTCGCGATCTGGTTTTGTTCCTCGGGATCTGGTTTTGTTCCTCGGGCTCTGGTTTCCTTCCTCGGGAGCTCGTTTTGTTCCTCGAGCTGTGGTTTTGGTCCTCTAGCTCTGGTTGTCTTCCTCGGGCTCTGGTTTTCTTCCTCGGGCTCTGCTTTTCTTCCTCGAGGGCTAGTTTTGTTCCTCGGGGTCTCGTTTTCTTCCTCGGACCCTCCTTTTGTTCTTCGGGACCTGTTTTTGTTCCTTGGGCTCTGGTTTCTTTCCTCGGGCTCTGGTTTTGTTCCTCGAGCTGTGGTTTTGCTCCTCTAGCTCTGGTTGTCTTCCTCGGGCTCTGGTTTTCTTTCTCCGGCTCTGCTTTTCTTCCTCGAGGGCTGGTTTTGTTCCCCGGGCTCTGGTTTTGTTCTTCCAGCTCTGCTTTAGCTCCTCGGGCTCTGGTTTGGGTCCATGGGTCTCGTTTTGTTCCTCGGGCCCACCATTTCTTTCTCGGTCTCTGGTTTTGTTCCTCGGGTTCTGGTTTTCTTCCTCGGGCTCTGGTTTAATTTCTTGGGTTCTGGTTTTGTTCCTCAAGCTCTGGTTTAGTTCCATTGGCTCTGGTTTTGTTCCTCAGGCTCTGGTTTTTTTCCTCGGGCTCTGGTTTTGTTCCTGGGACTCTAGTATAATTCCACGGGCTCTGGTTTTATTCCTCGGGCCCTCCTTTTGTTCTTCGCGATCTGGTTTTCTTCCTTGGGCTCTGGTTTCTTTCCTCGGACTCTGGTTTTGTTCCTCGAGCTGTGGTTTTCCTCCTCTAGCTCTGGTTGTCTTCCTCAGGCTCTGGTTTTCTTCCTCGGGCTCTGCTTTTCTTCCTCGAGGGCTAGTTTTGTTCCTCGGGGTCTCGTTTTATTCCTCGGGCCCTCCTTTTGTTCCTCGGGATCTGGTTTTGTTCCTCGGGCTCTGGTTTCGTTCCTCGGGCTCTGGTTTTGCTCCTCTAGCTCTGGTTGTCTTCCTCGAGCTGTGGTTTTGCTTCTCTAGCTCTCGTTGTCTTCCTCGGGCTCTGGTTTTCTTCCTCGAGGGCTGGTTTTGTTCCCCGGGCTCTGGTTTTGTTCTTCCAGCTCTGCTTTAGCTCCTCGGGCTCTGGTTTGGGTCCACGGGTCTCGTTTTGTTCCTCGGACCCACCATTTGTTCCTCCGTCTCTGGTTTTGTTCCTCGGTTTCTGGTGTTCTTCCTCGGGCTCTGGTTTAATTTCTCGGGTTCTGGTTTTGTTCCTCGAGCTCTGGTTTAGTTCCATTGGCTCTGGTTTTGTTCCTCAGGCTCTGGTTTTTTTCCTCGGGCTCTGGTTTTGTTCCTCGGACTCTAGTATAATTCCACGGGCTCTGGTTTTGTTCCTTGGGGCCTCCTTTTGTTCTTCGCGATCTGGTTTTGTTCCTCGGGATCTGGTTTTCTTCCTCGGGCTCTGGTTTCTTTCCTCGGGAGCTCGTTTTGTTCCTCGAGCTGTGGTTTTGCTCCTCTAGCTCTGGTTGTCTTCCTCGGGCTCTGCTTTTCTTCCTCGAGGGCTAGTTTTGTTCCTCGGGCTCTGGTTTTTTTCCTCAGGCCCTCCTTTTGTTCCTCGGGATCTGGTTTTGTTCCTCGGGCTCTGGTTTCTTTCCTCGGGAGCTCGTTTTGTTCCTCGAGCTGTGGTTTTGCTCCTCTAGCTCTCGTTGTCTTCCTCGGGCTCTGGTTTTCTTCCTCGGGCTCTGCTTTTCTTCCTCGAAGGCTAGTTCTGTTCCTCGGTCTCTGGTTTTATTCCTCGGGCCCTCCTTTTGTTCTTCGGGATCTGGTTTTGTTCCTCGGGATCTGGTTTTCTTCCTCGGGCTCTGGTTTATTTCCTCGGGCTCTGGTTTTGTTCCTCGAGCTGTGGTTTTTCTCCTCTAGCTCTGGTTGTCTTCCTCAGGCTCTGGTATTCTTCCTCGATTGCTAGTTTTGTTCCTCGGGCTCTGGTTTTATTCCTCGGGCCCTCCTTTTGTTCTTCGGGATCTGGTTTTGTTCCTCGGGCTCTGGTTTTCTTCCTCGGGCTCTGGTTTCTTTCCTCGGGCTCTGGTTTTGTTCCTCGAGCTGTGGTTTTCCTCCTCTAGCTCTGGTTGTCTTCCTCAGGCTCTGGTTTTCTTCCTCGGGCTCTGCTTTTCTTCCTCGAGGGCTAGTTTTGTTCCTCGGGGTCTCGTTTTATTCCTCGGGCCCTCCTTTTGTTCTTCGCGATCTGGTTTTGTTCCTCGGGCTCTGGTTTCGTTCCTCGGGCTCTGGTTTTGCTCCTCTAGCTCTGGTTGTCTTCCTCGAGCTGTGGTTTTGCTTCTCTAGCTCTCGTTGTCTTCCTCGGGCTCTGGTTTTCTTCCTCGAGGGCTGGTTTTGTTCCCCGGGCTCTGGTTTTGTTCTTCCAGCTCTGCTTTAGCTCCTCGGGCTCTGGTTTGGGTCCACGGGTCTCGTTTTGTTCCTCGGACCCACCATTTGTTCCTCCGTCTCTGGTTTTGTTCCTCGGTTTCTGGTGTTCTTCCTCGGGCTCTGGTTTAATTTCTCGGGTTCTGGTTTTGTTCCTCGAGCTCTGGTTTAGTTCCATTGGCTCTGGTTTTGTTCCTCAGGCTCTGGTTTTTTTCCTCGGGCTCTGGTTTTGTTCCTCGGACTCTAGTATAATTCCACGGGCTCTGGTTTTGTTCCTTGGGGCCTCCTTTTGTTCTTCGCGATCTGGTTTTGTTCCTCGGGATCTGGTTTTCTTCCTCGGGCTCTGGTTTCTTTCCTCGGGAGCTCGTTTTGTTCCTCGAGCTGTGGTTTTGCTCCTCTAGCTCTGGTTGTCTTCCTCGGGCTCTGCTTTTCTTCCTCGAGGGCTAGTTTTGTTCCTCGGGCTCTGTTTTTTTTCCTCAGGCCCTCCTTTTGTTCCTCGGGATCTGGTTTTGTTCCTCGGGCTCTGGTTTCTTTCCTCGGGAGCTCGTTTTGTTCCTCGAGCTGTGGTTTTGCTCCTCTAGCTCTCGTTGTCTTCCTTGGGCTCTGGTTTCTTTCCTCGGGCTCTGGTTTGGGTCCACGGGTCTCGTTTTGTTCCTCGGGCCCACCATTTCTTCCTCGGTCTCTGGTTTTGTTCCTCGGGTTCTGGTTTTCTTCCTCGGGCTCTGGTTTAGTTCCATTGGCTCTGGTTTTGTTCCTCAGCCTCTGGTTTTTTTCCTCGCCTCTGGTTTTGTTCCTCGGACTCTAGTATAATTCCACGTGCTCTGGTTTTGTTCCTTGGGGCCTCCTTTTGTTCTTCGCGATCTGGTTTTGTTCCTCGGGATCTGGTTTTGTTCCTCGGGCTCTGGTTTCCTTCCTCGGGAGCTCGTTTTGTTCCTCGAGCTGTGGTTTTGGTCCTCTAGCTCTGGTTGTCTTCCTCGGGCTCTGCTTTTCTTCCTCGAGGGCTAGTTTTGTTCCTCGGGGTCTCGTTTTCTTCCTCGGACCCTCCTTTTGTTCTTCGGAACCTGTTTTTGTTCCTTGGGCTCTGGTTTCTTTCCTCGGGCTCTGGTTTTGTTCCTCGAGCTGTGGTTTTGCTCCTCTAGCTCTGGTTGTCTTCCTCGGGCTCTGGTTTTCTTTCTCCGGCTCTGCTTTTCTTCCTCGAGGGCTGGTTTTGTTCCCCGGGCTCTGCTTTTGTTCTTCCAGCTCTGCTTTAGCTCCTCGGGCTCTGGTTTGGGTCCATGGGTCTCGTTTTGTTCCTCGGGCCCACCATTTCTTCCTCGGTCTCTGGTTTTGTTCCTCGGGTTCTGGTTTTCTTCCTCGGGCTCTGGTTTAATTTCTTGGGTTCTGGTTTTGTTCCTCAAGCTCTGGTTTAGTTCCATTGGCTCTGGTTTTGTTCCTCAGGCTCTGGTTTTTTTCCTCGGGCTCTGGTTTTGTTCCTGGGACTCTAGTATAATTCCACGGGCTCTGGTTTTATTCCTCGGGCCCTCCTTTTGTTCTTCGCGATCTGGTTTTCTTCCTTGGGCTCTGGTTTCTTTCCTCGGACTCTGGTTTTGTTCCTCGAGCTGTGGTTTTCCTCCTCTAGCTCTGGTTGTCTTCCTCAGGCTCTGGTTTTCTTCCTCGGGCTCTGCTTTTCTTCCTCGAGGGCTAGTTTTGTTCCTCGGGGTCTCGTTTTATTCCTCGGGCCCTCCTTTTGTTCCTCGGGATCTGGTTTTGTTCCTCGGGCTCTGGTTTCGTTCCTCGGGCTCTGGTTTTGCTCCTCTAGCTCTGGTTGTCTTCCTCGAGCTGTGGTTTTGCTTCTCTAGCTCTCGTTGTCTTCCTCGGGCTCTGGTTTTCTTCCTCGAGGGCTGGTTTTGTTCCCCGGGCTCTGGTTTTGTTCTTCCAGCTCTGCTTTAGCTCCTCGGGCTCTGGTTTGGGTCCACGGGTCTCGTTTTTTTCCTCGGACCCACCATTTGTTCCTCCGTCTCTGGTTTTGTTCCTCGGTTTCTGGTGTTCTTCCTCGGGCTCTGGTTTAATTTCTCGGGTTCTGGTTTTGTTCCTCGAGCTCTGGTTTAGTTCCATTGGCTCTGGTTTTGTTCCTCAGGCTCTGGTTTTTTTCCTCTGACTCTGGTTTTGTTCCTCGGACTCTAGTATAATTCCACGGGCTCTGGTTTTGTTCCTTGGGGCCTCCTTTTGTTCTTCGCGATCTGGTTTTGTTCCTCGGGCTCTGGTTTTCTTCCTCGGGCTCTGGTTTTGTTCCTGGGACTCTAGTATAATTCCACGGGCTCTGGTTTTATTCCTCGGGCCCTCCTTTTGTTCTTCGCGATCTGGTTTTCTTCCTTGGGCTCTGGTTTCTTTCCTCGGACTCTGGTTTTGTTCCTTGAGCTGTGGTTTTCCTCCTCTAGCTCTGGTTGTCTTCCTCAGGCTCTGGTTTTCTTCCTCGGGCTCTGCTTTTCTTCCTCGAGGGCTAGTTTTGTTCCTCGGGGTCTCGTTTTATTCCTCGGGCCCTCCTTTTGTTCTTCGCGATCTGGTTTTGTTCCTCGGGCTCTGGTATCGTTCCTCGGGCTCTGGTTTTGCTCCTCTAGCTCTGGTTGTCTTCCTCGAGCTGTGGTTTTGCTTCTCTAGCTCTCGTTGTCTTCCTCGGGCTCTGGTTTTCTTCCTCGAGGGCTGGTTTTGATCCCCGGGCTCTGGTTTTGTTCTTCCAGCTCTGCTTTAGCTCCTCGGGCACTGGTTTGGGTCCACGGGTCTCGTTTTGTTCCTCGGACCCACCATTTCTTCCTCGGTCTCTGGTTTTGTTCCTCGGTTTCTGGTGTTCTTCCTCGGGCTCTGGTTTAATTTCTCGGGTTCTGGTTTTGTTCCTCGAGCTCTGGTTTAGTTCCATTGGCTCTGGTTTTGTTCCTCAGGCTCTGGTTTTTTTCCTCGGGCTCTGGTTTTGTTCCTCGGACTCTAGTATAATTCCACGGGCTCTGGTTTTGTTCCTTGGGGCCTCCTTTTGTTCTTCGCGATCTGGTTTTGTTCCTCGGGATCTGGTTTTCTTCCTCGGGCTCTGGTTTCTTTCCTCGGGAGCTCGTTTTGTTCCTCGAGCTGTGGTTTTGCTCCTCTAGCTCTGGTTGTCTTCCTCGGGCTCTGCTTTTCTTCCTCGAGGGCTAGTTTTGTTCCTCGGGCTCTGGTTTTTTTCCTCAGGCCCTCCTTTTGTTCCTCGGGATCTGGTTTTGTTCCTCGGGCTCTGGTTTCTTTCCTCGGGAGCTCGTTTTGTTCCTCGAGCTGTGGTTTTGCTCCTCTAGCTCTCGTTGTCTTCCTCGGGCTCTGGTTTTCTTCCTCGGGCTCTGCTTTTCTTCCTCGAAGGCTAGTTCTGTTCCTCGGGCTCTGGTTTTATTCCTCGGGCCCTCCTTTTGTTCTTCGGGATCTGGTTTTGTTCCTCGGGATCTGGTTTTCTTCCTCGGGCTCTGGTTTATTTCCTCGGGCTCTGGTTTTGTTCCTCGAGCTGTGGTTTTGCTCCTCTAGCTCTGGTTGTCTTCCTCAGGCTCTGGTATTCTTCCTCGATTGCTAGTTTTGTTCCTCGGGCTCTGGTTTTATTCCTCGGGCCCTCCTTTTGTTCTTCGGGATCTGGTTTTGTTCCTCGGGCTCTGGTTTTCTTCCTCGGGCTCTGGTTTCTTTCCTCGGGCTCTGGTTTTGTTCCTCGAGCTGTGGTTTTCCTCCTCTAGCTCTGGTTGTCTTCCTCAGGCTCTGGTTTTCTTCCTCGGGCTCTGCTTTTCTTCCTCGAGGGCTAGTTTTGTTCCTCGGGGTCTCGTTTTATTCCTCGGGCCCTCCTTTTGTTCTTCGCGATCTGGTTTTGTTCCTCGGGCTCTGGTTTCGTTCCTCGGGCTCTGGTTTTGCTCCTCTAGCTCTGGTTGTCTTCCTCGAGCTGTGGTTTTGCTTCTCTAGCTCTCGTTGTCTTCCTCGGGCTCTGGTTTTCTTCCTCGAGGGCTGGTTTTGTTCCCCGGGCTCTGGTTTTGTTCTTCCAGCTCTGCTTTAGCTCCTCGGGCTCTGGTTTGGGTCCACGGGTCTCGTTTTGTTCCTCGGACCCACCATTTGTTCCTCCGTCTCTGGTTTTGTTCCTCGGTTTCTGGTGTTCTTCCTCGGGCTCTGGTTTAATTTCTCGGGTTCTGGTTTTGTTCCTCGAGCTCTGGTTTAGTTCCATTGGCTCTGGTTTTGTTCCTCAGGCTCTGGTTTTTTTCCTCGGGCTCTGGTTTTGTTCCTCGGACTCTAGTATAATTCCACGGGCTCTGGTTTTGTTCCTTGGGGCCTCCTTTTGTTCTTCGCGATCTGGTTTTGTTCCTCGGGATCTGGTTTTCTTCCTCGGGCTCTGGTTTCTTTCCTCGGGAGCTCGTTTTGTTCCTCGAGCTGTGGTTTTGCTCCTCTAGCTCTGGTTGTCTTCCTCGGGCTCTGCTTTTCTTCCTCGAGGGCTAGTTTTGTTCCTCGGGCTCTGGTTTTTTTCCTCAGGCCCTCCTTTTGTTCCTCGGGATCTGGTTTTGTTCCTCGGGCTCTGGTTTCTTTCCTCGGGAGCTCGTTTTGTTCCTCGAGCTGTGGTTTTGCTCCTCTAGCTCTCGTTGTCTTCCTTGGGCTCTGGTTTCTTTCCTCGGGCTCTGGTTTGGGTCCACGGGTCTCGTTTTGTTCCTCGGGCCCACCATTTCTTCCTCGGTCTCTGGTTTTGTTCCTCGGGTTCTGGTTTTCTTCCTCGGGCTCTGGTTTAATTTCTCGGGTTCTGGTTTTGTTCCTCGAGCTCTGGTTTAGTTCCATTGGCTCTGGTTTTGTTCCTCAGCCTCTGGTTTTTTTCCTCGCCTCTGGTTTTGTTCCTCGGACTCTAGTATAATTCCACGTGCTCTGGTTTTGTTCCTTGGGGCCTCCTTTTGTTCTTCGCGATCTGGTTTTGTTCCTCGGGATCTGGTTTTGTTCCTCGGGCTCTGGTTTCCTTCCTCGGGAGCTCGTTTTGTTCCTCGAGCTGTGGTTTTGGTCCTCTAGCTCTGGTTGTCTTCCTCGGGCTCTGGTTTTCTTCCTCGGGCTCTGCTTTTCTTCCTCGAGGGCTAGTTTTGTTCCTCGGGGTCTCGTTTTCTTCCTCGGACCCTCCTTTTGTTCTTCGGGACCTGTTTTTGTTCCTTGGGCTCTGGTTTCTTTCCTCGGGCTCTGGTTTTGTTCCTCGAGCTGTGGTTTTGCTCCTCTAGCTCTGGTTGTCTTCCTCGGGCTCTGGTTTTCTTTCTCCGGCTCTGCTTTTCTTCCTCGAGGGCTGGTTTTGTTCCCCGGGCTCTGCTTTTGTTCTTCCAGCTCTGCTTTAGCTCCTCGGGCTCTGGTTTGGGTCCATGGGTCTCGTTTTGTTCCTCGGGCCCACCATTTCTTCCTCGGTCTCTGGTTTTGTTCCTCGGGTTCTGGTTTTCTTCCTCGGGCTCTGGTTTAATTTCTTGGGTTCTGGTTTTGTTCCTCAAGCTCTGGTTTAGTTCCATTGGCTCTGGTTTTGTTCCTCAGGCTCTGGTTTTTTTCCTCGGGCTCTGGCTTTGTTCCTGGGACTCTAGTATAATTCCACGGGCTCTGGTTTTATTCCTCGGGCCCTCCTTTTGTTCTTCGCGATCTGGTTTTCTTCCTTGGGCTCTGGTTTCTTTCCTCGGACTCTGGTTTTGTTCCTCGAGCTGTGGTTTTCCTCCTCTAGCTCTGGTTGTCTTCCTCAGGCTCTGGTTTTCTTCCTCGGGCTCTGCTTTTCTTCCTCGAGGGCTAGTTTTGTTCCTCGGGGTCTCGTTTTATTCCTCGGGCCCTCCTTTTGTTCCTCGGGATCTGGTTTTGTTCCTCGGGCTCTGGTTTCGTTCCTCGGGCTCTGGTTTTGCTCCTCTAGCTCTGGTTGTCTTCCTCGAGCTGTGGTTTTGCTTCTCTAGCTCTCGTTGTCTTCCTCGGGCTCTGGTTTTCTTCCTCGAGGGCTGGTTTTGTTCCCCGGGCTCTGGTTTTGTTCTTCCAGCTCTGCTTTAGCTCCTCGGGCTCTGGTTTGGGTCCACGGGTCTCGTTTTGTTCCTCGGACCCACCATTTGTTCCTCCGTCTCTGGTTTTGTTCCTCGGTTTCTGGTGTTCTTCCTCGGGCTCTGGTTTAATTTCTCGGGTTCTGGTTTTGTTCCTCGAGCTCTGGTTTAGTTCCATTGGCTCTGGTTTTGTTCCTCAGGCTCTGGTTTTTTTCCTCGGGCTCTGGTTTTGTTCCTCGGACTCTAGTATAATTCCACGGGCTCTGGTTTTGTTCCTTGGGGCCTCCTTTTGTTCTTCGCGATCTGGTTTTGCTCCTCGGGATCTGGTTTTCTTCCTCGGGCTCTGGTTTCTTTCCTCGGGAGCTCGTTTTGTTCCTCGAGCTGTGGTTTTGCTCCTCTAGCTCTGGTTGTCTTCCTCGGGCTCTGCTTTTCTTCCTCGAGGGCTAGTTTTGTTCCTCGGGCTCTGGTTTTTTTCCTCAGGCCCTCCTTTTGTTCCTCGGGATCTGGTTTTGTTCCTCGGGCTCTGGTTTCTTTCCTCGGGAGCTCGTTTTGTTCCTCGAGCTGTGGTTTTGCTCCTCTAGCTCTCGTTGTCTTCCTTGGGCTCTGGTTTCTTTCCTCGGGCTCTGGTTTGGGTCCACGGGTCTCGTTTTGTTCCTCGGGCCCACCATTTCTTCCTCGGTCTCTGGTTTTGTTCCTCGGGTTCTGGTTTTCTTCCTCGGGCTCTGGTTTAATTTCTCGGGTTCTGGTTTTGTTCCTCGAGCTCTGGTTTAGTTCCATTGGCTCTGGTTTTGTTCCTCAGCCTCTGGTTTTTTTCCTCGCCTCTGGTTTTGTTCCTCGGACTCTAGTATAATTCCACGTGCTCTGGTTTTGTTCCTTGGGGCCTCCTTTTGTTCTTCGCGATCTGGTTTTGTTCCTCGGGATCTGGTTTTGTTCCTCGGGCTCTGGTTTCCTTCCTCGGGAGCTCGTTTTGTTCCTCGAGCTGTGGTTTTGGTCCTCTAGCTCTGGTTGTCTTCCTCGGGCTCTGGTTTTCTTCCTCGGGCTCTGCTTTTCTTCCTCGAGGGCTAGTTTTGTTCCTCGGGGTCTCGTTTTCTTCCTCGGACCCTCCTTTTGTTCTTCGGGACCTGTTTTTGTTCCTTGGGCTCTGGTTTCTTTCCTCGGGCTCTGGTTTTGTTCCTCGAGCTGTGGTTTTGCTCCTCTAGCTCTGGTTGTCTTCCTCGGGCTCTGGTTTTCTTTCTCCGGCTCTGCTTTTCTTCCTCGAGGGCTGGTTTTGTTCCCCGGGCTCTGGTTTTGTTCTTCCAGCTCTGCTTTAGCTCCTCGGGCTCTGGTTTGGGTCCATGGGTCTCGTTTTGTTCCTCGGGCCCACCATTTCTTCCTCGGTCTCTGGTTTTGTTCCTCGGGTTCTGGTTTTCTTCCTCGGGCTCTGGTTTAATTTCTTGGGTTCTGGTTTTGTTCCTCAAGCTCTGGTTTAGTTCCATTGGCTCTGGTTTTGTTCCTCAGGCTCTGGTTTTTTTCCTCGGGCTCTGGTTTTGTTCCTGGGACTCTAGTATAATTCCACGGGCTCTGGTTTTATTCCTCGGGCCCTCCTTTTGTTCTTCGCGATCTGGTTTTCTTCCTTGGGCTCTGGTTTCTTTCCTCGGACTCTGGTTTTGTTCCTCGAGCTGTGGTTTTCCTCCTCTAGCTCTGGTTGTCTTCCTCAGGCTCTGGTTTTCTTCCTCGGGCTCTGCTTTTCTTCCTCGAGGGCTAGTTTTGTTCCTCGGGGTCTCGTTTTATTCCTCGGGCCCTCCTTTTGTTCCTCGGGATCTGGTTTTGTTCCTCGGGCTCTGGTTTCGTTCCTCGGGCTCTGGTTTTGCTCCTCTAGCTCTGGTTGTCTTCCTCGAGCTGTGGTTTTGCTTCTCTAGCTCTCGTTGTCTTCCTCGGGCTCTGGTTTTCTTCCTCGAGGGCTGGTTTTGTTCCCCGGGCTCTGGTTTTGTTCTTCCAGCTCTGCTTTAGCTCCTCGGGCTCTGGTTTGGGTCCACGGGTCTCGTTTTGTTCCTCGGACCCACCATTTGTTCCTCCGTCTCTGGTTTTGTTCCTCGGTTTCTGGTGTTGTTCCTCGGGCTCTGGTTTAATTTCTCGGGTTCTGGTTTTGTTCCTCGAGCTCTGGTTTAGTTCCATTGGCTCTGGTTTTGTTCCTCAGGCTCTGGTTTTTTTCCTCGGGCTCTGGTTTTGTTCCTCGGACTCTAGTATAATTCCACGGGCTCTGGTTTTGTTCCTTGGGGCCTCCTTTTGTTCTTCGCGATCTGGTTTTGTTCCTCGGGATCTGGTTTTCTTCCTCGGGCTCTGGTTTCTTTCCTCGGGAGCTCGTTTTGTTCCTCGAGCTGTGGTTTTGCTCCTCTAGCTCTGGTTGTCTTCCTCGGGCTCTGCTTTTCTTCCTCGAGGGCTAGTTTTGTTCCTCGGGCTCTGGTTTTTTTCCTCAGGCCCTCCTTTTGTTCCTCGGGATCTGGTTTTGTTCCTCGGGCTCTGGTTTCTTTCCTCGGGAGCTCGTTTTGTTCCTCGAGCTGTGGTTTTGCTCCTCTAGCTCTCGTTGTCTTCCTTGGGCTCTGGTTTCTTTCCTCGGGCTCTGGTTTGGGTCCACGGGTCTCGTTTTGTTCCTCGGGCCCACCATTTCTTCCTCGGTCTCTGGTTTTGTTCCTCGGGTTCTGGTTTTCTTCCTCGGGCTCTGGTTTAATTTCTCGGGTTCTGGTTTTGTTCCTCGAGCTCTGGTTTAGTTCCATTGGCTCTGGTTTTGTTCCTCAGCCTCTGGTTTTTTTCCTCGCCTCTGGTTTTGTTCCTCGGACTCTAGTATAATTCCACGTGCTCTGGTTTTGTTCCTTGAGGCCTCCTTTTGTTCTTCGCGATCTGGTTTTGTTCCTCGGGATCTGGTTTTGTTCCTCGGGCTCTGGTTTCCTTCCTCGGGAGCTCGTTTTGTTCCTCGAGCTGTGGTTTTGGTCCTCTAGCTCTGGTTGTCTTCCTCGGGCTCTGGTTTTCTTCCTCGGGCTCTGCTTTTCTTCCTCGAGGGCTAGTTTTGTTCCTCGGGGTCTCGTTTTCTTCCTCGGACCCTCCTTTTGTTCTTCGGGACCTGTTTTTGTTCCTTGGGCTCTGGTTTCTTTCCTCGGGCTCTGGTTTTGTTCCTCGAGCTGTGGTTTTGCTCCTCTAGCTCTGGTTGTCTTCCTCGGGCTCTGGTTTTCTTTCTCCGGCTCTGCTTTTCTTCCTCGAGGGCTGGTTTTGTTCCCCGGGCTCTGCTTTTGTTCTTCCAGCTCTGCTTTAGCTCCTCGGGCTCTGGTTTGGGTCCATGGGTCTCGTTTTGTTCCTCGGGCCCACCATTTCTTCCTCGGTCTCTGGTTTTGTTCCTCGGGTTCTGGTTTTCTTCCTCGGGCTCTGGTTTAATTTCTTGGGTTCTGGTTTTGTTCCTCAAGCTCTGGTTTAGTTCCATTGGCTCTGGTTTTGTTCCTCAGGCTCTGGTTTTTTTCCTCGGGCTCTGGTTTTGTTCCTGGGACTCTAGTATAATTCCACGGGCTCTGGTTTTATTCCTCGGGCCCTCCTTTTGTTCTTCGCGATCTGGTTTTCTTCCTTGGGCTCTGGTTTCTTTCCTCGGACTCTGGTTTTGTTCCTCGAGCTGTGGTTTTCCTCCTCTAGCTCTGGTTGTCTTCCTCAGGCTCTGGTTTTCTTCCTCGGGCTCTGCTTTTCTTCCTCGAGGGCTAGTTTTGTTCCTCGGGGTCTCGTTTTATTCCTCGGGCCCTCCTTTTGTTCCTCGGGATCTGGTTTTGTTCCTCGGGCTCTGGTTTCGTTCCTCGGGCTCTGGTTTTGCTCCTCTAGCTCTGGTTGTCTTCCTCGAGCTGTGGTTTTGCTTCTCTAGCTCTCGTTGTCTTCCTCGGGCTCTGGTTTTCTTCCTCGAGGGCTGGTTTTGTTCCCCGGGCTCTGGTTTTGTTCTTCCAGCTCTGCTTTAGCTCCTCGGGCTCTGGTTTGGGTCCACGGGTCTCGTTTTGTTCCTCGGACCCACCATTTGTTCCTCCGTCTCTGGTTTTGTTCCTCGGTTTCTGGTGTTCTTCCTCGGGCTCTGGTTTAATTTCTCGGGTTCTGGTTTTGTTCCTCGAGCTCTGGTTTAGTTCCATTGGCTCTGGTTTTGTTCCTCAGGCTCTGGTTTTTTTCCTCGGGCTCTGGTTTTGTTCCTCGGACTCTAGTATAATTCCACGGGCTCTGGTTTTGTTCCTTGGGGCCTCCTTTTGTTCTTCGCGATCTGGTTTTGTTCCTCGGGATCTGGTTTTGTTCCTCGGGCTCTGGTTTCTTTCCTCGGGAGCTCGTTTTGTTCCTCGAGCTGTGGTTTTGCTCCTCTAGCTCTGGTTGTCTTCCTCGGGCTCTGCTTTTCTTCCTCGAGGGCTAGTTTTGTTCCTCGGGCTCTGGTTTTTTTCCTCAGGCCCTCCTTTTGTTCCTCGGGATCTGGTTTTGTTCCTCGGGCTCTGGTTTCTTTCCTCGGGAGCTCGTTTTGTTCCTCGAGCTGTGGTTTTGCTCCTCTAGCTCTCGTTGTCTTCCTCGGGCTCTGGTTTTCTTCCTCGGGCTCTGCTTTTCTTCCTCGAAGGCTAGTTCTGTTCCTCGGGCTCTGGTTTTATTCCTCGGGCCCTCCTTTTGTTCTTCGCGATCTGGTTTTGTTCCTCGGGCTCTGGTTTTCTTCCTCGGGCTCTGGTTTCTTTCCTCGGGCTCTGGTTTTGTTCCTCGAGCTGTGGTTTTCCTCCTCTAGCTCTGGTTGTCTTCCTCAGGCTCTGGTTTTCTTCCTCGGGCTCTGCTTTTCTTCCTCGAGGGCTAGTTTTGTTCCTCGGGGTCTCGTTTTATTCCTCGGGCCCTCCTTTTGTTCTTCGCGATCTGGTTTTGTTCCTCGGGCTCTGGTTTCGTTCCTCGGGCTCTGGTTTTGCTCCTCTAGCTCTGGTTGTCTTCCTCGAGCTGTGGTTTTGCTTCTCTAGCTCTCGTTGTCTTCCTCGGGCTCTGGTTTTCTTCCTCGAGGGCTGGTTTTGTTCCCCGGGCTCTGGTTTTGTTCTTCCAGCTCTGCTTTAGCTCCTCGGGCTCTGGTTTGGGTCCACGGGTCTCGTTTTGTTCCTCGGACCCACCATTTGTTCCTCCGTCTCTGGTTTTGTTCCTCGGTTTCTGGTGTTCTTCCTCGGGCTCTGGTTTAATTTCTCGGGTTCTGGTTTTGTTCCTCGAGCTCTGGTTTAGTTCCATTGGCTCTGGTTTTGTTCCTCAGGCTCTGGTTTTTTTCCTCGGGCTCTGGTTTTGTTCCTCGGACTCTAGTATAATTCCACGGGCTCTGGTTTTGTTCCTTGGGGCCTCCTTTTGTTCTTCGCGATCTGGTTTTGTTCCTCGGGATCTGGTTTTCTTCCTCGGGCTCTGGTTTCTTTCCTCGGGAGCTCGTTTTGTTCCTCGAGCTGTGGTTTTGCTCCTCTAGCTCTGGTTGTCTTCCTCGGGCTCTGCTTTTCTTCCTCGAGGGCTAGTTTTGTTCCTCGGGCTCTGGTTTTTTTCCTCAGGCCCTCCTTTTGTTCCTCGGGATCTGGTTTTGTTCCTCGGGCTCTGGTTTCTTTCCTCGGGAGCTCGTTTTGTTCCTCGAGCTGTGGTTTTGCTCCTCTAGCTCTCGTTGTCTTCCTTGGGCTCTGGTTTCTTTCCTCGGGCTCTGGTTTGGGTCCACGGGTCTCGTTTTGTTCCTCGGGCCCACCATTTCTTCCTCGGTCTCTGGTTTTGTTCCTCGGGTTCTGGTTTTCTTCCTCGGGCTCTGGTTTAGTTCCATTGGCTCTGGTTTTTTTCCTCAGCCTCTGGTTTTTTTCCTCGCCTCTGGTTTTGTTCCTCGGACTCTAGTATAATTCCACGTGCTCTGGTTTTGTTCCTTGGGGCCTCCTTTTGTTCTTCGCGATCTGGTTTTGTTCCTCGGGATCTGGTTTTGTTCCTCGGGCTCTGGTTTCCTTCCTCGGGAGCTCGTTTTGTTCCTCGAGCTGTGGTTTTGCTCCTCTAGCTCTGGTTGTCTTCCTCGGGCTCTGCTTTTCTTCCTCGAGGGCTAGTTTTGTTCCTCGGGGTCTCGTTTTCTTCCTCGGACCCTCCTTTTGTTCTTCGGAACCTGTTTTTGTTCCTTGGGCTCTGGTTTCTTTCCTCGGGCTCTGGTTTTGTTCCTCGAGCTGTGGTTTTGCTCCTCTAGCTCTGGTTGTCTTCCTCGGGCTCTGGTTTTCTTTCTCCGGCTCTGCTTTTCTTCCTCGAGGGCTGGTTTTGTTCCCCGGGCTCTGCTTTTGTTCTTCCAGCTCTGCTTTAGCTCCTCGGGCTCTGGTTTGGGTCCATGGGTCTCGTTTTGTTCCTCGGGCCCACCATTTCTTCCTCGGTCTCTGGTTTTGTTCCTCGGGTTCTGGTTTTCTTCCTCGGGCTCTGGTTTAATTTCTTGGGTTCTGGTTTTGTTCCTCAAGCTCTGGTTTAGTTCCATTGGCTCTGGTTTTGTTCCTCAGGCTCTGGTTTTTTTCCTCGGGCTCTGGTTTTGTTCCTGGGACTCTAGTATAATTCCACGGGCTCTGGTTTTATTCCTCGGGCCCTCCTTTTGTTCTTCGCGATCTGGTTTTCTTCCTTGGGCTCTGGTTTCTTTCCTCGGACTCTGGTTTTGTTCCTCGAGCTGTGGTTTTCCTCCTCTAGCTCTGGTTGTCTTCCTCAGGCTCTGGTTTTCTTCCTCGGGCTCTGCTTTTCTTCCTCGAGGGCTAGTTTTGTTCCTCGGGGTCTCGTTTTATTCCTCGGGCCCTCCTTTTGTTCCTCGGGATCTGGTTTTGTTCCTCGGGCTCTGGTTTCGTTCCTCGGGCTCTGGTTTTGCTCCTCTAGCTCTGGTTGTCTTCCTCGAGCTGTGGTTTTGCTTCTCTAGCTCTCGTTGTCTTCCTCGGGCTCTGGTTTTCTTCCTCGAGGGCTGGTTTTGTTCCCCGGGCTCTGGTTTTGTTCTTCCAGCTCTGCTTTAGCTCCTCGGGCTCTGGTTTGGGTCCACGGGTCTCGTTTTTTTCCTCGGACCCACCATTTGTTCCTCCGTCTCTGGTTTTGTTCCTCGGTTTCTGGTGTTCTTCCTCGGGCTCTGGTTTAATTTCTCGGGTTCTGGTTTTGTTCCTCGAGCTCTGGTTTAGTTCCATTGGCTCTGGTTTTGTTCCTCAGGCTCTGGTTTTTTTCCTCGGGCTCTGGTTTTGTTCCTCGGACTCTAGTATAATTCCACGGGCTCTGGTTTTGTTCCTTGGGGCCTCCTTTTGTTCTTCGCGATCTGGTTTTGTTCCTCGGGCTCTGGTTTTCTTCCTCGGGCTCTGGTTTCTTTCCTCGGGAGCTCGTTTTGTTCCTCGAGCTGTGGTTTTGCTCCTCTAGCTCTGCTTGTCTTCCTCGGGCTCTGGTTTTCTTCCTCGAGGGCTAGTTTTCTTCCTCGGGGTCTCGTTTTATTCCTCGGACCCTCCTTTTGTTCTTCGGGATCTGGTTTTGTTCCTCGGGATCTGGTTTTCTTCCTCGGGCTCTGGTTTATTTCCTCGGGCTCTGGTTTTGTTCCTCGAGCTGTGGTTTTTCTCCTCTAGCTCTGGTTGTCTTCCTCAGGCTCTGGTATTCTTCCTCGATTGCTAGTTTTGTTCCTCGGGCTCTGGTTTTATTCCTCGGGCCCTCCTTTTGTTCTTCGGGATCTGGTTTTGTTCCTCGGGCTCTGGTTTTCTTCCTCGGGCTCTGGTTTCTTTCCTCGGGCTCTGGTTTTGTTCCTCGAGCTGTGGTTTTCCTCCTCTAGCTCTGGTTGTCTTCCTCAGGCTCTGGTTTTCTTCCTCGGGCTCTGCTTTTCTTCCTCGAGGGCTAGTTTTGTTCCTCGGGGTCTCGTTTTATTCCTCGGGCCCTCCTTTTGTTCTTCGCGATCTGGTTTTGTTCCTCGGGCTCTGGTTTCGTTCCTCGGGCTCTGGTTTTGCTCCTCTAGCTCTGGTTGTCTTCCTCGAGCTGTGGTTTTGCTTCTCTAGCTCTCGTTGTCTTCCTCGGGCTCTGGTTTTCTTCCTCGAGGGCTGGTTTTGTTCCCCGGGCTCTGGTTTTTTTCTTCCAGCTCTGCTTTAGCTCCTCGGGCTCTGGTTTGGGTCCACGGGTCTCGTTTTGTTCCTCGGACCCACCATTTGTTCCTCCGTCTCTGGTTTTGTTCCTCGGTTTCTGGTGTTCTTCCTCGGGCTCTGGTTTAATTTCTCGGGTTCTGGTTTTGTTCCTCGAGCTCTGGTTTAGTTCCATTGGCTCTGGTTTTGTTCCTCAGGCTCTGGTTTTTTTCCTCGGGCTCTGGTTTTGTTCCTCGGACTCTAGTATAATTCCACGGGCTCTGGTTTTGTTCCTTGGGGCCTCCTTTTGTTCTTCGCGATCTGGTTTTGTTCCTCGGGATCTGGTTTTCTTCCTCGGGCTCTGGTTTCTTTCCTCGGGAGCTCGTTTTGTTCCTCGAGCTGTGGTTTTGCTCCTCTAGCTCTGGTTGTCTTCCTCGGGCTCTGCTTTTCTTCCTCGAGGGCTAGTTTTGTTCCTCGGGCTCTGGTTTTTTTCCTCAGGCCCTCCTTTTGTTCCTCGGGATCTGGTTTTGTTCCTCGGGCTCTGGTTTCTTTCCTCGGGAGCTCGTTTTGTTCCTCGAGCTGTGGTTTTGCTCCTCTAGCTCTCGTTGTCTTCCTTGGGCTCTGGTTTCTTTCCTCGGGCTCTGGTTTGGGTCCACGGGTCTCGTTTTGTTCCTCGGGCCCACCATTTCTTCCTCGGTCTCTGGTTTTGTTCCTCGGGTTCTGGTTTTCTTCCTCGGGCTCTGGTTTAGTTCCATTGGCTCTGGTTTTGTTCCTCAGCCTCTGGTTTTTTTCCTCGCCTCTGGTTTTGTTCCTCGGACTCTAGTATAATTCCACGTGCTCTGGTTTTGTTCCTTGGGGCCTCCTTTTGTTCTTCGCGATCTGGTTTTGTTCCTCGGGATCTGGTTTTGTTCCTCGGGCTCTGGTTTCCTTCCTCGGGAGCTCGTTTTGTTCCTCGAGCTGTGGTTTTGGTCCTCTAGCTCTCGTTGTCTTCCTCGGGCTCTGCTTTTCTTCCTCGAGGGCTAGTTTTGTTCCTCGGGGTCTCGTTTTCTTCCTCGGACCCTCCTTTTGTTCTTCGGAACCTGTTTTTGTTCCTTGGGCTCTGGTTTCTTTCCTCGGGCTCTGGTTTTGTTCCTCGAGCTGTGGTTTTGCTCCTCTAGCTCTGGTTGTCTTCCTCGGGCTCTGGTTTTCTTTCTCCGGCTCTGCTTTTATTCCTCGAGGGCTGGTTTTGTTCCCTGGGCTCTGCTTTTGTTCTTCCAGCTCTGCTTTAGCTCCTCGGGCTCTGGTTTGGGTCCATGGGTCTCGTTTTGTTCCTCGGGCCCACCATTTCTTTCTCGGTCTCTGGTTTTGTTCCTCGGGTTCTGGTTTTCTTCCTCGGGCTCTGGTTTAATTTCTTGGGTTCTGGTTTTGTTCCTCAAGCTCTGGTTTAGTTCCATTGGCTCTGGTTTTGTTCCTCAGGCTCTGGTTTTTTTCCTCGGGCTCTGGTTTTGTTCCTGGGACTCTAGTATAATTCCACGGGCTCTGGTTTTATTCCTCGGGCCCTCCTTTTGTTCTTCGCGATCTGGTTTTCTTCCTTGGGCTCTGGTTTCTTTCCTCGGACTCTGGTTTTGTTCCTCGAGCTGTGGTTTTCCTCCTCTAGCTCTGGTTGTCTTCCTCAGGCTCTGGTTTTCTTCCTCGGGCTCTGCTTTTCTTCCTCGAGGGCTAGTTTTGTTCCTCGGGGTCTCGTTTTATTCCTCGGGCCCTCCTTTTGTTCCTCGGGATCTGGTTTTGTTCCTCGGGCTCTGGTTTCGTTCCTCGGGCTCTGGTTTTGCTCCTCTAGCTCTGGTTGTCTTCCTCGAGCTGTGGTTTTGCTTCTCTAGCTCTCGTTGTCTTCCTCGGGCTCTGGTTTTCTTCCTCGAGGGCTGGTTTTGTTCCCCGGGCTCTGGTTTTGTTCTTCCAGCTCTGCTTTAGCTCCTCGGGCTCTGGTTTGGGTCCACGGGTCTCGTTTTTTTCCTCGGACCCACCATTTGTTCCTCCGTCTCTGGTTTTGTTCCTCGGTTTCTGGTGTTCTTCCTCGGGCTCTGGTTTAATTTCTCGGGTTCTGGTTTTGTTCCTCGAGCTCTGGTTTAGTTCCATTGGCTCTGGTTTTGTTCCTCAGGCTCTGGTTTTTTTCCTCTGACTCTGGTTTTGTTCCTCGGACTCTAGTATAATTCCACGGGCTCTGGTTTTGTTCCTTGGGGCCTCCTTTTGTTCTTCGCGATCTGGTTTTGTTCCTCGGGATCTGGTTTTCTTCCTCGGGCTCTGGTTTCTTTCCTCGGGAGCTCGTTTTGTTCCTCGAGCTGTGGTTTTGCTCCTCTAGCTCTGGTTGTCTTCCTCGGGCTCTGCTTTTCTTCCTCGAGGGCTAGTTTTGTTCCTCGGGCTCTGGTTTTTTTCCTCAGGCCCTCCTTTTGTTCCTCGGGATCTGGTTTTGTTCCTCGGGCTCTGGTTTCTTTCCTCGGGAGCTCGTTTTGTTCCTCGAGCTGTGGTTTTGCTCCTCTAGCTCTCGTTGTCTTCCTTGGGCTCTGGTTTCTTTCCTCGGGCTCTGGTTTGGGTCCACGGGTCTCGTTTTGTTCCTCGGGCCCACCATTTCTTCCTCGGTCTCTGGTTTTGTTCCTCGGGTTCTGGTTTTCTTCCTCGGGCTCTGGTTTAGTTCCATTGGCTCTGGTTTTGTTCCTCAGCCTCTGGTTTTTTTCCTCGCCTCTGGTTTTGTTCCTCGGACTCTAGTATAATTCCACGTGCTCTGGTTTTGTTCCTTGGGGCCTCCTTTTGTTCTTCGCGATCTGGTTTTGTTCCTCGGGATCTGGTTTTGTTCCTCGGGCTCTGGTTTCCTTCCTCGGGAGCTCGTTTTGTTCCTCGAGCTGTGGTTTTGGTCCTCTAGCTCTCGTTGTCTTCCTCGGGCTCTGCTTTTCTTCCTCGAGGGCTAGTTTTGTTCCTCGGGGTCTCGTTTTCTTCCTCGGACCCTCCTTTTGTTCTTCGGAACCTGTTTTTGTTCCTTGGGCTCTGGTTTCTTTCCTCGGGCTCTGGTTTTGTTCCTCGAGCTGTGGTTTTGCTCCTCTAGCTCTGGTTGTCTTCCTCGGGCTCTGGTTTTCTTTCTCCGGCTCTGCTTTTATTCCTCGAGGGCTGGTTTTGTTCCCCGGGCTCTGCTTTTGTTCTTCCAGCTCTGCTTTAGCTCCTCGGGCTCTGGTTTGGGTCCATGGGTCTCGTTTTGTTCCTCGGGCCCACCATTTCTTTCTCGGTCTCTGGTTTTGTTCCTCGGGTTCTGGTTTTCTTCCTCGGGCTCTGGTTTAATTTCTTGGGTTCTGGTTTTGTTCCTCAAGCTCTGGTTTAGTTCCATTGGCTCTGGTTTTGTTCCTCAGGCTCTGGTTTTTTTCCTCGGGCTCTGGTTTTGTTCCTGGGACTCTAGTATAATTCCACGGGCTCTGGTTTTATTCCTCGGGCCCTCCTTTTGTTCTTCGCGATCTGGTTTTCTTCCTTGGGCTCTGGTTTCTTTCCTCGGACTCTGGTTTTGTTCCTCGAGCTGTGGTTTTCCTCCTCTAGCTCTGGTTGTCTTCCTCAGGCTCTGGTTTTCTTCCTCGGGCTCTGCTTTTCTTCCTCGAGGGCTAGTTTTGTTCCTCGGGGTCTCGTTTTATTCCTCGGGCCCTCCTTTTGTTCCTCGGGATCTGGTTTTGTTCCTCGGGCTCTGGTTTCGTTCCTCGGGCTCTGGTTTTGCTCCTCTAGCTCTGGTTGTCTTCCTCGAGCTGTGGTTTTGCTTCTCTAGCTCTCGTTGTCTTCCTCGGGCTCTGGTTTTCTTCCTCGAGGGCTGGTTTTGTTCCCCGGGCTCTGGTTTTGTTCTTCCAGCTCTGCTTTAGCTCCTCGGGCTCTGGTTTGGGTCCACGGGTCTCGTTTTTTTCCTCGGACCCACCATTTGTTCCTCCGTCTCTGGTTTTGTTCCTCGGTTTCTGGTGTTCTTCCTCGGGCTCTGGTTTAATTTCTCGGGTTCTGGTTTTGTTCCTCGAGCTCTGGTTTAGTTCCATTGGCTCTGGTTTTGTTCCTCAGGCTCTGGTTTTTTTCCTCTGACTCTGGTTTTGTTCCTCGGACTCTAGTATAATTCCACGGGCTCTGGTTTTGTTCCTTGGGGCCTCCTTTTGTTCTTCGCGATCTGGTTTTGTTCCTCGGGCTCTGGTTTTCTTCCTCGGGCTCTGGTTTTGTTCCTGGGACTCTAGTATAATTCCACGGGCTCTGGTTTTATTCCTCGGGCCCTCCTTTTGTTCTTCGCGATCTGGTTTTCTTCCTTGGGCTCTGGTTTCTTTCCTCGGACTCTGGTTTTGTTCCTTGAGCTGTGGTTTTCCTCCTCTAGCTCTGGTTGTCTTCCTCAGGCTCTGGTTTTCTTCCTCGGGCTCTGCTTTTCTTCCTCGAGGGCTAGTTTTGTTCCTCGGGGTCTCGTTTTATTCCTCGGGCCCTCCTTTTGTTCTTCGCGATCTGGTTTTGTTCCTCGGGCTCTGGTATCGTTCCTCGGGCTCTGGTTTTGCTCCTCTAGCTCTGGTTGTCTTCCTCGAGCTGTGGTTTTGCTTCTCTAGCTCTCGTTGTCTTCCTCGGGCTCTGGTTTTCTTCCTCGAGGGCTGGTTTTGATCCCCGGGCTCTGGTTTTGTTCTTCCAGCTCTGCTTTAGCTCCTCGGGCACTGGTTTGGGTCCACGGGTCTCGTTTTGTTCCTCGGACCCACCATTTGTTCCTCCGTCTCTGGTTTTGTTCCTCGGTTTCTGGTGTTCTTCCTCGGGCTCTGGTTTAATTTCTCGGGTTCTGGTTTTGTTCCTCGAGCTCTGGTTTAGTTCCATTGGCTCTGGTTTTGTTCCTCAGGCTCTGGTTTTTTTCCTCGGGCTCTGGTTTTGTTCCTCGGACTCTAGTATAATTCCACGGGCTCTGGTTTTGTTCCTTGGGGCCTCCTTTTGTTCTTCGCGATCTGGTTTTGTTCCTCGGGATCTGGTTTTCTTCCTCGGGCTCTGGTTTCTTTCCTCGGGAGCTCGTTTTGTTCCTCGAGCTGTGGTTTTGCTCCTCTAGCTCTGGTTGTCTTCCTCGGGCTCTGCTTTTCTTCCTCGAGGGCTAGTTTTGTTCCTCGGGCTCTGGTTTTTTTCCTCAGGCCCTCCTTTTGTTCCTCGGGATCTGGTTTTGTTCCTCGGGCTCTGGTTTCTTTCCTCGGGAGCTCGTTTTGTTCCTCGAGCTGTGGTTTTGCTCCTCTAGCTCTCGTTGTCTTCCTCGGGCTCTGGTTTTCTTCCTCGGGCTCTGCTTTTCTTCCTCGAAGGCTAGTTCTGTTCCTCGGGCTCTGGTTTTATTCCTCGGGCCCTCCTTTTGTTCTTCGGGATCTGGTTTTGTTCCTCGGGATCTGGTTTTCTTCCTCGGGCTCTGGTTTATTTCCTCGGGCTCTGGTTTTGTTCCTCGAGCTGTGGTTTTGCTCCTCTAGCTCTGGTTGTCTTCCTCAGGCTCTGGTATTCTTCCTCGATTGCTAGTTTTGTTCCTCGGGCTCTGGTTTTATTCCTCGGGCCCTCCTTTTGTTCTTCGGGATCTGGTTTTGTTCCTCGGGCTCTGGTTTTCTTCCTCGGGCTCTGGTTTCTTTCCTCGGGCTCTGGTTTTGTTCCTCGAGCTGTGGTTTTCCTCCTCTAGCTCTGGTTGTCTTCCTCAGGCTCTGGTTTTCTTCCTCGGGCTCTGCTTTTCTTCCTCGAGGGCTAGTTTTGTTCCTCGGGGTCTCGTTTTATTCCTCGGGCCCTCCTTTTGTTCTTCGCGATCTGGTTTTGTTCCTCGGGCTCTGGTTTCGTTCCTCGGGCTCTGGTTTTGCTCCTCTAGCTCTGGTTGTCTTCCTCGAGCTGTGGTTTTGCTTCTCTAGCTCTCGTTGTCTTCCTCGGGCTCTGGTTTTCTTCCTCGAGGGCTGGTTTTGTTCCCCGGGCTCTGCTTTTGTTCTTCCAGCTCTGCTTTAGCTCCTCGGGCTCTGGTTTGGGTCCACGGGTCTCGTTTTGTTCCTCGGACCCACCATTTGTTCCTCCGTCTCTGGTTTTGTTCCTCGGTTTCTGGTGTTCTTCCTCGGGCTCTGGTTTAATTTCTCGGGTTCTGGTTTTGTTCCTCGAGCTCTGGTTTAGTTCCATTGGCTCTGGTTTTGTTCCTCAGGCTCTGGTTTTTTTCCTCGGGCTCTGGTTTTGTTCCTCGGACTCTAGTATAATTCCACGGGCTCTGGTTTTGTTCCTTGGGGCCTCCTTTTGTTCTTCGCGATCTGGTTTTGTTCCTCGGGATCTGGTTTTCTTCCTCGGGCTCTGGTTTCTTTCCTCGGGAGCTCGTTTTGTTCCTCGAGCTGTGGTTTTGCTCCTCTAGCTCTGCTTGTCTTCCTCGGGCTCTGCTTTTCTTCCTCGAGGGCTAGTTTTGTTCCTCGGGCTCTGGTTTTTTTCCTCAGGCCCTCCTTTTGTTCCTCGGGATCTGGTTTTGTTCCTCGGGCTCTGGTTTCTTTCCTCGGGAGCTCGTTTTGTTCCTCGAGCTGTGGTTTTGCTCCTCTAGCTCTCGTTGTCTTCCTTGGGCTCTGGTTTCTTTCCTCGGGCTCTGGTTTGGGTCCACGGGTCTCGTTTTGTTCCTCGGGCCCACCATTTCTTCCTCGGTCTCTGGTTTTGTTCCTCGGGTTCTGGTTTTCTTCCTCGGGCTCTGGTTTAATTTCTCGGGTTCTGGTTTTGTTCCTCGAGCTCTGGTTTAGTTCCATTGGCTCTGGTTTTGTTCCTCAGCCTCTGGTTTTTTTCCTCGCCTCTGGTTTTGTTCCTCGGACTCTAGTATAATTCCACGTGCTCTGGTTTTGTTCCTTGGGGCCTCCTTTTGTTCTTCGCGATCTGGTTTTGTTCCTCGGGATCTGGTTTTGTTCCTCGGGCTCTGGTTTCCTTCCTCGGGAGCTCGTTTTGTTCCTCGAGCTGTGGTTTTGGTCCTCTAGCTCTGGTTGTCTTCCTCGGGCTCTGGTTTTCTTCCTCGGGCTCTGCTTTTCTTCCTCGAGGGCTAGTTTTGTTCCTCGGGGTCTCGTTTTCTTCCTCGGACCCTCCTTTTGTTCTTCGGAACCTGTTTTTGTTCCTTGGGCTCTGGTTTCTTTCCTCGGGCTCTGGTTTTGTTCCTCGAGCTGTGGTTTTGCTCCTCTAGCTCTGGTTGTCTTCCTCGGGCTCTGGTTTTCTTTCTCCGGCTCTGCTTTTATTCCTCGAGGGCTGGTTTTGTTCCCCGGGCTCTGCTTTTGTTCTTCCAGCTCTGCTTTAGCTCCTCGGGCTCTGGTTTGGGTCCATGGGTCTCGTTTTGTTCCTCGGGCCCACCATTTCTTCCTCGGTCTCTGGTTTTGTTCCTCGGGTTCTGGTTTTCTTCCTCGGGCTCTGGTTTAATTTCTTGGGTTCTGGTTTTGTTCCTCAAGCTCTGGTTTAGTTCCATTGGCTCTGGTTTTGTTCCTCAGGCTCTGGTTTTTTTCCTCGGGCTCTGGTTTTGTTCCTGGGACTCTAGTATAATTCCACGGGCTCTGGTTTTATTCCTCGGGCCCTCCTTTTGTTCTTCGCGATCTGGTTTTCTTCCTTGGGCTCTGGTTTCTTTCCTCGGACTCTGGTTTTGTTCCTCGAGCTGTGGTTTTCCTCCTCTAGCTCTGGTTGTCTTCCTCAGGCTCTGGTTTTCTTCCTCGGGCTCTGCTTTTCTTCCTCGAGGGCTAGTTTTGTTCCTCGGGGTCTCGTTTTATTCCTCGGGCCCTCCTTTTGTTCCTCGGGATCTGGTTTTGTTCCTCGGGCTCTGGTTTCGTTCCTCGGGCTCTGGTTTTGCTCCTCTAGCTCTGGTTGTCTTCCTCGAGCTGTGGTTTTGCTTCTCTAGCTCTCGTTGTCTTCCTCGGGCTCTGGTTTTCTTCCTCGAGGGCTGGTTTTGTTCCCCGGGCTCTGGTTTTGTTCTTCCAGCTCTGCTTTAGCTCCTCGGGCTCTGGTTTGGGTCCACGGGTCTCGTTTTGTTCCTCGGACCCACCATTTGTTCCTCCGTCTCTGGTTTTGTTCCTCGGTTTCTGGTGTTCTTCCTCGGGCTCTGGTTTAATTTCTCGGGTTCTGGTTTTGTTCCTCGAGCTCTGGTTTAGTTCCATTGGCTCTGGTTTTGTTCCTCAGGCTCTGGTTTTTTTCCTCGGGCTCTGGTTTTGTTCCTCGGACTCTAGTATAATTCCACGGGCTCTGGTTTTGTTCCTTGGGGCCTCCTTTTGTTCTTCGCGATCTGGTTTTGCTCCTCGGGATCTGGTTTTCTTCCTCGGGCTCTGGTTTCTTTCCTCGGGAGCTCGTTTTGTTCCTCGAGCTGTGGTTTTGCTCCTCTAGCTCTGGTTGTCTTCCTCGGGCTCTGCTTTTCTTCCTCGAGGGCTAGTTTTGTTCCTCGGGCTCTGGTTTTTTTCCTCAGGCCCTCCTTTTGTTCCTCGGGATCTGGTTTTGTTCCTCGGGCTCTGGTTTCTTTCCTCGGGAGCTCGTTTTGTTCCTCGAGCTGTGGTTTTGCTCCTCTAGCTCTCGTTGTCTTCCTTGGGCTCTGGTTTCTTTCCTCGGGCTCTGGTTTGGGTCCACGGGTCTCGTTTTGTTCCTCGGGCCCACCATTTCTTCCTCGGTCTCTGGTTTTGTTCCTCGGGTTCTGGTTTTCTTCCTCGGGCTCTGGTTTAATTTCTCGGGTTCTGGTTTTGTTCCTCGAGCTCTGGTTTAGTTCCATTGGCTCTGGTTTTGTTCCTCAGCCTCTGGTTTTTTTCCTCGCCTCTGGTTTTGTTCCTCGGACTCTAGTATAATTCCACGTGCTCTGGTTTTGTTCCTTGGGGCCTCCTTTTGTTCTTCGCGATCTGGTTTTGTTCCTCGGGATCTGGTTTTGTTCCTCGGGCTCTGGTTTCCTTCCTCGGGAGCTCGTTTTGTTCCTCGAGCTGTGGTTTTGGTCCTCTAGCTCTGGTTGTCTTCCTCGGGCTCTGGTTTTCTTCCTCGGGCTCTGCTTTTCTTCCTCGAGGGCTAGTTTTGTTCCTCGGGGTCTCGTTTTCTTCCTCGGACCCTCCTTTTGTTCTTCGGGACCTGTTTTTGTTCCTTGGGCTCTGGTTTCTTTCCTCGGGCTCTGGTTTTGTTCCTCGAGCTGTGGTTTTGCTCCTCTAGCTCTGGTTGTCTTCCTCGGGCTCTGGTTTTCTTTCTCCGGCTCTGCTTTTATTCCTCGAGGGCTGGTTTTGTTCCCCGGGCTCTGCTTTTGTTCTTCCAGCTCTGCTTTAGCTCCTCGGGCTCTGGTTTGGGTCCATGGGTCTCGTTTTGTTCCTCGGGCCCACCATTTCTTCCTCGGTCTCTGGTTTTGTTCCTCGGGTTCTGGTTTTCTTCCTCGGGCTCTGGTTTAATTTCTTGGGTTCTGGTTTTGTTCCTCAAGCTCTGGTTTAGTTCCATTGGCTCTGGTTTTGTTCCTCAGGCTCTGGTTTTTTTCCTCGGGCTCTGGTTTTGTTCCTGGGACTCTAGTATAATTCCACGGGCTCTGGTTTTATTCCTCGGGCCCTCCTTTTGTTCTTCGCGATCTGGTTTTCTTCCTTGGGCTCTGGTTTCTTTCCTCGGACTCTGGTTTTGTTCCTCGAGCTGTGGTTTTCCTCCTCTAGCTCTGGTTGTCTTCCTCAGGCTCTGGTTTTCTTCCTCGGGCTCTGCTTTTCTTCCTCGAGGGCTAGTTTTGTTCCTCGGGGTCTCGTTTTATTCCTCGGGCCCTCCTTTTGTTCCTCGGGATCTGGTTTTGTTCCTCGGGCTCTGGTTTCGTTCCTCGGGCTCTGGTTTTGCTCCTCTAGCTCTGGTTGTCTTCCTCGAGCTGTGGTTTTGCTTCTCTAGCTCTCGTTGTCTTCCTCGGGCTCTGGTTTTCTTCCTCGAGGGCTGGTTTTGTTCCCCGGGCTCTGGTTTTGTTCTTCCAGCTCTGCTTTAGCTCCTCGGGCTCTGGTTTGGGTCCACGGGTCTCGTTTTGTTCCTCGGACCCACCATTTGTTCCTCCGTCTCTGGTTTTGTTCCTCGGTTTCTGGTGTTCTTCCTCGGGCTCTGGTTTAATTTCTCGGGTTCTGGTTTTGTTCCTCGAGCTCTGGTTTAGTTCCATTGGCTCTGGTTTTGTTCCTCAGGCTCTGGTTTTTTTCCTCGGGCTCTGGTTTTGTTCCTCGGACTCTAGTATAATTCCACGGGCTCTGGTTTTGTTCCTTGGGGCCTCCTTTTGTTCTTCGCGATCTGGTTTTGTTCCTCGGGATCTGGTTTTCTTCCTCGGGCTCTGGTTTCTTTCCTCGGGAGCTCGTTTTGTTCCTCGAGCTGTGGTTTTGCTCCTCTAGCTCTGGTTGTCTTCCTCGGGCTCTGCTTTTCTTCCTCGAGGGCTAGTTTTGTTCCTCGGGCTCTGGTTTTTTTCCTCAGGCCCTCCTTTTGTTCCTCGGGATCTGGTTTTGTTCCTCGGGCTCTGGTTTCTTTCCTCGGGAGCTCGTTTTGTTCCTCGAGCTGTGGTTTTGCTCCTCTAGCTCTCGTTGTCTTCCTTGGGCTCTGGTTTCTTTCCTCGGGCTCTGGTTTGGGTCCACGGGTCTCGTTTTGTTCCTCGGGCCCACCATTTCTTCCTCGGTCTCTGGTTTTGTTCCTCGGGTTCTGGTTTTCTTCCTCGGGCTCTGGTTTAATTTCTCGGGTTCTGGTTTTGTTCCTCGAGCTCTGGTTTAGTTCCATTGGCTCTGGTTTTGTTCCTCAGCCTCTGGTTTTTTTCCTCGCCTCTGGTTTTGTTACTCGGACTCTAGTATAATTCCACGTGCTCTGGTTTTGTTCCTTGAGGCCTCCTTTTGTTCTTCGTGATCTGGTTTTGTTCCTCGGGATCTGGTTTTGTTCCTCGGGCTCTGGTTTCCTTCCTCGGGAGCTCGTTTTGTTCCTCGAGCTGTGGTTTTGGTCCTCTAGCTCTGGTTGTCTTCCTCGGGCTCTGGTTTTCTTCCTCGGGCTCTGCTTTTCTTCCTCGAGGGCTAGTTTTGTTCCTCGGGGTCTCGTTTTCTTCCTCGGACCCTCCTTTTGTTCTTCGGGACCTGTTTTTGTTCCTTGGGCTCTGGTTTCTTTCCTCGGGCTCTGGTTTTGTTCCTCGAGCTGTGGTTTTGCTCCTCTAGCTCTGGTTGTCTTCCTCGGGCTCTGGTTTTCTTTCTCCGGCTCTGCTTTTCTTCCTCGAGGGCTGGTTTTGTTCCCCGGGCTCTGGTTTTGTTCTTCCAGCTCTGCTTTAGCTCCTCGGGCTCTGGTTTGGGTCCATGGGTCTCGTTTTGTTCCTCGGGCCCACCATTTCTTCCTCGGTCTCTGGTTTTGTTCCTCGGGTTCTGGTTTTCTTCCTCGGGCTCTGGTTTAATTTCTTGGGTTCTGGTTTTGTTCCTCAAGCTCTGGTTTAGTTCCATTGGCTCTGGTTTTGTTCCTCAGGCTCTGGTTTTTTTCCTCGGGCTCTGGTTTTGTTCCTGGGACTCTAGTATAATTCCACGGGCTCTGGTTTTATTCCTCGGGCCCTCCTTTTGTTCTTCGCAATCTGGTTTTCTTCCTTGGGCTCTGGTTTCTTTCCTCGGACTCTGGTTTTGTTCCTCGAGCTGTGGTTTTCCTCCTCTAGCTCTGGTTGTCTTCCTCAGGCTCTGGTTTTCTTCCTCGGGCTCTGCTTTTCTTCCTCGAGGGCTAGTTTTGTTCCTCGGGGTCTCGTTTTATTCCTCGGGCCCTCCTTTTGTTCCTCGGGATCTGGTTTTGTTCCTCGGGCTCTGGTTTCGTTCCTCGGGCTCTGGTTTTGCTCCTCTAGCTCTGGTTGTCTTCCTCGAGCTGTGGTTTTGCTTCTCTAGCTCTCGTTGTCTTCCTCGGGCTCTGGTTTTCTTCCTCGAGGGCTGGTTTTGTTCCCCGGGCTCTGGTTTTGTTCTTCCAGCTCTGCTTTAGCTCCTCGGGCTCTGGTTTGGGTCCACGGGTCTCGTTTTGTTCCTCGGACCCACCATTTGTTCCTCCGTCTCTGGTTTTGTTCCTCGGTTTCTGGTGTTCTTCCTCGGGCTCTGGTTTAATTTCTCGGGTTCTGGTTTTGTTCCTCGAGCTCTGGTTTAGTTCCATTGGCTCTGGTTTTGTTCCTCAGGCTCTGGTTTTTTTCCTCGGGCTCTGGTTTTGTTCCTCGGACTCTAGTATAATTCCACGGGCTCTGGTTTTGTTCCTTGGGGCCTCCTTTTGTTCTTCGCGATCTGGTTTTGTTCCTCGGGATCTGGTTTTGTTCCTCGGGCTCTGGTTTCTTTCCTCGGGAGCTCGTTTTGTTCCTCGAGCTGTGGTTTTGCTCCTCTAGCTCTGGTTGTCTTCCTCGGGCTCTGCTTTTCTTCCTCGAGGGCTAGTTTTGTTCCTCGGGCTCTGGTTTTTTTCCTCAGGCCCTCCTTTTGTTCCTCGGGATCTGGTTTTGTTCCTCGGGCTCTGGTTTCTTTCCTCGGGAGCTCGTTTTGTTCCTCGAGCTGTGGTTTTGCTCCTCTAGCTCTCGTTGTCTTCCTCGGGCTCTGGTTTTCTTCCTCGGGCTCTGCTTTTCTTCCTCGAAGGCTAGTTCTGTTCCTCGGGCTCTGGTTTTATTCCTCGGGCCCTCCTTTTGTTCTTCGGGATCTGGTTTTGTTCCTCGGGCTCTGGTTTTCTTCCTCGGGCTCTGGTTTCTTTCCTCGGGCTCTGGTTTTGTTCCTCGAGCTGTGGTTTTCCTCCTCTAGCTCTGGTTGTCTTCCTCAGGCTCTGGTTTTCTTCCTCGGGCTCTGCTTTTCTTCCTCGAGGGCTAGTTTTGTTCCTCGGGGTCTCGTTTTATTCCTCGGGCCCTCCTTTTGTTCTTCGCGATCTGGTTTTGTTCCTCGGGCTCTGGTTTCGTTCCTCGGGCTCTGGTTTTGCTCCTCTAGCTCTGGTTGTCTTCCTCGAGCTGTGGTTTTGCTTCTCTAGCTCTCGTTGTCTTCCTCGGGCTCTGGTTTTCTTCCTCGAGGGCTGGTTTTGTTCCCCGGGCTCTGGTTTTGTTCTTCCAGCTCTGCTTTAGCTCCTCGGGCTCTGGTTTGGGTCCACGGGTCTCGTTTTGTTCCTCGGACCCACCATTTGTTCCTCCGTCTCTGGTTTTGTTCCTCGGTTTCTGGTGTTCTTCCTCGGGCTCTGGTTTAATTTCTCGGGTTCTGGTTTTGTTCCTCGAGCTCTGGTTTAGTTCCATTGGCTCTGGTTTTGTTCCTCAGGCTCTGGTTTTTTTCCTCGGGCTCTGGTTTTGTTCCTCGGACTCTAGTATAATTCCACGGGCTCTGGTTTTGTTCCTTGGGGCCTCCTTTTGTTCTTCGCGATCTGGTTTTGTTCCTCGGGATCTGGTTTTCTTCCTCGGGCTCTGGTTTCTTTCCTCGGGAGCTCGTTTTGTTCCTCGAGCTGTGGTTTTGCTCCTCTAGCTCTGCTTGTCTTCCTCGGGCTCTGCTTTTCTTCCTCGAGGGCTAGTTTTGTTCCTCGGGCTCTGGTTTTTTTCCTCAGGCCCTCCTTTTGTTCCTCGGGATCTGGTTTTGTTCCTCGGGCTCTGGTTTCTTTCCTCGGGAGCTCGTTTTGTTCCTCGAGCTGTGGTTTTGCTCCTCTAGCTCTCGTTGTCTTCCTTGGGCTCTGGTTTCTTTCCTCGGGCTCTGGTTTGGGTCCACGGGTCTCGTTTTGTTCCTCGGGCCCACCATTTCTTCCTCGGTCTCTGGTTTTGTTCCTCGGGTTCTGGTTTTCTTCCTCGGGCTCTGGTTTAGTTCCATTGGCTCTGGTTTTGTTCCTCAGCCTCTGGTTTTTTTCCTCGCCTCTGGTTTTGTTCCTCGGACTCTAGTATAATTCCACGTGCTCTGGTTTTGTTCCTTGGGGCCTCCTTTTGTTCTTCGCGATCTGGTTTTGTTCCTCGGGATCTGGTTTTGTTCCTCGGGCTCTGGTTTCCTTCCTCGGGAGCTCGTTTTGTTCCTCGAGCTGTGGTTTTGCTCCTCTAGCTCTGGTTGTCTTCCTCGGGCTCTGCTTTTCTTCCTCGAGGGCTAGTTTTGTTCCTCGGGGTCTCGTTTTCTTCCTCGGACCCTCCTTTTGTTCTTCGGAACCTGTTTTTGTTCCTTGGGCTCTGGTTTCTTTCCTCGGGCTCTGGTTTTGTTCCTCGAGCTGTGGTTTTGCTCCTCTAGCTCTGGTTGTCTTCCTCGGGCTCTGGTTTTCTTTCTCCGGCTCTGCTTTTCTTCCTCGAGGGCTGGTTTTGTTCCCCGGGCTCTGCTTTTGTTCTTCCAGCTCTGCTTTAGCTCCTCGGGCTCTGGTTTGGGTCCATGGGTCTCGTTTTGTTCCTCGGGCCCACCATTTCTTCCTCGGTCTCTGGTTTTGTTCCTCGGGTTCTGGTTTTCTTCCTCGGGCTCTGGTTTAATTTCTTGGGTTCTGGTTTTGTTCCTCAAGCTCTGTTTTAGTTCCATTGGCTCTGGTTTTGTTCCTCAGGCTCTGGTTTTTTTCCTCGGGCTCTGGTTTTGTTCCTGGGACTCTAGTATAATTCCACGGGCTCTGGTTTTATTCCTCGGGCCCTCCTTTTGTTCTTCGCGATCTGGTTTTCTTCCTTGGGCTCTGGTTTCTTTCCTCGGACTCTGGTTTTGTTCCTCGAGCTGTGGTTTTCCTCCTCTAGCTCTGGTTGTCTTCCTCAGGCTCTGGTTTTCTTCCTCGGGCTCTGCTTTTCTTCCTCGAGGGCTAGTTTTGTTCCTCGGGGTCTCGTTTTATTCCTCGGGCCCTCCTTTTGTTCCTCGGGATCTGGTTTTGTTCCTCGGGCTCTGGTTTCGTTCCTCGGGCTCTGGTTTTGCTCCTCTAGCTCTGGTTGTCTTCCTCGAGCTGTGGTTTTGCTTCTCTAGCTCTCGTTGTCTTCCTCGGGCTCTGGTTTTCTTCCTCGAGGGCTGGTTTTGTTCCCCGGGCTCTGGTTTTGTTCTTCCAGCTCTGCTTTAGCTCCTCGGGCTCTGGTTTGGGTCCACGGGTCTCGTTTTTTTCCTCGGACCCACCATTTGTTCCTCCGTCTCTGGTTTTGTTCCTCGGTTTCTGGTGTTCTTCCTCGGGCTCTGGTTTAATTTCTCGGGTTCTGGTTTTGTTCCTCGAGCTCTGGTTTAGTTCCATTGGCTCTGGTTTTGTTCCTCAGGCTCTGGTTTTTTTCCTCTGACTCTGGTTTTGTTCCTCGGACTCTAGTATAATTCCACGGGCTCTGGTTTTGTTCCTTGGGGCCTCCTTTTGTTCTTCGCGATCTGGTTTTGTTCCTCGGGCTCTGGTTTTCTTCCTCGGGCTCTGGTTTCTTTCCTCGGGAGCTCGTTTTGTTCCTCGAGCTGTGGTTTTGCTCCTCTAGCTCTGCTTGTCTTCCTCGGGCTCTGGTTTTCTTCCTCGAGGGCTAGTTTTCTTCCTCGGGGTCTCGTTTTATTCCTCGGACCCTCCTTTTGTTCTTCGGGACCTGCTTTTGTTCCTTGGGCTCTGGTTTCTTTCCTCGGGAGCTCGTTTTGTTCCTCGAGCTGTGGTTTTGCTCCTCTAGCTCTCGTTGTCTTCCTTGGGCTCTGGTTTTCTTCCTCGGGCTCTGCTTTTCTTCCTCGAAGGCTAGTTCTGTTCCTCGGGCTCTGGTTTTATTCCTCGGGCCCTCCTTTTGTTCTTCGGGATCTGGTTTTGTTCCTCGGGATCTGGTTTTCTTCCTCGGGCTCTGGTTTATTTCCTCGGGCTCTGGTTTTGTTCCTCGAGCTGTGGTTTTGCTCCTCTAGCTCTCGTTGTCTTCCTCAGGCTCTGGTATTCTTCCTCGATTGCTAGTTTTGTTCCTTGGGCTCTGGTTTTATTCCTCGGGCCCTCCTTTTGTTCTTCGCGATCTGGTTTTGTTCCTCGGGCTCTGGTTTTCTTCTTCGGGCTCTGGTTTCTTTCCTCGGGCTCTGGTTTTGTTCCTCGAGCTGTGGTTTTCCTCCTCTAGCTCTGGTTGTCTTCCTCAGGCTCTGGTTTTCTTCCTCGGGCTCTGCTTTTCTTCCTCGAGGGCTAGTTTTGTTCCTCGGGGTCTCGTTTTATTCCTCGGGCCCTCCTTTTGTTCTTCGCGATCTGGTTTTGTTCCTCGGGCTCTGGTTTCGTTCCTCGGGCTCTGGTTTTGCTCCTCTAGCTCTGGTTGTCTTCCTCGAGCTGTGGTTTTGCTTCTCTAGCTCTCGTTGTCTTCCTCGGGCTCTGGTTTTCTTCCTCGAGGGCTGGTTTTGTTCCCCGGGCTCTGCTTTTGTTCTTCCAGCTCTGCTTTAGCTCCTCGGGCTCTGGTTTGGGTCCACGGGTCTCGTTTTGTTCCTCGGACCCACCATTTGTTCCTCCGTCTCTGGTTTTGTTCCTCGGTTTCTGGTGTTCTTCCTCGGGCTCTGGTTTAATTTCTCGGGTTCTGGTTTTGTTCCTCGAGCTCTGGTTTAGTTCCATTGGCTCTGGTTTTGTTCCTCAGGCTCTGGTTTTTTTCCTCGGGCTCTGGTTTTGTTCCTCGGACTCTAGTATAATTCCACGGGCTCTGGTTTTGTTCCTTGGGGCCTCCTTTTGTTCTTCGCGATCTGGTTTTGTTCCTCGGGATCTGGTTTTCTTCCTCGGGCTCTGGTTTCTTTCCTCGGGAGCTCGTTTTGTTCCTCGAGCTGTGGTTTTGCTCCTCTAGCTCTGGTTGTCTTCCTCGGGCTCTGCTTTTCTTCCTCGAGGGCTAGTTTTGTTCCTCGGGCTCTGGTTTTTTTCCTCAGGCCCTCCTTTTGTTCCTCGGGATCTGGTTTTGTTCCTCGGGCTCTGGTTTCTTTCCTCGGGAGCTCGTTTTGTTCCTCGAGCTGTGGTTTTGCTCCTCTAGCTCTCGTTGTCTTCCTTGGGCTCTGGTTTCTTTCCTCGGGCTCTGGTTTGGGTCCACGGGTCTCGTTTTGTTCCTCGGGCCCACCATTTCTTCCTCGGTCTCTGGTTTTGTTCCTCGGGTTCTGGTTTTCTTCCTCGGGCTCTGGTTTAATTTCTCGGGTTCTGGTTTTGTTCCTCGAGCTCTGGTTTAGTTCCATTGGCTCTGGTTTTGTTCCTCAGGCTCTGGTTTTTTTCCTCGGGCTCTGGTTTTGTTCCTCGGACTCTAGTATAATTCCACGGGCTCTGGTTTTGTTCCTTGGGGCCTCCTTTTGTTCTTCGCGATCTGGTTTTGTTCCTCGGGATCTGGTTTTGTTCCTCGGGCTCTGGTTTCCTTCCTCGGGAGCTCGTTTTGTTCCTCGAGCTGTGGTTTTGGTCCTCTAGCTCTGGTTGTCTTCCTCGGGCTCTGGTTTTCTTCCTCGGGCTCTGCTTTTCTTCCTCGAGGGCTAGTTTTGTTCCTCGGGGTCTCGTTTTCTTCCTCGGACCCTCCTTTTGTTCTTCGGGACCTGTTTTTGTTCCTTGGGCTATGGTTTCTTTCCTCGGGCTCTGGTTTTGTTCCTCGAGCTGTGGTTTTGCTCCTCTAGCTCTGGTTGTCTTCCTCGGGCTCTGGTTTTCTTTCTCCGGCTCTGCTTTTCTTCCTCGAGGGCTGGTTTTGTTCCCCGGGCTCTGCTTTTGTTCTTCCAGCTCTGCTTTAGCTCCTCGGGCTCTGGTTTGGGTCCATGGGTCTCGTTTTGTTCCTCGGGCCCACCATTTCTTCCTCGGTCTCTGGTTTTGTTCCTCGGGTTCTGGTTTTCTTCCTCGGGCTCTGGTTTAATTTCTTGGGTTCTGGTTTTGTTCCTCAAGCTCTGGTTTAGTTCCATTGGCTCTGGTTTTGTTCCTCAGGCTCTGGTTTTTTTCCTCGGGCCCTCGAGTTCCATTGGCTCTGGTTTTGTTCCTCAGGCTCTGGTTTTTTTCCTCGGGCTCTGGTTTTGTTCCTCGGACTCTAGTATAATTCCACGGGCTCTGGTTTTATTCCTCGGGCCCTCCTTTTGTTCTTCGCGATCTGGTTTTCTTCCTTGGGCTCTGGTTTCTTTCCTCGGACTCTGGTTTTGTTCCTTGAGCTGTGGTTTTCCTCCTCTAGCTCTGGTTGTCTTCCTCAGGCTCTGGTTTTCTTCCTCGGGCTCTGCTTTTCTTCCTCGAGGGCTAGTTTTGTTCCTCGGGGTCTCGTTTTATTCCTCGGGCCCTCCTTTTGTTCTTCGCGATCTGGTTTTGTTCCTCGGGCTCTGGTTTCGTTCCTCGGGCTCTGGTTTTGCTCCTCTAGCTCTGGTTGTCTTCCTCGAGCTGTGGTTTTGCTTCTCTAGCTCTCGTTGTCTTCCTCGGGCTCTGGTTTTCTTCCTCGAGGGCTGGTTTTGATCCCCGGGCTCTGGTTTTGTTCTTCCAGCTCTGCTTTAGCTCCTCGGGCACTGGTTTGGGTCCACGGGTCTCGTTTTGTTCCTCGGACCCACCATTTGTTCCTCCGTCTCTGGTTTTGTTCCTCGGTTTCTGGTGTTCTTCCTCGGGCTCTGGTTTAATTTCTCGGGTTCTGGTTTTGTTCCTCGAGCTCTGGTTTAGTTCCATTGGCTCTGGTTTTGTTCCTCAGGCTCTGGTTTTTTTCCTCGGGCTCTGGTTTTGTTCCTCGGACTCTAGTATAATTCCACGGGCTCTGGTTTTGTTCCTTGGGGCCTCCTTTTGTTCTTCGCGATCTGGTTTTGTTCCTCGGGCTCTGGTTTCGTTCCTCGGGCTCTGGTTTTGCTCCTCTAGCTCTGGTTGTCTTCCTCGAGCTGTGGTTTTGCTTCTCTAGCTCTCGTTGTCTTCCTCGGGCTCTGGTTTTCTTCCTCGAGGGCTGGTTTTGATCCCCGGGCTCTGGTTTTGTTCTTCCAGCTCTGCTTTAGCTCCTCGGGCACTGGTTTGGGTCCACGGGTCTCGTTTTGTTCCTCGGACCCACCATTTGTTCCTCCGTCTCTGGTTTTGTTCCTCGGTTTCTGGTGTTCTTCCTCGGGCTCTGGTTTAATTTCTCGGGTTCTGGTTTTGTTCCTCGAGCTCTGGTTTAGTTCCATTGGCTCTGGTTTTGTTCCTCAGGCTCTGGTTTTTTTCCTCGGGCTCTGGTTTTGTTCCTCGGACTCTAGTATAATTCCACGGTCTCTGGTTTTGTTCCTTGGGGCCTCCTTTTGTTCTTCGCGATCTGGTTTTGTTCCTCGGGCTCTGGTTTTCTTCCTCGGGCTCTGGTTTCTTTCCTCGGGAGCTCGTTTTGTTCCTCGAGCTGTGGTTTTGGTCCTCTAGCTCTGCTTGTCTTCCTCGGGCTCTGGTTTTCTTCCTCGAGGGCTAGTTTTCTTCCTCGGGGTCTCGTTTTATTCCTCGGACCCTCCTTTTGTTCTTCGGGACCTGCTTTTGTTCCTTGGGCTCTGGTTTCTTTCCTCGGGAGCTCGTTTTGTTCCTCGAGCTGTGGTTTTGCTCCTCTAGCTCTCGTTGTCTTCCTCGGGCTCTGGTTTTCTTCCTCGGGCTCTGCTTTTCTTCCTCGAAGGCTAGTTCTGTTCCTCGGGCTCTGGTTTTATTCCTCGGGCCCTCCTTTTGTTCTTCGGGATCTGGTTTTGTTCCTCGGGATCTGGTTTTCTTCCTCGGGCTCTGGTTTATTTCCTCGGGCTCTGGTTTTGTTCCTCGAGCTGTGGTTTTGCTCCTCTAGCTCTGGTTGTCTTCCTCAGGCTCTGGTATTCTTCCTCGATTGCTAGTTTTGTTCCTCGGGCTCTGGTTTTATTCCTCGGGCCCTCCTTTTGTTCTTCGGGATCTGGTTTTGTTCCTCGGGCTCTGGTTTTCTTCCTCGGGCTCTGGTTTCTTTCCTCGGGCTCTGGTTTTGTTCCTCGAGCTGTGGTTTTCCTCCTCTAGCTCTGATTGTCTTCCTCAGGCTCTGGTTTTCTTCCTCGGGCTCTGCTTTTCTTCCTCGAGGGCTAGTTTTGTTCCTCGGGGTCTCGTTTTATTCCTCGGGCCCTCCTTTTGTTCTTCGCGATCTGGTTTTGTTCCTCGGGCTCTGGTTTCGTTCCTCGGGCTCTGGTTTTGCTCCTCTAGCTCTGGTTGTCTTCCTCGAGCTGTGGTTTTGCTTCTCTAGCTCTCGTTGTCTTCCTCGGGCTCTGGTTTTCTTCCTCGAGGGCTGGTTTTGTTCCCCGGGCTCTGGTTTTGTTCTTCCAGCTCTGCTTTAGCTCCTCGGGCTCTGGTTTGGGTCCACGGGTCTCGTTTTGTTCCTCGGGCCCACCATTTGTTCCTCCGTCTCTGGTTTTGTTCCTCGGTTTCTGGTGTTCTTCCTCGGGCTCTGGTTTAATTTCTCGGGTTCTGGTTTTGTTCCTCGAGCTCTGGTTTAGTTCCATTGGCTCTGGTTTTGTTCCTCAGGCTCTGGTTTTTTTCCTCGGGCTCTGGTTTTGTTCCTCGGACTCTAGTATAATTCCACGGGCTCTGGTTTTGTTCCTTGGGGCCTCCTTTTGTTCTTCGCGATCTGGTTTTGTTCCTCGGGATCTGGTTTTCTTCCTCGGGCTCTGGTTTCTTTCCTCGGGAGCTCGTTTTGTTCCTCGAGCTGTGGTTTTGCTCCTCTAGCTCTGGTTGTCTTCCTCGGGCTCTGCTTTTCTTCCTCGAGGGCTAGTTTTGTTCCTCGGGCTCTGGTTTTTTTCCTCAGGCCCTCCTTTTGTTCCTCGGGATCTGGTTTTGTTCCTCGGGCTCTGGTTTCTTTCCTCGGGAGCTCGTTTTGTTCCTCGAGCTGTGGTTTTGCTCCTCTAGCTCTCGTTGTCTTCCTCGGGCTCTGGTTTTCTTCCTCGGGCTCTGCTTTTCTTCCTCGAAGGCTAGTTCTGTTCCTCGGGCTCTGGTTTTATTCCTCGGGCCCTCCTTTTGTTCTTCGGGATCTGATTTTGTTCCTCGGGATCTGGTTTTCTTCCTCGGGCTCTGGTTTCCTTCCTCGGGAGCTCGTTTTGTTCCTCGAGCTGTGGTTTTGGTCCTCTAGCTCTGGTTGTCTTCCTCGGGCTCTGGTTTTCTTCCTCGGGCTCTGCTTTTCTTCCTCGAGGGCTAGTTTTGTTCCTCGGGGTCTCGTTTTCTTCCTCGGACCCTCCTTTTGTTCTTCGGGACCTGTTTTTGTTCCTTGGGCTCTGGTTTCTTTCCTCGGGCTCTGGTTTTGTTCCTCGAGCTGTGGTTTTGCTCCTCTAGCTCTGGTTGTCTTCCTCGGGCTCTGGTTTTCTTTCTCCGGCTCTGCTTTTCTTCCTCGAGGGCTGGTTTTGTTCCCCGGGCTCTGCTTTTGTTCTTCCAGCTCTGCGTTAGCTCCTCGGGCTCTGGTTTGGGTCCATGGGTCTCGTTTTGTTCCTCGGGCCCACCATTTCTTCCTCGGTCTCTGGTTTTGTTCCTCGGGTTCTGGTTTTCTTCCTCGGGCTCTGGTTTAATTTCTTGGGTTCTGGTTTTGTTCCTCAAGCTCTGGTTTAGTTCCATTGGCTCTGGTTTTGTTCCTCAGGCTCTGGTTTTTTTCCTCGGGCTCTGGTTTTGTTCCTGGGACTCTAGTATAATTCCACGGGCTCTGGTTTTATTCCTCGAGCCCTCCTTTTGTTCTTCGCGATCTGGTTTTCTTCCTTGGGCTCTGGTTTCTTTCCTCGGACTCTGGTTTTGTTCCTCGAGCTGTGGTTTTCCTCCTCTAGCTCTGGTTGTCTTCCTCAGGCTCTGGTTTTCTTCCTCGGGCTCTGCTTTTCTTCCTCGAGGGCTAGTTTTGTTCCTCGGGGTCTCGTTTTATTCCTCGGGCCCTCCTTTTGTTCCTCGGGATCTGGTTTTGTTCCTCGGGCTCTGGTTTCGTTCCTCGGGCTCTGGTTTTGCTCCTCTAGCTCTGGTTGTCTTCCTCGAGCTGTGGTTTTGCTTCTCTAGCTCTCGTTGTCTTCCTCGGGCTCTGGTTTTCTTCCTCGAGGGCTGGTTTTGTTCCCCGGGCTCTGCTTTTGTTCTTCCAGCTCTGCTTTAGCTCCTCGGGCTCTGGTTTGGGTCCACGGGTCTCGTTTTGTTCCTCGGACCCACCATTTGTTCCTCCGTCTCTGGTTTTGTTCCTCGGTTTCTGGTGTTCTTCCTCGGGCTCTGGTTTAATTTCTCGGGTTCTGGTTTTGTTCCTCGAGCTCTGGTTTAGTTCCATTGGCTCTGGTTTTGTTCCTCAGGCTCTGGTTTTTTTCCTCGGGCTCTGGTTTTGTTCCTCGGAATCTAGTATAATTCCACGGGCTCTGGTTTTGTTCCTTGGGGCCTCCTTTTGTTCTTCGCGATCTGGTTTTGTTCCTCGGGCTCTGGTTTTCTTCCTCGGGCTCTGGTTTCTTTCCTCGGGAGCTCGTTTTGTTCCTCGAGCTGTGGTTTTGCTCCTCTAGCTCTGCTTGTCTTCCTCGGGCTCTGGTTTTCTTCCTCGAGGGCTAGTTTTGTTCCTCGGGGTCTCGTTTTATTCCTCGGACCCTCCTTTTGTTCTTCGGGACCTGCTTTTGTTCCTTGGGCTCTGGTTTCTTTCCTCGGGAGCTCGTTTTGTTCCTCGAGCTGTGGTTTTGCTCCTCTAGCTCTCGTTGTCTTCCTCGGGCTCTGGTTTTCTTCCTCGGGCTCTGCTTTTCTTCCTCGAAGGCTAGTTCTGTTCCTCGGGCTCTGGTTTTATTCCTCGGGCCCTCCTTTTGTTCTTCGGGATCTGGTTTTGTTCCTCGGGATCTGGTTTTCTTCCTCGGGCTCTGGTTTATTTCCTCGGGCTCTGGTTTTGTTCCTCGAGCTGTGGTTTTGCTCCTCTAGCTCTGGTTGTCTTCCTCAGGCTCTGGTATTCTTCCTCGATTGCTAGTTTTGTTCCTCGGGCTCTGGTTTTATTCCTCGGGCCCTCCTTTTGTTCTTCGGGATCTGGTTTTGTTCCTCGGGCTCTGGTTTTCTTCCTCGGGCTCTGGTTTCTTTCCTCGGGCTCTGGTTTTGTTCCTCGAGCTGTGGTTTTCCTCCTCTAGCTCTGATTGTCTTCCTCAGGCTCTGGTTTTCTTCCTCGGGCTCTGCTTTTCTTCCTCGAGGGCTAGTTTTGTTCCTCGGGGTCTCGTTTTATTCCTCGGGCCCTCCTTTTGTTCTTCGCGATCTGGTTTTGTTCCTCGGGCTCTGGTTTCGTTCCTCGGGCTCTGGTTTTGCTCCTCTAGCTCTGGTTGTCTTCCTCGAGCTGTGGTTTTGCTTCTCTAGCTCTCGTTGTCTTCCTCGGGCTCTGGTTTTCTTCCTCGAGGGCTGGTTTTGTTCCCCGGGCTCTGCTTTTGTTCTTCCAGCTCTGCTTTAGCTCCTCGGGCTCTGGTTTGGGTCCACGGGTCTCGTTTTGTTCCTCGGGCCCACCATTTGTTCCTCCGTCTCTGGTTTTGTTCCTCGGTTTCTGGTGTTCTTCCTCGGGCTCTGGTTTAATTTCTCGGGTTCTGGTTTTGTTCCTCGAGCTCTGGTTTAGTTCCATTGGCTCTGGTTTTGTTCCTCAGGCTCTGGTTTTTTTCCTCTGACTCTGGTTTTGTTCCTCGGACTCTAGTATAATTCCACGGGCTCTGGTTTTGTTCCTTGGGGCCTCCTTTTGTTCTTCGCGATCTGGTTTTGTTCCTCGGGATCTGGTTTTCTTCCTCGGGCTCTGGTTTCTTTCCTCGGGAGCTCGTTTTGTTCCTCGAGCTGTGGTTTTGCTCCTCTAGCTCTGGTTGTCTTCCTCGGGCTCTGCTTTTCTTCCTCGAGGGCTAGTTTTGTTCCTCGGGCTCTGGTTTTTTTCCTCAGGCCCTCCTTTTGTTCCTCGGGATCTGGTTTTGTTCCTCGGGCTCTGGTTTCTTTCCTCGGGAGCTCGTTTTGTTCCTCGAGCTGTGGTTTTGCTCCTCTAGCTCTCGTTGTCTTCCTCGGGCTCTGGTTTTCTTCCTCGGGCTCTGCTTTTCTTCCTCGAAGGCTAGTTCTGTTCCTCGGGCTCTGGTTTTATTCCTCGGGCCCTCCTTTTGTTCTTCGGGATCTGGTTTTGTTCCTCGGGATCTGGTTTTCTTCCTCGGGCTCTGGTTTCCTTCCTCGGGAGCTCGTTTTGTTCCTCGAGCTGTGGTTTTGGTCCTCTAGCTCTGGTTGTCTTCCTCGGGCTCTGGTTTTCTTCCTCGGGCTCTGCTTTTCTTCCTCGAGGGCTAGTTTTGTTCCTCGGGGTCTCGTTTTCTTCCTCGGACCCTCCTTTTGTTCTTCGGGACCTGTTTTTGTTCCTTGGGCTCTGGTTTCTTTCCTCGGGCTCTGGTTTTGTTCCTTGAGCTGTGGTTTTGCTCCTCTAGCTCTGGTTGTCTTCCTCGCGCTCTGGTTTTCTTTCTCCGGCTCTGCTTTTCTTCCTCGAGGGCTGGTTTTGTTCCCCGGGCTCTGCTTTTGTTCTTCCAGCTCTGCGTTAGCTCCTCGGGCTCTGGTTTGGGTCCATGGGTCTCGTTTTGTTCCTCGGGCCCACCATTTCTTCCTCGGTCTCTGGTTTTGTTCCTCGGGTTCTGGTTTTCTTCCTCGGGCTCTGGTTTAATTTCTTGGGTTCTGGTTTTGTTCCTCAAGCTCTGGTTTAGTTCCATTGGCTCTGGTTTTGTTCCTCAGGCTCTGGTTTTTTTCCTCGGGCTCTGGTTTTGTTCCTGGGACTCTAGTATAATTCCACGGGCTCTGGTTTTATTCCTCGAGCCCTCCTTTTGTTCTTCGCGATCTGGTTTTCTTCCTTGGGCTCTGGTTTCTTTCCTCGGACTCTGGTTTTGTTCCTCGAGCTGTGGTTTTCCTCCTCTAGCTCTGGTTGTCTTCCTCAGGCTCTGGTTTTCTTCCTCGGGCTCTGCTTTTCTTCCTCGAGGGCTAGTTTTGTTCCTCGGGGTCTCGTTTTATTCCTCGGGCCCTCCTTTTGTTCCTCGGGATCTGGTTTTGTTCCTCGGGCTCTGGTTTCGTTCCTCGGGCTCTGGTTTTGCTCCTCTAGCTCTGGTTGTCTTCCTCGAGCTGTGGTTTTGCTTCTCTAGCTCTCGTTGTCTTCCTCGGGCTCTGGTTTTCTTCCTCGAGGGCTGGTTTTGTTCCCCGGGCTCTGGTTTTGTTCTTCCAGCTCTGCTTTAGCTCCTCGGGCTCTGGTTTGGGTCCACGGGTCTCGTTTTGTTCCTCGGACCCACCATTTGTTCCTCCGTCTCTGGTTTTGTTCCTCGGTTTCTGGTGTTCTTCCTCGGGCTCTGGTTTAATTTCTCGGGTTCTGGTTTTGTTCCTCGAGCTCTGGTTTAGTTCCATTGGCTCTGGTTTTGTTCCTCAGGCTCTGGTTTTTTTCCTCGGGCTCTGGTTTTGTTCCTCGGACTCTAGTATAATTCCACGGGCTCTGGTTTTGTTCCTTGGGGCCTCCTTTTGTTCTTCGCGATCTGGTTTTGTTCCTCGGGCTCTGGTTTTCTTCCTCGGGCTCTGGTTTCTTTCCTCGGGAGCTCGTTTTGTTCCTCGAGCTGTGGTTTTGCTCCTCTAGCTCTGGTTGTCTTCCTCGGGCTCTGGTTTTCTTCCTCGAGGGCTAGTTTTGTTCCTCGGGGTCTCGTTTTATTCCTCGGACCCTCCTTTTGTTCTTCGGGACCTGCTTTTGTTCCTTGGGCTCTGGTTTCTTTCCTCGGGAGCTCGTTTTGTTCCTCGAGCTGTGGTTTTGCTCCTCTAGCTCTCGTTGTCTTCCTCGGGCTCTGGTTTTCTTCCTCGGGCTCTGCTTTTCTTCCTCGAAGGCTAGTTCTGTTCCTCGGGCTCTGGTTTTATTCCTCGGGCCCTCCTTTTGTTCTTCGGGATCTGGTTTTGTTCCTCGGGATCTGGTTTTCTTCCTCGGGCTCTGGTTTATTTCCTCGGGCTCTGGTTTTGTTCCTCGAGCTGTGGTTTTGCTCCTCTAGCTCTGGTTGTCTTCCTCAGGCTCTGGTATTCTTCCTCGATTGCTAGTTTTGTTCCTCGGGCTCTGGTTTTATTCCTCGGGCCCTCCTTTTGTTCTTCGGGATCTGGTTTTGTTCCTCGGGCTCTGGTTTTCTTCCTCGGGCTCTGGTTTCTTTCCTCGGGCTCTGGTTTTGTTCCTCGAGCTGTGGTTTTCCTCCTCTAGCTCTGATTGTCTTCCTCAGGCTCTGGTTTTCTTCCTCGGGCTCTGCTTTTCTTCCTCGAGGGCTAGTTTTGTTCCTCGGGGTCTCGTTTTATTCCTCGGGCCCTCCTTTTGTTCTTCGCGATCTGGTTTTGTTCCTCGGGCTCTGGTTTCGTTCCTCGGGCTCTGGTTTTGCTCCTCTAGCTCTGGTTGTCTTCCTCGAGCTGTGGTTTTGCTTCTCTAGCTCTCGTTGTCTTCCTCGGGCTCTGGTTTTCTTCCTCGAGGGCTGGTTTTGTTCCCCGGGCTCTGCTTTTGTTCTTCCAGCTCTGCTTTAGCTCCTCGGGCTCTGGTTTGGGTCCACGGGTCTCGTTTTGTTCCTCGGGCCCACCATTTGTTCCTCCGTCTCTGGTTTTGTTCCTCGGTTTCTGGTGTTCTTCCTCGGGCTCTGGTTTAATTTCTCGGGTTCTGGTTTTGTTCCTCGAGCTCTGGTTTAGTTCCATTGGCTCTGGTTTTGTTCCTCAGGCTCTGGTTTTTTTCCTCGGGCTCTGGTTTTGTTCCTCGGACTCTAGTATAATTCCACGGGCTCTGGTTTTGTTCCTTGGGGCCTCCTTTTGTTCTTCGCGATCTGGTTTTGTTCCTCGGGATCTGGTTTTCTTCCTCGGGCTCTGGTTTCTTTCCTCGGGAGCTCGTTTTGTTCCTCGAGCTGTGGTTTTGCTCCTCTAGCTCTGGTTGTCTTCCTCGGGCTCTGCTTTTCTTCCTCGAGGGCTAGTTTTGTTCCTCGGGCTCTGGTTTTTTTCCTCAGGCCCTCCTTTTGTTCCTCGGGATCTGGTTTTGTTCCTCGGGCTCTGGTTTCTTTCCTCGGGAGCTCGTTTTGTTCCTCGAGCTGTGGTTTTGCTCCTCTAGCTCTCGTTGTCTTCCTCGGGCTCTGGTTTTCTTCCTCGGGCTCTGCTTTTCTTCCTCGAAGGCTAGTTCTGTTCCTCGGGCTCTGGTTTTATTCCTCGAGCCCTCCTTTTGTTCTTCGGGATCTGGTTTTGTTCCTCGGGCTCTGGTTTTCTTCCTCGGGCTCTGGTTTCTTTCCTCGGGCTCTGGTTTTGTTCCTCGAGCTGTGGTTTTCCTCCTCTAGCTCTGGTTGTCTTCCTCAGGCTCTGGTTTTCTTTCTCCGGCTCTGCTTTTCTTCCTCGAGGGCTGGTTTTGTTCCCCGGGCTCTGCTTTTGTTCTTCCAGCTCTGCGTTAGCTCCTCGGGCTCTGGTTTGGGTCCATGGGTCTCGTTTTGTTCCTCGGGCCCACCATTTCTTCCTCGGTCTCTGGTTTTGTTCCTCGGGTTCTGGTTTTCTTCCTCGGGCTCTGGTTTAATTTCTTGGGTTCTGGTTTTGTTCCTCAAGCTCTGGTTTAGTTCCATTGGCTCTGGTTTTGTTCCTCAGGCTCTGGTTTTTTTCCTCGGGCTCTGGTTTTGTTCCTGGGACTCTAGTATAATTCCACGGGCTCTGGTTTTATTCCTCGAGCCCTCCTTTTGTTCTTCGCGATCTGGTTTTCTTCCTTGGGCTCTGGTTTCTTTCCTCGGACTCTGGTTTTGTTCCTCGAGCTGTGGTTTTCCTCCTCTAGCTCTGGTTGTCTTCCTCAGGCTCTGGTTTTCTTCCTCGGGCTCTGCTTTTCTTCCTCGAGGGCTAGTTTTGTTCCTCGGGGTCTCGTTTTATTCCTCGGGCCCTCCTTTTGTTCCTCGGGATCTGGTTTTGTTCCTCGGGCTCTGGTTTCGTTCCTCGGGCTCTGGTTTTGCTCCTCTAGCTCTGGTTGTCTTCCTCGAGCTGTGGTTTTGCTTCTCTAGCTCTCGTTGTCTTCCTCGGGCTCTGGTTTTCTTCCTCGAGGGCTGGTTTTGTTCCCCGGGCTCTGCTTTTGTTCTTCCAGCTCTGCTTTAGCTCCTCGGGCTCTGGTTTGGGTCCACGGGTCTCGTTTTGTTCCTCGGACCCACCATTTGTTCCTCCGTCTCTGATTTTGTTCCTCGGTTTCTGGTGTTCTTCCTCGGGCTCTGGTTTAATTTCTCGGGTTCTGGTTTTGTTCCTCGAGCTCTGGTTTAGTTCCATTGGCTCTGGTTTTGTTCCTCAGGCTCTGGTTTTTTTCCTCGGGCTCTGGTTTTGTTCCTGGGACTCTAGTATAATTCCACGGGCTCTGGTTTTATTCCTCGAGCCCTCCTTTTGTTCTTCGCGATCTGGTTTTCTTCCTTGGGCTCTGGTTTCTTTCCTCGGACTCTGGTTTTGTTCCTCGAGCTGTGGTTTTCCTCCTCTAGCTCTGGTTGTCTTCCTCAGGCTCTGGTTTTCTTCCTCGGGCTCTGCTTTTCTTCCTCGAGGGCTAGTTTTGTTCCTCGGGGTCTCGTTTTATTCCTCGGGCCCTCCTTTTGTTCCTCGGGATCTGGTTTTGTTCCTCGGGCTCTGGTTTCGTTCCTCGGGCTCTGGTTTTGCTCCTCTAGCTCTGGTTGTCTTCCTCGAGCTGTGGTTTTGCTTCTCTAGCTCTCGTTGTCTTCCTCGGGCTCTGGTTTTCTTCCTCGAGGGCTGGTTTTGTTCCCCGGGCTCTGGTTTTGTTCTTCCAGCTCTGCTTTAGCTCCTCGGGCTCTGGTTTGGGTCCACGGGTCTCGTTTTGTTCCTCGGACCCACCATTTGTTCCTCCGTCTCTGGTTTTGTTCCTCGGTTTCTGGTGTTCTTCCTCGGGCTCTGGTTTAATTTCTCGGGTTCTGGTTTTGTTCCTCGAGCTCTGGTTTAGTTCCATTGGCTCTGGTTTTGTTCCTCAGGCTCTGGTTTTTTTCCTCGGGCTCTGGTTTTGTTCCTCGGACTCTAGTATAATTCCACGGGCTCTGGTTTTGTTCCTTGGGGCCTCCTTTTGTTCTTCGCGATCTGGTTTTGTTCCTCGGGCTCTGGTTTTCTTCCTCGGGCTCTGGTTTCTTTCCTCGGGAGCTCGTTTTGTTCCTCGAGCTGTGGTTTTGCTCCTCTAGCTCTGGTTGTCTTCCTCGGGCTCTGGTTTTCTTCCTCGAGGGCTAGTTTTGTTCCTCGGGGTCTCGTTTTATTCCTCGGACCCTCCTTTTGTTCTTCGGGACCTGCTTTTGTTCCTTGGGCTCTGGTTTCTTTCCTCGGGAGCTCGTTTTGTTCCTCGAGCTGTGGTTTTGCTCCTCTAGCTCTCGTTGTCTTCCTCGGGCTCTGGTTTTCTTCCTCGGGCTCTGCTTTTCTTCCTCGAAGGCTAGTTCTGTTCCTCGGGCTCTGGTTTTATTCCTCGGGCCCTCCTTTTGTTCTTCGGGATCTGGTTTTGTTCCTCGGGATCTGGTTTTCTTCCTCGGGCTCTGGTTTATTTCCTCGGGCTCTGGTTTTGTTCCTCGAGCTGTGGTTTTGCTCCTCTAGCTCTGGTTGTCTTCCTCAGGCTCTGGTATTCTTCCTCGATTGCTAGTTTTGTTCCTCGGGCTCTGGTTTTATTCCTCGGGCCCTCCTTTTGTTCTTCGGGATCTGGTTTTGTTCCTCGGGCTCTGGTTTTCTTCCTCGGGCTCTGGTTTCTTTCCTCGGGCTCTGGTTTTGTTCCTCGAGCTGTGGTTTTCCTCCTCTAGCTCTGATTGTCTTCCTCAGGCTCTGGTTTTCTTCCTCGGGCTCTGCTTTTCTTCCTCGAGGGCTAGTTTTGTTCCTCGGGGTCTCGTTTTATTCCTCGGGCCCTCCTTTTGTTCTTCGCGATCTGGTTTTGTTCCTCGGGCTCTGGTTTCGTTCCTCGGGCTCTGGTTTTGCTCCTCTAGCTCTGGTTGTCTTCCTCGAGCTGTGGTTTTGCTTCTCTAGCTCTCGTTGTCTTCCTCGGGCTCTGGTTTTCTTCCTCGAGGGCTGGTTTTGTTCCCCGGGCTCTGCTTTTGTTCTTCCAGCTCTGCTTTAGCTCCTCGGGCTCTGGTTTGGGTCCACGGGTCTCGTTTTGTTCCTCGGGCCCACCATTTGTTCCTCCGTCTCTGGTTTTGTTCCTCGGTTTCTGGTGTTCTTCCTCGGGCTCTGGTTTAATTTCTCGGGTTCTGGTTTTGTTCCTCGAGCTCTGGTTTAGTTCCATTGGCTCTGGTTTTGTTCCTCAGGCTCTGGTTTTTTTCCTCGGGCTCTGGTTTTGTTCCTCGGACTCTAGTATAATTCCACGGGCTCTGGTTTTGTTCCTTGGGGCCTCCTTTTGTTCTTCGCGATCTGGTTTTGTTCCTCGGGATCTGGTTTTCTTCCTCGGGCTCTGGTTTCTTTCCTCGGGAGCTCGTTTTGTTCCTCGAGCTGTGGTTTTGCTCCTCTAGCTCTGGTTGTCTTCCTCGGGCTCTGCTTTTCTTCCTCGAGGGCTAGTTTTGTTCCTCGGGCTCTGGTTTTTTTCCTCAGGCCCTCCTTTTGTTCCTCGGGATCTGGTTTTGTTCCTCGGGCTCTGGTTTCTTTCCTCGGGAGCTCGTTTTGTTCCTCGAGCTGTGGTTTTGCTCCTCTAGCTCTCGTTGTCTTCCTCGGGCTCTGGTTTTCTTCCTCGGGCTCTGCTTTTCTTCCTCGAAGGCTAGTTCTGTTCCTCGGGCTCTGGTTTTATTCCTCGAGCCCTCCTTTTGTTCTTCGGGATCTGGTTTTGTTCCTCGGGCTCTGGTTTTCTTCCTCGGGCTCTGGTTTCTTTCCTCGGGCTCTGGTTTTGTTCCTCGAGCTGTGGTTTTCCTCCTCTAGCTCTGGTTGTCTTCCTCAGGCTCTGGTTTTCTTTCTCCGGCTCTGCTTTTCTTCCTCGAGGGCTGGTTTTGTTCCCCGGGCTCTGCTTTTGTTCTTCCAGCTCTGCGTTAGCTCCTCGGGCTCTGGTTTGGGTCCATGGGTCTCGTTTTGTTCCTCGGGCCCACCATTTCTTCCTCGGTCTCTGGTTTTGTTCCTCGGGTTCTGGTTTTCTTCCTCGGGCTCTGGTTTAATTTCTTGGGTTCTGGTTTTGTTCCTCAAGCTCTGGTTTAGTTCCATTGGCTCTGGTTTTGTTCCTCAGGCTCTGGTTTTTTTCCTCGGGCTCTGGTTTTGTTCCTGGGACTCTAGTATAATTCCACGGGCTCTGGTTTTATTCCTCGAGCCCTCCTTTTGTTCTTCGCGATCTGGTTTTCTTCCTTGGGCTCTGGTTTCTTTCCTCGGACTCTGGTTTTGTTCCTCGAGCTGTGGTTTTCCTCCTCTAGCTCTGGTTGTCTTCCTCAGGCTCTGGTTTTCTTCCTCGGGCTCTGCTTTTCTTCCTCGAGGGCTAGTTTTGTTCCTCGGGGTCTCGTTTTATTCCTCGGGCCCTCCTTTTGTTCCTCGGGATCTGGTTTTGTTCCTCGGGCTCTGGTTTCGTTCCTCGGGCTCTGGTTTTGCTCCTCTAGCTCTGGTTGTCTTCCTCGAGCTGTGGTTTTGCTTCTCTAGCTCTCGTTGTCTTCCTCGGGCTCTGGTTTTCTTCCTCGAGGGCTGGTTTTGTTCCCCGGGCTCTGCTTTTGTTCTTCCAGCTCTGCTTTAGCTCCTCGGGCTCTGGTTTGGGTCCACGGGTCTCGTTTTGTTCCTCGGACCCACCATTTGTTCCTCCGTCTCTGATTTTGTTCCTCGGTTTCTGGTGTTCTTCCTCGGGCTCTGGTTTAATTTCTCGGGTTCTGGTTTTGTTCCTCGAGCTCTGGTTTAGTTCCATTGGCTCTGGTTTTGTTCCTCAGGCTCTGGTTTTTTTCCTCGGGCTCTGGTTTTGTTCCTCGGACTCTAGTATAATTCCACGGGCTCTGGTTTTGTTCCTTGGGGCCTCCTTTTGTTCTTCGCGATCTGGTTTTGTTCCTCGGGCTCTGGTTTTCTTCCTCGGGCTCTGGTTTCTTTCCTCGGGAGCTCGTTTTGTTCCTCGAGCTGTGGTTTTGCTCCTCTAGCTCTGCTTGTCTTCCTCGGGCTCTGGTTTTCTTCCTCGAGGGCTAGTTTTGTTCCTCGGGGTCTCGTTTTATTCCTCGGACCCTCCTTTTGTTCTTCGGGACCTGCTTTTGTTCCTTGGGCTCTGGTTTCTTTCCTCGGGAGCTCGTTTTGTTCCTCGAGCTGTGGTTTTGCTCCTCTAGCTCTCGTTGTCTTCCTCGGGCTCTGGTTTTCTTCCTCGGGCTCTGCTTTTCTTCCTCGAAGGCTAGTTCTGTTCCTCGGGCTCTGGTTTTATTCCTCGGGCCCTCCTTTTGTTCTTCGGGATCTGGTTTTGTTCCTCGGGATCTGGTTTTCTTCCTCGGGCTCTGGTTTATTTCCTCGGGCTCTGGTTTTGTTCCTCGAGCTGTGGTTTTGCTCCTCTAGCTCTGGTTGTCTTCCTCAGGCTCTGGTATTCTTCCTCGATTGCTAGTTTTGTTCCTCGGGCTCTGGTTTTATTCCTCGGGCCCTCCTTTTGTTCTTCGGGATCTGGTTTTGTTCCTCGGGCTCTGGTTTTCTTCCTCGGGCTCTGGTTTCTTTCCTCGGGCTCTGGTTTTGTTCCTCGAGCTGTGGTTTTCCTCCTCTAGCTCTGATTGTCTTCCTCAGGCTCTGGTTTTCTTCCTCGGGCTCTGCTTTTCTTCCTCGAGGGCTAGTTTTGTTCCTCGGGGTCTCGTTTTATTCCTCGGGCCCTCCTTTTGTTCTTCGGGATCTGGTTTTGTTCCTCGGGCTCTGGTTTCGTTCCTCGGGCTCTGGTTTTGCTCCTCTAGCTCTGGTTGTCTTCCTCGAGCTGTGGTTTTGCTTCTCTAGCTCTCGTTGTCTTCCTCGGGCTCTGGTTTTCTTCCTCGAGGGCTGGTTTTGTTCCCCGGGCTCTGCTTTTGTTCTTCCAGCTCTGCTTTAGCTCCTCGGGCTCTGGTTTGGGTCCACGGGTCTCGTTTTGTTCCTCGGGCCCACCATTTGTTCCTCCGTCTCTGGTTTTGTTCCTCGGTTTCTGGTGTTCTTCCTCGGGCTCTGGTTTAATTTCTCGGGTTCTGGTTTTGTTCCTCGAGCTCTGGTTTAGTTCCATTGGCTCTGGTTTTGTTCCTCAGGCTCTGGTTTTTTTCCTCTGACTCTGGTTTTGTTCCTCGGACTCTAGTATAATTCCACGGGCTCTGGTTTTGTTCCTTGGGGCCTCCTTTTGTTCTTCGCGATCTGGTTTTGTTCCTCGGGCTCTGGTTTTCTTCCTCGGGCTCTGGTTTCTTTCCTCGGGAGCTCGTTTTGTTCCTCGAGCTGTGGTTTTGCTCCTCTAGCTCTGGTTGTCTTCCTCGGGCTCTGCTTTTCTTCCTCGAGGGCTAGTTTTGTTCCTCGGGCTCTGGTTTTTTTCCTCAGGCCCTCCTTTTGTTCCTCGGGATCTGGTTTTGTTCCTCGGGCTCTGGTTTCTTTCCTCGGGAGCTCGTTTTGTTCCTCGAGCTGTGGTTTTGCTCCTCTAGCTCTCGTTGTCTTCCTCGGGCTCTGGTTTTCTTCCTCGGGCTCTGCTTTTCTTCCTCGAAGGCTAGTTCTGTTCCTCGGGCTCTGGTTTTATTCCTCGGGCCCTCCTTTTGTTCTTCGGGATCTGGTTTTGTTCCTCGGGATCTGGTTTTCTTCCTCGGGCTCTGGTTTATTTCCTCGGGCTCTGATTTTGTTCCTCGAGCTGTGGTTTTGCTCCTCTAGCTCTCGTTGTCTTCCTCAGGCTCTGGTATTCTTCCTCGATTGCTAGTTTTGTTCCTCGGGCTCTGGTTTTATTCCTCGGGCCCTCCTTTTGTTCTTCGGGATCTGGTTTTGTTCCTCGGGCTCTGGTTTTCTTCCTCGGGCTCTGGTTTCTTTCCTCGGGCTCTGGTTTTGTTCCTCGAGCTGTGGTTTTCCTCCTCTAGCTCTGGTTGTCTTCCTCAGGCTCTGGTTTTCTTCCTCGGGCTCTGCTTTTCTTCCTCGAGGGCTAGTTTTGTTCCTCGGGGTCTCGTTTTATTCCTCGGGCCCTCCTTTTGTTCTTCGCGATCTGGTTTTGTTCCTCGGGCTCTGGTTTCGTTCCTCGGGCTCTGGTTTTGCTCCTCTAGCTCTGGTTGTCTTCCTCGAGCTGTGGTTTTGCTTCTCTAGCTCTCGTTGTCTTCCTCGGGCTCTGGTTTTCTTCCTCGAGGGCTGGTTTTGTTCCCCGGGCTCTGGTTTTGTTCTTCCAGCTCTGCTTTAGCTCCTCGGGCTCTGGTTTGGGTCCACGGGTCTCGTTTTGTTCCTCGGACCCACCATTTGTTCCTCCGTCTCTGGTTTTGTTCCTCGGTTTCTGGTGTTCTTCCTCGGGCTCTGGTTTAATTTCTCGGGTTCTGGTTTTGTTCCTCGAGCTCTGGTTTAGTTCCATTGGCTCTGGTTTTGTTCCTCAGGCTCTGGTTTTTTTCCTCGGGCTCTGGTTTTGTTCCTCGGACTCTAGTATAATTCCACGGGCTCTGGTTTTGTTCCTTGGGGCCTCCTTTTGTTCTTCGCGATCTGGTTTTGTTCCTCGGGCTCTGGTTTTCTTCCTCGGGCTCTGGTTTCTTTCCTCGGGAGCTCGTTTTTTTCCTCGAGCTGTGGTTTTGCTCCTCTAGCTCTGGTTGTCTTCCTCGGGCTCTGGTTTTCTTCCTCGAGGGCTATTTTTGTTCCTCGGGGTCTCGTTTTATTCCTCGGACCCTCCTTTTGTTCTTCGGGACCTGCTTTTGTTCCTTGGGCTCTGGTTTCTTTCCTCGGGAGCTCGTTTTGTTCCTCGAGCTGTGGTTTTGCTCCTCTAGCTCTCGTTGTCTTCCTCGGGCTCTGGCTTTCTTCCTCGGGCTCTGCTTTTCTTCCTCGAAGGCTAGTTCTGTTCCTCGGGCTCTGGTTTTATTTCTCGGGCCCTCCTTTTGTTCTTCGGGATCTGGTTTTGTTCCTCGGGATCTGGTTTTCTTCCTCGGGCTCTGGTTTATTTCCTCGGGCTCTGGTTTTGTTCCTCGAGCTGTGGTTTTGCTCCTCTAGCTCTGGTTGTCTTCCTCAGGCTCTGGTATTCTTCCTCGATTGCTAGTTTTGTTCCTCGGGCTCTGGTTTTATTCCTCGGGCCCTCCTTTTGTTCTTCGGGATCTGGTTTTGTTCCTCGGGCTCTGGTTTTCTTCCTCGGGCTCTGGTTTATTTCCTCGGGCTCTGGTTTTGTTCCTCGAGCTGTGGTTTTCCTCCTCTAGCTCTGGTTGTCTTCCTCAGGCTCTGGTTTTCTTCCTCGGGCTCTGCTTTTCTTCCTCGAGGGCTAGTTTTGTTCCTCGGGCCCTCCTTTTGTTCTTCGCGATCTGGTTTTGTTCCTCGGGCTCTGGTTTCGTTCCTCGGGCTCTGGTTTTGCTCCTCTAGCTCTGTAGCTCTGGTTGTCTTCCTCGAGCTGTGGTTTTGCTTCTCTAGCTCTCGTTGTCTTCCTCAGGCTCTGGTTTTCTTCCTCGAGGGCTGGTTTTGTTCCCCGGGCTCTGGTTTTGTTCTTCCAGCTCTGCTTTAGCTCCTCGGGCTCTGGTTTGGGTCCACGGGTCTCGTTTTGTTCCTCGGACCCACCATTTGTTCCTCCGTCTCTGGTTTTGTTCCTCGGTTTCTGGTGTTCTTCCTCGGGCTCTGGTTTAATTTCTCGGGTTCTGGTTTTGTTCCTCGAGCTCTGGTTTAGTTCCATTGGCTCTGGTTTTGTTCCTCAGGCTCTGGTTTTTTTCCTCGGGCTCTGGTTTTGTTCCTCGGACTCTAGTATAATTCCACGGGCTCTGGTTTTGTTCCTTGGGGCCTCCTTTTGTTCTTCGCGATCTGGTTTTGTTCCTCGGGATCTGGTTTTCTTCCTCGGGCTCTGGTTTCTTTCCTCGGGAGCTCGTTTTGTTCCTCGAGCTGTGGTTTTGCTCCTCTAGCTCTGGTTGTCTTCCTCGGGCTCTGCTTTTCTTCCTCGAGGGCTAGTTTTGTTCCTCGGGCTCTGGTTTTTTTCCTCAGGCCCTCCTTTTGTTCCTCGGGATCTGGTTTTGTTCCTCGGGCTCTGGTTTCTTTCCTCGGGAGCTCGTTTTGTTCCTCGAGCTGTGGTTTTCCTCCTCTAGCTCTGGTTGTCTTCCTCAGGCTCTGGTTTTCTTCCTCGGGCTCTGCTTTTCTTCCTCGAGGGCTAGTTTTGTTCCTCGGGGTCTCGTTTTATTCCTCGGGCCCTCCTTTTGTTCTTCGCGATCTGGTTTTGTTCCTCGGGCTCTGGTTTCGTTCCTCGGGCTCTGGTTTTGCTCCTCTAGCTCTGGTTGTCTTCCTCGGGCTCTGGTTTTCTTCCTCGGGCTCTGCTTTTCTTCCTCGAAGGCTAGTTCTGTTCCTCGGGCTCTGGTTTTATTCCTCGGGCCCTCCTTTTGTTCTTCGGGATCTGGTTTTGTTCCTCGGGATCTGGTTTTCTTCCTCGGGCTCTGGTTTCTTTCCTCGGGCTCTGGTTTTGTTCCTCGAGCTGCGGTTTTCCTCCTCTAGCTCTGGTTGTCTTCCTCAGGCTCTGGTTTTCTTCCTCGGGCTCTGCTTTTCTTCCTCGAGGGCTAGTTTTGTTCCTCGGCGTCTCGTTTTATTCCTCGGGCCCTCCTTTTGTTCTTCGCGATCTGGTTTTGTTCCTCGGGCTCTGGTTTCGTTCCTCGGGCTCTGGTTTTGCTCCTCTAGCTCTGGTTGTCTTCCTCGGGCTCTGGTTTTCTTCCTCGGGCTCTGCTTTTCTTCCTCGAAGGCTAGTTCTGTTCCTCGGGCTCTGGTTTTATTCCTCGGGCCCTCCTTTTGTTCTTCGGGATCTGGTTTTGTTCCTCGGGATCTGGTTTTCTTCCTCGGGCTCTGGTTTATTTCCTCGGGCTCTGGTTTTGTTCCTCGAGCTGTGGTTTTGCTCCTCTAGCTCTCGTTGTCTTCCTCAGGCTCTGGTATTCTTCCTCGATTGCTAGTTTTGTTCCTCGGGCTCTGGTTTTATTCCTCGAGCCCTCCTTTTGTTCTTCGGGATCTGGTTTTGTTCCTCGGGCTCTGGTTTTCTTCCTCGGGCTCTGGTTTCTTTCCTCGGGCTCTGGTTTTGTTCCTCGAGCTGTGGTTTTCCTCCTCTAGCTCTGGTTGTCTTCCTCAGGCTCTGGTTTTCTTCCTCGGGCTCTGCTTTTCTTCCTCGAGGGCTAGTTTTGTTCCTCGGGGTCTCGTTTTATTCCTCGGGCCCTCCTTTTGTTCTTCGCGATCTGGTTTTGTTCCTCGGGCTCTGGTTTCGTTCCTCGGGCTCTGGTTTTGCTCCTCTAGCTCTGGTTGTCTTCCTCGAGCTGTGGTTTTGCTTCTCTAGCTCTCGTTGTCTTCCTCGGGCTCTGGTTTTCTTCCTCGAGGGCTGGTTTTGTTCCCCGGGCTCTGCTTTTGTTCTTCCAGCTCTGCTTTAGCTCCTCGGGCTCTGGTTTGGGTCCACGGGTCTCGTTTTGTTCCTCGGGCCCACCATTTGTTCCTCCGTCTCTGGTTTTGTTCCTCGGTTTCTGGTGTTCTTCCTCGGGCTCTGGTTTAATTTCTCGGGTTCTGGTTTTGTTCCTCGAGCTCTGGTTTAGTTCCATTGGCTCTGGTTTTGTTCCTCAGGCTCTGGTTTTTTTCCTCGGGCTCTGGTTTTGTTCCTCGGACTCTAGTATAATTCCACGGGCTCTGGTTTTGTTCCTTGGGGCCTCCTTTTGTTCTTCGCGATCTGGTTTTGTTCCTCGGGCTCTGGTTTTCTTCCTCGGGCTCTGGTTTCTTTCCTCGGGAGCTCGTTTTGTTCCTCGAGCTGTGGTTTTGCTCCTCTAGCTCTGCTTGTCTTCCTCGGGCTCTGGTTTTCTTCCTCGAGGGCTAGTTTTCTTCCTCGGGGTCTCGTTTTATTCCTCGGACCCTCCTTTTGTTCTTCGGGACCTGCTTTTGTTCCTCGGGCTCTGGTTTCTTTCCTCGGGAGCTCGTTTTGTTCCTCGAGCTGTGGTTTTGCTCCTCTAGCTCTCGTTGTCTTCCTCGGGCTCTGGCTTTCTTCCTCGGGCTCTGCTTTTCTTCCTCGAAGGCTAGTTCTGTTCCTCGGGCTCTGGTTTTATTTCTCGGGCCCTCCTTTTGTTCTTCGGGATCTGGTTTTGTTCCTCGGGATCTGGTTTTCTTCCTCGGGCTCTGGTTTATTTCCTCGGGCTCTGGTTTTGTTCCTCGAGCTGTGGTTTTGCTCCTCTAGCTCTGGTTGTCTTCCTCAGGCTCTGGTATTCTTCCTCGATTGCTAGTTTTGTTCCTCGGGCTCTGGTTTTATTCCTCGGGCCCTCCTTTTGTTCTTCGGGATCTGGTTTTGTTCCTCGGGCTCTGGTTTTCTTCCTCGGGCTCTGGTTTATTTCCTCGGGCTCTGGTTTTGTTCCTCGAGCTGTGGTTTTCCTCCTCTAGCTCTGGTTGTCTTCCTCAGGCTCTGGTTTTCTTCCTCGGGCTCTGCTTTTCTTCCTCGAGGGCTAGTTTTGTTCCTCGGGGTCTCGTTTTATTCCTCGGGCCCTCCTTTTGTTCTTCGCGATCTGGTTTTGTTCCTCGGGCTCTGGTTTCGTTCCTCGGGCTCTGGTTTTGCTCCTCTAGCTCTGGTTGTCTTCCTCGAGCTGTGGTTTTGCTTCTCTAGCTCTCGTTGTCTTCCTCAGGCTCTGGTTTTCTTCCTCGAGGGCTGGTTTTGTTCCCCGGGCTCTGGTTTTGTTCTTCCAGCTCTGCTTTAGCTCCTCGGGCTCTGGTTTGGGTCCACGGGTCTCGTTTTGTTCCTCGGACCCACCATTTGTTCCTCCGTCTCTGGTTTTGTTCCTCGGTTTCTGGTGTTCTTCCTCGGGCTCTGGTTTAATTTCTCGGGTTCTGGTTTTGTTCCTCGAGCTCTGGTTTAGTTCCATTGGCTCTGGTTTTGTTCCTCAGGCTCTGGTTTTTTTCCTCGGGCTCTGGTTTTGTTCCTCGGACTCTAGTATAATTCCACGGGCTCTGGTTTTGTTCCTTGGGGCCTCCTTTTGTTCTTCGCGATCTGGTTTTGTTCCTCGGGATCTGGTTTTCTTCCTCGGGCTCTGGTTTCTTTCCTCGGGAGCTCGTTTTGTTCCTCGAGCTGTGGTTTTGCTCCTCTAGCTCTGGTTGTCTTCCTCGGGCTCTGCTTTTCTTCCTCGAGGGCTAGTTTTGTTCCTCGGGCTCTGGTTTTTTTCCTCAGGCCCTCCTTTTGTTCCTCGGGATCTGGTTTTGTTCCTCGGGCTCTGGTTTCTTTCCTCGGGAGCTCGTTTTGTTCCTCGAGCTGTGGTTTTGCTCCTCTAGCTCTCGTTGTCTTCCTCGGGCTCTGGTTTTCTTCCTCGGGCTCTGCTTTTCTTCCTCGAAGGCTAGTTCTGTTCCTCGGGCTCTGGTTTTATTCCTCGGGCCCTCCTTTTGTTCTTCGGGATCTGGTTTTGTTCCTCGGGATCTGGTTTTCTTCCTCGGGCTCTGGTTTATTTCCTCGGGCTCTGGTTTTGTTCCTCGAGCTGTGGTTTTGCTCCTCTAGCTCTGGTTGTCTTCCTCAGGCTCTGGTATTCTTCCTCGATTGCTAGTTTTGTTCCTCGGGCTCTGGTTTTATTCCTCGGGCCCTCCTTTTGTTCTTCGGGATCTGGTTTTGTTCCTCAGGCTCTGGTTTTCTTCCTCGGGCTCTGGTTTCTTTCCTCGGGCTCTGGTTTTGTTCCTCGAGCTGTGGTTTTCCTCCTCTAGCTCTGGTTGTCTTCCTCAGGCTCTGGTTTTCTTCCTCGGGCTCTGCTTTTCTTCCTCGAGGGCTAGTTTTGTTCCTCGGGGTCTCGTTTTATTCCTCGGGCCCTCCTTTTGTTCTTCGCGATCTGGTTTTGTTCCTCGGGCTCTGGTTTCGTTCCTCGGGCTCTGGTTTTGCTCCTCTAGCTCTGGTTGTCTTCCTCGAGCTGTGGTTTTGCTTCTCTAGCTCTCGTTGTCTTCCTCGGGCTCTGGTTTTCTTCCTCGAGGGCTGGTTTTGTTCCCCGGGCTCTGCTTTTGTTCTTCCAGCTCTGCTTTAGCTCCTCGGGCTCTGGTTTGGGTCCACGGGTCTCGTTTTGTTCCTCGGACCCACCATTTGTTCCTCCGTCTCTGGTTTTGTTCCTCGGTTTCTGGTGTTCTTCCTCGGGCTCTGGTTTAATTTCTCGGGTTCTGGTTTTGTTCCTCGAGCTCTGGTTTAGTTCCATTGGCTCTGGTTTTGTTCCTCAGGCTCTGGTTTTTTTCCTCGGGCTCTGGTTTTGTTCCTCGGACTCTAGTATAATTCCACGGGCTCTGGTTTTGTTCCTTGGGGCCTCCTTTTGTTCTTCGCGATCTGGTTTTGTTCCTCGGGCTCTGGTTTTCTTCCTCGGGCTCTGGTTTCTTTCCTCGGGAGCTCGTTTTGTTCCTCGAGCTGTGGTTTTGCTCCTCTAGCTCTGCTTGTCTTCCTCGGGCTCTGGTTTTCTTCCTCGAGGGCTAGTTTTCTTCCTCGGGGTCTCGTTTTATTCCTCGGACCCTCCTTTTGTTCTTCGGGACCTGCTTTTGTTCCTCGGGCTCTGGTTTCTTTCCTCGGGAGCTCGTTTTGTTCCTCGAGCTGTGGTTTTGCTCCTCTAGCTCTCGTTGTCTTCCTCGGGCTCTGGCTTTCTTCCTCGGGCTCTGCTTTTCTTCCTCGAAGGCTAGTTCTGTTCCTCGGGCTCTGGTTTTATTTCTCGGGCCCTCCTTTTGTTCTTCGGGATCTGGTTTTGTTCCTCGGGATCTGGTTTTCTTCCTCGGGCTCTGGTTTATTTCCTCGGGCTCTGGTTTTGTTCCTCGAGCTGTGGTTTTGCTCCTCTAGCTCTGGTTGTCTTCCTCAGGCTCTGGTATTCTTCCTCGATTGCTAGTTTTGTTCCTCGGGCTCTGGTTTTATTCCTCGGGCCCTCCTTTTGTTCTTCGGGATCTGGTTTTGTTCCTCGGGCTCTGGTTTTCTTCCTCGGGCTCTGGTTTATTTCCTCGGGCTCTGGTTTTGTTCCTCGAGCTGTGGTTTTCCTCCTCTAGCTCTGGTTGTCTTCCTCAGGCTCTGGTTTTCTTCCTCGGGCTCTGCTTTTCTTCCTCGAGGGCTAGTTTTGTTCCTCGGGGTCTCGTTTTATTCCTCGGGCCCTCCTTTTGTTCTTCGCGATCTGGTTTTGTTCCTCGGGCTCTGGTTTCGTTCCTCGGGCTCTGGTTTTGCTCCTCTAGCTCTGGTTGTCTTCCTCGAGCTGTGGTTTTGCTTCTCTAGCTCTCGTTGTCTTCCTCAGGCTCTGGTTTTCTTCCTCGAGGGCTGGTTTTGTTCCCCGGGCTCTGGTTTTGTTCTTCCAGCTCTGCTTTAGCTCCTCGGGCTCTGGTTTGGGTCCACGGGTCTCGTTTTGTTCCTCGGACCCACCATTTGTTCCTCCGTCTCTGGTTTTGTTCCTCGGTTTCTGGTGTTCTTCCTCGGGCTCTGGTTTAATTTCTCGGGTTCTGGTTTTGTTCCTCGAGCTCTGGTTTAGTTCCATTGGCTCTGGTTTTGTTCCTCAGGCTCTGGTTTTTTTCCTCGGGCTCTGGTTTTGTTCCTCGGACTCTAGTATAATTCCACGGGCTCTGGTTTTGTTCCTTGGGGCCTCCTTTTGTTCTTCGCGATCTGGTTTTGTTCCTCGGGATCTGGTTTTCTTCCTCGGGCTCTGGTTTCTTTCCTCGGGAGCTCGTTTTGTTCCTCGAGCTGTGGTTTTGCTCCTCTAGCTCTGGTTGTCTTCCTCGGGCTCTGCTTTTCTTCCTCGAGGGCTAGTTTTGTTCCTCGGGCTCTGGTTTTTTTCCTCAGGCCCTCCTTTTGTTCCTCGGGATCTGGTTTTGTTCCTCGGGCTCTGGTTTCTTTCCTCGGGAGCTCGTTTTGTTCCTCGAGCTGTGGTTTTGCTCCTCTAGCTCTCGTTGTCTTCCTCGGGCTCTGGTTTTCTTCCTCGGGCTCTGCTTTTCTTCCTCGAAGGCTAGTTCTGTTCCTCGGGCTCTGGTTTTATTCCTCGGGCCCTCCTTTTGTTCTTCGGGATCTGGTTTTGTTCCTCGGGATCTGGTTTTCTTCCTCGGGCTCTGGTTTATTTCCTCGGGCTCTGGTTTTGTTCCTCGAGCTGTGGTTTTGCTCCTCTAGCTCTGGTTGTCTTCCTCAGGCTCTGGTATTCTTCCTCGATTGCTAGTTTTGTTCCTCGGGCTCTGGTTTTATTCCTCGGGCCCTCCTTTTGTTCTTCGGGATCTGGTTTTGTTCCTCGGGCTCTGGTTTTCTTCCTCGGGCTCTGGTTTCTTTCCTCGGGCTCTGGTTTTGTTCCTCGAGCTGTGGTTTTCCTCCTCTAGCTCTGGTTGTCTTCCTCAGGCTCTGGTTTTCTTCCTCGGGCTCTGCTTTTCTTCCTCGAGGGCTAGTTTTGTTCCTCGGGGTCTCGTTTTATTCCTCGGGCCCTCCTTTTGTTCTTCGCGATCTGGTTTTGTTCCTCGGGCTCTGGTTTCGTTCCTCGGGCTCTGGTTTTGCTCCTCTAGCTCTGGTTGTCTTCCTCGAGCTGTGGTTTTGCTTCTCTAGCTCTCGTTGTCTTCCTCGGGCTCTGGTTTTCTTCCTCGAGGGCTGGTTTTGTTCCCCGGGCTCTGGTTTTGTTCTTCCAGCTCTGCTTTAGCTCCTCGGGCTCTGGTTTGGGTCCACGGGTCTCGTTTTGTTCCTCGGACCCACCATTTGTTCCTCCGTCTCTGGTTTTGTTCCTCGGTTTCTGGTGTTCTTCCTCGGGCTCTGGTTTAATTTCTCGGGTTCTGGTTTTGTTCCTCGAGCTCTGGTTTAGTTCCATTGGCTCTGGTTTTGTTCCTCAGGCTCTGGTTTTTTTCCTCGGGCTCTGGTTTTGTTCCTCGGACTCTAGTATAATTCCACGGGCTCTGGTTTTGTTCCTTGGGGCCTCCTTTTGTTCTTCGCGATCTGGTTTTGCTCCTCGGGATCTGGTTTTATTCCTCGGGCTCTGGTTTCTTTCCTCGGGAGCTCGTTTTGTTCCTCGAGCTGTGGTTTTGCTCCTCTAGCTCTGGTTGTCTTCCTCGGGCTCTGCTTTTCTTCCTCGAGGGCTAGTTTTGTTCCTCGGGCTCTGGTTTTTTTCCTCAGACCCTCCTTTTGTTCCTCGGGATCTGGTTTTGTTCCTCGGGCTCTGGTTTCTTTCCTCGGGAGCTCGTTTTGTTCCTCGAGCTGTGGTTTTGCTCCTCTAGCTCTCGTTGTCTTCCTCGGGCTCTGGTTTTCTTCCTCGGGCTCTGCTTTTCTTCCTCGAAGGCTAGTTCTGTTCCTCGGGCTCTGGTTTTATTCCTCGGGCCCTCCTTTTGTTCTTCGGGATCTGGTTTTCTTCCTCGGGCTCTGGTTTTCTTCCTCGGGCTCTGGTTTCTTTCCTCGGGCTCTGGTTTTGTTCCTCGAGCTGTGGTTTTGCTCCTCTAGCTCTGGTTGTCTTCCTCAGGCTCTGGTATTCTTCCTCGATTGCTAGTTTTGTTCCTCGGGCTCTGGTTTTATTCCTCGGGCCCTCCTTTTGTTCTTCGGGATCTGGTTTTTTTCCTCGGGCTCTGGTTTTCTTCCTTAGGCTCTGGTTTCTTTCCTCGGGCTCTGGTTTTGTTCCTCGAGCTGTGGTTTTCCTCCTCTAGCTCTGGTTGTCTTCCTCAGGCTCTGGTTTTCTTCCTCGGGCTCTGCTTTTCTTCCTCAAGGGCTAGTTTTGTTCCTCGGGGTCTCGTTTTATTCCTCGGGCCCTCCTTTTGTTCTTCGCGATCTGGTTTTGTTCCTCGGGCTCTGGTTTCGTTCCTCGGGCTCTGGTTTTGCTCCTCTAGCTCTGGTTGTCTTCCTCGAGCTGTGGTTTTGCTTCTCTAGCTCTCGTTGTCTTCCTCGGGCTCTGGTTTTCTTCCTCGAGGGCTGGTTTTGTTCCCTGGGCTCTGCTTTTGTTCTTCCAGCTCTGCTTTAGCTCCTCGGGCTCTGGTTTGGGTCCACGGGTCTCGTTTTGTTCCTCGGGCCCACCATTTCTTCCTCCGTCTCTGGTTTTGTTCCTCGGTTTCTGGTGTTGTTCCTCGGGCTCTGGTTTAATTTCTAGGGTTCTGGTTTTGTTCCTCGAGCTCTGGTTTAGTTCCATTGGCTCTGGTTTTGTTCCTCAGGCTCTGGTTTTTTTCCTCGGGCTCTGGTTTTGTTCCTCGGACTCTAGTATAATTCCACGGGCTCTGGTTTTGTTCCTTGGGGCCTCCTTTTATTCGTCGCGATCTGGTTTTGTTCCTCGGGATCTGGTTTTCTTCCTCGGGCTCTGGTTTCTTTCCTCGGGCTCTGGTTTTGTTCCTCGAGCTATGGTTTTGCTCCTCTAGCTCTGGTTGTCTTCCTCGGGCTCTGGTTTTCTTCCTCGAGGGCTAGTTTTGTTCCTCGGGCTCTGGTTTTTTTCCTCAGGCCCTCCTTTTGTTCCTCGGGATCTGGTTTTCTTCCTCGGGCTCTGGTTTCTTTCCTCGGGAGCTCATTTTGTTCCTCGAGCTGTGGTTTTGCTCCTCTAGCTCTCGTTGTCTTCCTCGGGCTCTGGTTTTCTTCCTCGGGCTCTGCTTTTCTTCCTCGAAGGCTAGTTCTGTTCCTCGGGCTCTGGTTTTATTCCTCGGGCCCTCCTTTTGTTCTTCGGGATCTGGTTTTGTTCCTCGGGATCTGGTTTTCTTCCTCAGGCTCTGGTTTATTTCCTCGGGCTCTGGTTTTGTTCCTCGAGCTGTGGTTTTGCTCCTCTAGCTCTGGTTGTCTTCCTCGGGCTCTGGTTTTCTTTCTCCGGCTCTGCTTTTCTTCCTCGAGGGCTGGTTTTGTTCCCCGGGCTCTGCTTTTGTTCTTCCAGCTCTGCTTTAGCTCCTCGGGCTCTGGTTTGGGTCCATGGGTCTCGTTTTGTTCCTCGGGCCCACCATTTCTTCCTCCGTCTCTGGTTTTGTTCCTCGGGTTCTGGTTTTCTTCCTCGGGCTCTGGTTTAATTTCTCGGGTTCTGGTTTTGTTCCTCGAGCTCTGGTTTAGTTCCATTGGCTCTGGTTTTGTTCCTCAGGCTCTGGTTTTTTTCCTCGGGCTCTGGTTTTGTTCCTCGGACTCTAGTATAATTCCACGGGCTCTGGTTTTGTTCCTTGGGGCCTCCTTTTGTTCTTCGCGATCTGGTTTTGTTCCTCGGGATCTGGTTTTCTTCCTCGGGCTCTGGTTTCTTTCCTCGGGAGCTCGTTTTGTTCCTCGAGCTGTGGTTTTGCTCCTCTAGCTCTCGTTGTCTTCCTCGGGCTCTGCTTTTCTTCCTCGAGGGCTAGTTTTGTTCCTCGGGCTCTGGTTTTTTTCCTCAGGCCCTCCTTTTGTTCCTCGGGATCTGGTTTTGTTCCTCGGGCTCTGGTTTCTTTCCTCGGGAGCTCGTTTTGTTCCTCGAGCTGTGGTTTTGCTCCTCTAGCTCTCGTTGTCTTCCTCGGGCTCTGGTTTTCTTCCTCGGGCTCTGCTTTTCTTCCTCGAAGGCTAGTTCTGTTCCTCGGGCTCTGGTTTTATTCCTCGGGCCCTCCTTTTGTTCTTCGGGATCTGGTTTTGTTCCTCGGGATCTGGTTTTCTTCCTCGGGCTCTGGTTTATTTCCTCGGGCTCTGGTTTTGTTCCTCGAGCTGTGGTTTTGCTCCTCTAGCTCTGGTTGTCTTCCTCAGGCTCTGGTATTCTTCCTCGATTGCTAGTTTTGTTCCTCGGGCTCTGGTTTTATTCCTCGGGCCCTCCTTTTGTTCTTCGGGATCTGGTTTTGTTCCTCGGGCTCTGGTTTTCTTCCTCGGGCTCTGGTTTCTTTCCTCGGGCTCTGGTTTTGTTCCTCGAGCTGTGGTTTTCCTCCTCTAGCTCTGGTTGTCTTCCTCAGGCTCTGGTTTTCTTCCTCGGGCTCTGCTTTTCTTCCTCGAGGGCTAGTTTTGTTCCTCGGGGTCTCGTTTTATTCCTCGGGCCCTCCTTTTGTTCTTCGCGATCTGGTTTTGTTCCTCGGGCTCTGGTTTCGTTCCTCGGGCTCTGGTTTTGCTCCTCTAGCTCTGGTTGTCTTCCTCGAGCTGTGGTTTTGCTTCTCTAGCTCTCGTTGTCTTCCTCGGGCTCTGGTTTTCTTCCTCGAGGGCTGGTTTTGTTCCCCGGGCTCTGCTTTTGTTCTTCCAGCTCTGCTTTAGCTCCTCGGGCTCTGGTTTGGGTCCACGGGTCTCGTTTTGTTCCTCGGACCCACCATTTGTTCCTCCGTCTCTGGTTTTGTTCCTCGGTTTCTGGTGTTCTTCCTCGGGCTCTGGTTTAATTTCTCGGGTTCTGGTTTTGTTCCTCGAGCTCTGGTTTAGTTCCATTGGCTCTGGTTTTGTTCCTCAGGCTCTGGTTTTTTTCCTCGGGCTCTGGTTTTGTTCCTCGGACTCTAGTATAATTCCACGGGCTCTGGTTTTGTTCCTTGGGGCCTCCTTTTGTTCTTCGCGATCTGGTTTTGTTCCTCGGGATCTGGTTTTCTTCCTCGGGCTCTGGTTTCTTTCCTCGGGAGCTCGTTTTGTTCCTCGAGCTGTGGTTTTGCTCCTCTAGCTCTGCTTGTCTTCCTCGGGCTCTGCTTTTCTTCCTCGAGGTCTAGTTTTGTTCCTCGGGCTCTGTTTTTTTTCCTCAGACCCTCCTTTTGTTCCTCGGGATCTGGTTTTGTTCCTCGGGCTCTGGTTTCTTTCCTCGGGAGCTCGTTTTGTTCCTCGAGCTGTGGTTTTGCTCCTCTAGCTCTCGTTGTCTTCCTCGGGCTCTGGTTTTCTTCCTCGGGCTCTGCTTTTCTTCCTCGAAGGCTAGTTCTGTTCCTCGGGCTCTGGTTTTATTCCTCGGGCCCTCCTTTTGTTCTTCGGGATCTGGTTTTGTTCCTCGGGATCTGGTTTTCTTCCTCGGGCTCTGCTTTATTTCCTCGGGCTCTGGTTTTGTTCCTCGAGCTGTGGTTTTGCTCCTCTAGCTCTGGTTGTCTTCCTCAGGCTCTGGTATTCTTCCTCGATTGCTAGTTTTGTTCCTCGGGCTCTGGTTTTATTCCTCGGGCCCTCCTTTTGTTCTTCGGGATCTGGTTTTTTTCCTCGGGCTCTGGTTTTCTTCCTTAGGCTCTGGTTTCTTTCCTCGGACTCTGGTTTTGTTCCTCGAGCTGTGGTTTTCCTCCTCTAGCTCTGGTTGTCTTCCTCAGGCTCTGGTTTTCTTCCTCGGGCTCTGCTTTTCTTCCTCAAGGGCTAGTTTTGTTCCTCGGGGTCTCGTTTTATTCCTCGGGCCCTCCTTTTGTTCTTCGCGATCTGGTTTTGTTCCTCGGGCTCTGGTTTCGTTCCTCGGGCTCTGGTTTTGCTCCTCTAGCTCTGGTTGTCTTCCTCGAGCTGTGGTTTTGCTTCTCTAGCTCTCGTTGTCTTCCTCGGGCTCTGGTTTTCTTCCTCGAGGGCTGGTTTTGTTCCCTGGGCTCTGCTTTTGTTCTTCCAGCTCTGCTTTAGCTCCTCGGGCTCTGGTTTGGGTCCACGGGTCTCGTTTTGTTCCTCGGGCCCACCATTTCTTCCTCCGTCTCTGGTTTTGTTCCTCGGTTTCTGGTGTTGTTCCTCGGGCTCTGGTTTAATTTCTAGGGTTCTGGTTTTGTTCCTCGAGCTCTGGTTTAGTTCCATTGGCTCTGGTTTTGTTCCTCAGGCTCTGGTTTTTTTCCTCGGGCTCTGGTTTTGTTCCTCGGACTCTAGTATAATTCCACGGGCTCTGGTTTTGTTCCTTGGGGCGTCCTTTTATTCGTCGCGATCTGGTTTTGTTCCTTGGGATCTGGTTTTCTTCCTCGGGCTCTGGTTTCTTTCCTCGGGCTCTGGTTTTGTTCCTCGAGCTATGGTTTTGCTCCTCTAGCTCTGGTTGTCTTCCTCGGGCTCTGGTTTTCTTCCTCGAGGGCTAGTTTTGTTCCTCGGGCTCTGGTTTTTTTCCTCAGGCCCTCCTTTTGTTCCTCGGGATCTGGTTTTGTTCCTCGGGCTCTGGTTTCTTTCCTCGGGAGCTCGTTTTGTTCCTCGAGCTGTGGTTTTGCTCCTCTAGCTCTCGTTGTCTTCCTCGGGCTCTGGTTTTCTTCCTCGGGCTCTGCTTTTCTTCCTCGAAGGCTAGTTCTGTTCCTCGGGCTCTGGTTTTATTCCTCGGGCCCTCCTTTTGTTCTTCGGGATCTGGTTTTGTTCCTCGGGATCTGGTTTTCTTCCTCAGGCTCTGGTTTATTTCCTCGGGCTCTGGTTTTGTTCCTCGAGCTGTGGTTTTGCTCCTCTAGCTCTGGTTGTCTTCCTCGGGCTCTGGTTTTCTTTCTCCGGCTCTGCTTTTCTTCCTCGAGGGCTGGTTTTGTTCCCCGGGCTCTGCTTTTGTTCTTCCAGCTCTGCTTTAGCTGCTCGGGCTCTGGTTTGGGTCCACGGGTCTCGTTTTGTTCCTCGGGCCCACCATTTCTTCCTCGGTCTCTGGTTTTGTTCCTCGGGTTCTGGTTTTCTTCCTCGGGCTCTGGTTTAATTTCTTGGGTTCTGGTTTTGTTCCTCAAGCTCTGGTTTAGTTCCATTGGCTCTGGTTTTGTTCCTCAGGCTCTGGTTTTTTTCCTCGGGCTCTGGTTTTGTTCCTGGGACTCTAGTATAATTCCACGGGCTCTGGTTTTGTTCCTTTGGGCCTCCTTTTGTTCTTCGCGATCTGGTTTTGTTCCTCGGGATCTGGTTTTCTTCCTCGGGCTCTGGTTTCTTTCCTCGGGAGCTCGTTTTGTTCCTCGAGCTGTGGTTTTGCTCCTCTAGCTCTGGTTGTCTTCCTCGCGCTCTGCTTTTCTTCCTCGAGGGCTAGTTTTGTTCCTCGGGCTCTGGTTTTTTTCCTCAGGCCCTCCTTTTGTTCCTCGGGATCTGGTTTTGTTCCTCGGGATCTGGTTTCTTTCCTCGGGAGCTCGTTTTGTTCCTCGAGCTGTGGTTTTGCTCCTCTAGCTCTCGTTGTCTTCCTCGGGCTCTGGTTTTCTTCCTCGGGCTCTGCTTTTCTTCCTCGAAGGCTAGTTCTTTTCCTCGGGCTCTGGTTTTATTCCTCGGGCCCTCCTTTTGTTCTTCGGGATCTGGTTTTGTTCCTCGGGATCTGGTTTTCTTCCTCGGGCTCTGGTTTATTTCCTCGGGCTCTGGTTTTGTTCCTCGAGCTGTGGTTTTGCTCCTCTAGCTCTGGTTGTCTTCCTCAGGCTCTGGTTTTCTTCCTCGGGCTCTGCTTTTCTTCCTCGAGGGCTAGTTTTGTTCCTCGGGGTCTCGTTTTATTCCTCGGGCCCTCCTTTTGTTCTTCGCGATCTGGTTTTGTTCCTCGGGCTCTGGTTTCGTTCCTCGGGCTCTGGTTTTGCTCCTCTAGCTCTGGTTGTCTTCCTCGAGCTGTGGTTTTGCTTCTCTAGCTCTCGTTGTCTTCCTCGGGCTCTGGTTTTCTTCCTCGAGGGCTGGTTTTGTTCCCCGGGCTCTGCTTTTGTTCTTCCAGCTCTGCTTTAGCTCCTCGGGCTCTGGTTTGGGTCCACGGGTCTCGTTTTGTTCCTCGGACCCACCATTTGTTCCTCCGTCTCTGGTTTTGTTCCTCGGTTTCTGGTGTTCTTCCTCGGGCTCTGGTTTAATTTCTCGGGTTCTGGTTTTGTTCCTCGAGCTCTGGTTTAGTTCCATTGGCTCTGGTTTTGTTCCTCAGGCTCTGGTTTTTTTCCTCGGGCTCTGGTTTTGTTCCTCGGACTCTAGTATAATTCCACGGGCTCTGGTTTTGTTCCTTGGGGCCTCCTTTTGTTCTTCGCGATCTGGTTTTGTTCCTCGGGATCTCGTTTTCTTCCTCGGGCTCTGGTTTCTTTCCTCGGGAGCTCGTTTTGTTCCTCGAGCTGTGGTTTTGCTCCTCTAGCTCTGGTTGTCTTCCTCGGGCTCTGCTTTTCTTCCTCGAGGGCTAGTTTTGTTCCTCGGGCTCTGGTTTTTTTCCTCAGGCCCTCCTTTTGTTCCTCGGGATCTGGTTTTGTTCCTCGGGCTCTGGTTTCTTTCCTCGGGAGCTCGTTTTGTTCCTCGAGCTGTGGTTTTGCTCCTCTAGCTCTCGTTGTCTTCCTCGGGCTCTGGTTTTCTTCCTCGGGCTCTGCTTTTCTTCCTCGAAGGCTAGTTCTGTTCCTCGGGCTCTGGTTTTATTCCTCGGGCCCTCCTTTTGTTCTTCGGGATCTGGTTTTGTTCCTCGGGATCTGGTTTTCTTCCTCGGGCTCTGGTTTATTTCCTCGGGCTCTGGTTTTGTTCCTCGAGCTGTGGTTTTGCTCCTCTAGCTCTGGTTGTCTTCCTCAGGCTCTGGTATTCTTCCTCGATTGCTAGTTTTGTTCCTCGGGCTCTGGTTTTATTCCTCGGGCCCTCCTTTTGTTCTTCGGGATCTGGTTTTGTTCCTCGGGCTCTGGTTTTCTTCCTCGGGCTCTGGTTTCTTTCCTCGGGCTCTGGTTTTGTTCCTCGAGCTGTGGTTTTCCTCCTCTAGCTCTGGTTGTCTTCCTCAGGCTCTGGTTTTCTTCCTCGGGCTCTGCTTTTCTTCCTCGAGGGCTAGTTTTGTTCCTCGGGGTCTCGTTTTATTCCTCGGGCCCTCCTTTTGTTCTTCGCGATCTGGTTTTGTTCCTCGGGCTCTGGTTTCGTTCCTCGGGCTCTGGTTTTGCTCCTCTAGCTCTGGTTGTCTTCCTCGAGCTGTGGTTTTGCTTCTCTAGCTCTCGTTGTCTTCCTCGGGCTCTGGTTTTCTTCCTCGAGGGCTGGTTTTGTTCCCCGGGCTCTGCTTTTGTTCTTCCAGCTCTGCTTTAGCTCCTCGGGCTCTGGTTTGGGTCCACGGGTCTCGTTTTGTTCCTCGGACCCACCATTTGTTCCTCCGTCTCTGGTTTTGTTCCTCGGTTTCTGGTGTTCTTCCTCGGGCTCTGGTTTAATTTCTCGGGTTCTGGTTTTGTTCCTCGAGCTCTGGTTTAGTTCCATTGGCTCTGGTTTTGTTCCTCAGGCTCTGGTTTTTTTCCTCGGGCTCTGGTTTTGTTCCTCGGACTCTAGTATAATTCCACGGGCTCTGGTTTTGTTCCTTGGGGCCTCCTTTTGTTCTTCGCGATCTGGTTTTGTTCCTCGGGATCTGGTTTTCTTCCTCGGGCTCTGGTTTCTTTCCTCGGGAGCTCGTTTTTTTCCTCGAGCTGTGGTTTTGCTCCTCTAGCTCTGGTTGTCTTCCTCGGGCTCTGGTTTTCTTCCTCGAGGGCTATTTTTGTTCCTCGGGGTCTCGTTTTATTCCTCGGACCCTCCTTTTGTTCTTCGGGACCTGCTTTTGTTCCTTGGGCTCTGGTTTCTTTCCTCGGGAGCTCGTTTTGTTCCTCGAGCTGTGGTTTTGCTCCTCTAGCTCTCGTTGTCTTCCTCGGGCTCTGGTTTTCTTCCTCGGGCTCTGCTTTTCTTCCTCGAAGGCTAGTTCTGTTCCTCGGGCTCTGGTTTTATTTCTCGGGCCCTCCTTTTGTTCTTCGGGATCTGGTTTTGTTCCTCGGGATCTGGTTTTCTTCCTCGGGCTCTGGTTTATTTCCTCGGGCTCTGGTTTTGTTCCTCGAGCTGTGGTTTTGCTCCTCTAGCTCTGGTTGTCTTCCTCAGGCTCTGGTATTCTTCCTCGATTGCTAGTTTTGTTCCTCGGGCTCTGGTTTTATTCCTCGGGCCCTCCTTTTGTTCTTCGGGATCTGGTTTTGTTCCTCGGGCTCTGGTTTTCTTCCTCGGGCTCTGGTTTCTTTCCTCGGGCTCTGGTTTTGTTCCTCGAGCTGTGGTTTTCCTCCTCTAGCTCTGGTTGTCTTCCTCAGGCTCTGGTTTTCTTCCTCGGGCTCTGCTTTTCTTCCTCGAGGGCTAGTTTTGTTCCTCGGGGTCTCGTTTTATTCCTCGGGCCCTCCTTTTGTTCTTCGCGATCTGGTTTTGTTCCTCGGGCTCTGGTTTCGTTCCTCGGGCTCTGGTTTTGCTCCTCTAGCTCTGGTTGTCTTCCTCGAGCTGTGGTTTTGCTTCTCTAGCTCTCGTTGTCTTCCTCAGGCTCTGGTTTTCTTCCTCGAGGGCTGGTTTTGTTCCCCGGGCTCTGGTTTTGTTCTTCCAGCTCTGCTTTAGCTCCTCGGGCTCTGGTTTGGGTCCACGGGTCTCGTTTTGTTCCTCGGACCCACCATTTGTTCCTCCGTCTCTGGTTTTGTTCCTCGGTTTCTGGTGTTCTTCCTCGGGCTCTGGTTTAATTTCTCGGGTTCTGGTTTTGTTCCTCGAGCTCTGGTTTAGTTCCATTGGCTCTGGTTTTGTTCCTCAGGCTCTGGTTTTTTTCCTCGGGCTCTGGTTTTGTTCCTCGGACTCTAGTATAATTCCACGGGCTCTGGTTTTGTTCCTTGGGGCCTCCTTTTGTTCTTCGCGATCTGGTTTTGTTCCTCGGGATCTGGTTTTCTTCCTCGGGCTCTGGTTTCTTTCCTCGGGAGCTCGTTTTTTTCCTCGAGCTGTGGTTTTGCTCCTCTAGCTCTGGTTGTCTTCCTTGGGCTCTGGTTTTCTTCCTCGGGCTCTGCTTTTCTTCCTCGAGGGCTAGTTTTGTTCCTCGGGGTCTCGTTTTATTCCTCGGGCCCTCCTTTTGTTCTTCGGGACCTGTTTTTTTCCTTGGGCTCTGGTTTCTTTCCTCGGGCTCTGGTTTTGTTCCTCGAGCTGTGGTTTTGCTCCTCTAGCTCTGGTTGTCTTCCTCGGGCTCTGGTTTTCTTTCTCCGGCTCTGCTTTTCTTCCTCGAGGGCTGGTTTTGTTCCCCTGTCTCTGGTTTTGTTCTTCCAACTCTGCTTTAGCTCCTCGGGCTCTGGTTTGGGTCCATGGGTCTCGTTTTGTTCCTCGGGCCCACCATTTCTTCCTCGGGATCTGGTTTTATTCCTCGGGTTCTGGTTTTCTTCCTCGGGCTCTGGTTTAATTTCTCGGGTTCTGGTTTTGTTCCTCAAGCTCTGGTTTAGTTCCATTGGCTCTGGTTTTGTTCCTCAGGCTCTGGTTTTTTTCCTCGGGCTCTGGTTTTGTTCCTGGGACTCTAGTATAATTCCACGGGCTCTGGTTTTGTTCCTTGGGACCTCCTTTTGTTCTTCGCGATCTGGTTTTGTTCCTCGGGATCTGGTTTTGTTCCTCGGGCTCTGGTTTCTTTCCTTGGGAACTCATTTTGTTCCTCGAGCTGTGGTTTTCCTCCTCTAGCTCTGGTTGTCTTCCTCGGGCTCTGGTTTTCTTCCTCGGGCTCTGCTTTTCTTCCTCGAGGGCTAGTTTTGTTCCTCGGGCTCTGGTTTTATTCCTCGGGGCCTCCTTTTGTTCTTCGCGATCTGGTTTTGTTCCTCGGGACCTGTTTTTGTTCCTCGGGCTCTGGTTTTGTTCCTCGGGCTCTGGTATTGTTCCTCGGCCTTTTTTTTTGTTCCTCTGCCCCTGCTTTTTTTTCTCGGCCTCTGGTTTTGTTCCCCGGGCTCTGGTTTAGTTCCACGGGCTCTGATTTTGTTCCTCAGGCTCTGGTTTTTTTCCTCGGGCTCTGGTGTTGTTCCTTGGACTCTAGTATAATTCCACGTGCTCTGGTTTTGTTCCTTGGGGCCTCCTTTTGTTCTTCGCGATCTGGTTTTGTTCCTCGGGATCTCGTTTTGTTCCTCGGGCTCTGGTTTCTTTCCTCGGGAGCTCGTTTTGTTCCTCGAGCTGTGGTTTTGCTCCTCTAGCTCTCGTTGTCTTCCTCGGGCTCTGGTTTTCTTCCTCGGGCTCTGCTTTTCTTCCTCGAAGGCTAGTTCTGTTCCTCGGGCTCTGGTTTTATTCCTCGGGGCCTCCTTTTGTTCTTCGCGATCTGGTTTTGTTCCTCGGGACCTGTTTTTGTTCCTCGGGCTCTGGTTTTGTTCCTCGGGCTCTGGTTTTGTTCCTCGAGCTGTGGTTTTGCTCATCTAGCTCTGGTTGTCTTCCTCAGGCTCTGGTATTCTTCCTCGATTGCTAGTTTTGTTCCTCGGGCTCTGGTTTTGTTCCTCGAGCTGTGGTTTTCCTCCTCTAGCTCTGGTTGTCTTCCTCAGGCTCTGGTTTTCTTCCTCGGGCTCTGCTTTTCTTCCTCGAGGGCTAGTTTTGTTCCTCGGGGTCTCGTTTTATTCCTCGGGCCCTCCTTTTGTTCTTCGCGATCTGGTTTTGTTCCTCGGGCTCTGGTTTCGTTCCTCGGGCTCTGGTTTTGCTCCTCTAGCTCTGGTTGTCTTCCTCGAGCTGTGGTTTTGCTTCTCTAGCTCTCGTTGTCTTCCTCGGGCTCTGGTTTTCTTCCTCGAGGGCTGGTTTTGTTCCCCGGGCTCTGCTTTTGTTCTTCCAGCTCTGCTTTAGCTCCTCGGGCTCTGGTTTGGGTCCACGGGTCTCGTTTTGTTCCTCGGGCCCACCATTTCTTCCTCGGTCTCTGGTTTTGTTCCTCGGGTTCTGGTTTTCTTCCTCGGGCTCTGGTTTAATTTCTCGGGTTCTGGTTTTGTTCCTCGAGCTCTGTTTTAGTTCCATTGGCTCTGGTTTTGTTCCTCAGGCTCTGGTTTTTTTCCTCGGGCTCTGGTTTTGTTCCTCGGACTCTAGTATAATTCCACGGGCTCTGGTTTTGTTCCTTGGGGCCTCCTTTTGTTCTTCGCGATCTGGTTTTGTTCCTCGGGATCTGGTTTTGTTCCTCGGGCTCTGGTTTCTTTCCTCGGGAGCTCGTTTTGTTCCTCGAGCTGTGGTTTTGCTCCTCTAGCTCTGGTTGTCTTCCTTGGGCTCTGGTTTTCTTCCTCGGGCTCTGCTTTTCTTCCTCGAGGGCTAGTTTTGTTCCTCGGGGTCTCGTTTTCTTCCTCGGGGCCTCCTTTTGTTCTTCGGGACCTGTTTTTTTCCTTGGGCTCTGGTTTCTTTCCTCGGGCTCTGGTTTTGTTCCTCGAGCTGTGGTTTTGCTCCTCTAGCTCTGGTTGTCTTCCTCGGGCTCTGGTTTTCTTTCTCCGGCTCTGCTTTTCTTCCTCGAGGGCTGGTTTTGTTCCCCGGGCTCTGCTTTTGTTCTTCCAACTCTGCTTTAGCTCCTCGGGCTCTGGTTTGGGTCCATGGGTCTCGTTTTGTTCCTCGGGCCCACCATTTCTTCCTCGGGATCTGGTTTTATTCCTCGGGTTCTGGTTTTCTTCCTCGGGCTCTGGTTTAATTTCTCGGGTTCTGGTTTTGTTCCTCAAGCTCTGGTTTAGTTCCATTGGCTCTGGTTTTGTTCCTCAGGCTCTGGTTTTTTTCCTCGGGCTCTGGTTTTGTTCCTGGGACTCTAGTATAATTCCACGGGCTCTGGTTTTGTTCCTTGGGACCTCCTTTTGTTCTTCGCGATCTGGTTTTGTTCCTCGGGATCTGGTTTTGTTCCTCGGGCTCTGGTTTCTTTCCTTGGGAACTCATTTTGTTCCTCGAGCTGTGGTTTTCCTCCTCTAGCTCTGGTTGTCTTCCTCGGGCTCTGGTTTTCTTCCTCGGGCTCTGCTTTTCTTCCTCGAGGGCTAGTTTTGTTCCTCGGGCTCTGGTTTTATTCCTCGGGGCCTCCTTTTGTTCTTCGCGATCTGGTTTTGTTCCTCGGGACCTGTTTTTGTTCCTCGGGCTCTGGTTTTGTTCCTCGGGCTCTGGTATTGTTCCTCGGCCTTTTTTTTTGTTCCTCTGCCCCTGCTTTTTTTTCTCGGCCTCTGGTTTTGTTCCCCGGGCTCTGGTTTAGTTCCACGGGCTCTGATTTTGTTCCTCAGGCTCTGGTTTTTTTCCTCGGGCTCTGGTGTTGTTCCTTGGACTCTAGTATAATTCCACGTGCTCTGGTTTTGTTCCTTGGGGCCTCCTTTTGTTCTTCGCGATCTGGTTTTGTTCCTCGGGATCTCGTTTTGTTCCTCGGGCTCTGGTTTCTTTCCTCGGGAGCTCGTTTTGTTCCTCGAGCTGTGGTTTTGCTCCTCTAGCTCTCGTTGTCTTCCTCGGGCTCTGGTTTCTTTCCTCGGGCTCTGGTTTTGTTCCTCGAGCTGTGGTTTTGCTCCTCTAGCTCTGGTTGTCTTCCTCGGCCTCTGGTTTCCTTCCTCGAGGGCTGGTTTTGTTCCCTGGGCTCTGGTTTTGGTCTTCCAGCTCTGCTTTAGCTCGTCGGGCTCTGGTTTGGGTCCATGGGTCTCGTTTTGTTCCTCGGGCCCACCATTTCTTCCTCGGTCTCTGGTTTTGTTCCTCGGGTTCTGGTTTTCTTCCGCGGGCTCTGGTTTAATTTCTCGGGTTCTGGTTTTGTTCCTCGAGCTCTCTTTTAGTTCCATTGGCTCTGGTTTTGTTCCTCAGGCTCTGGTTTTTTTCCTCGGGCTCTGGTTTTGTTCCTCGGACTCTAGTATAATTCCACGGGCTCTGGTTTTGTTCCTTGGGGCCTCCTTTTGTTCTTCGGGATCTGGTTTTGTTCCTCGGGATCTGGTTTTGTTCCTCGGGCTCTGGTTTCTTTCCTCGGGAGCTCGTTTTGTTCCTCGAGCTGTGGTTTTGCTCCTCTAGCTCTGGTTGTCTTCCTTGGGCTCTGGTTTTCTTCCTCGGGCTCTGCTTTTCTTCCTCGAGGGCTAGTTTTGTTCCTCGGGGTCTCGTTTTATTCCTCGGGCCCTCCTTTTGTTCTTCGGGACCTGTTTTTTTCCTTGGGCTCTGGTTTCTTTCCTCGGACTCTGGTTTTGTTCCTCGAGCTGTGGTTTTGCTCCTCTAGCTCTGGTTGTCTTCCTCGGGCTCTGGTTTTCTTTCTCCGGCTCTGCTTTTCTTCCTCGAGGGCTGGTTTTGTTCCCCTGTCTCTGGTTTTGTTCTTCCAACTCTGCTTTAGCTCCTCGGGCTCTGGTTTGGGTCCATGGGTCTCGTTTTGTTCCTCGGGCCCACCATTTCTTCCTCGGGATCTGGTTTTATTCCTCGGGTTCTGGTTTTCTTCCTCGGGCTCTGGTTTAATTTCTCGGGTTCTGGTTTTGTTCCTCAAGCTCTGGTTTAGTTCCATTGGCTCTGGTTTTGTTCCTCAGGCTCTGGTTTTTTTCCTCGGGCTCTGGTTTTGTTCCTGGGACTCTAGTATAATTCCACGGGCTCTGGTTTTGTTCCTTGGGACCTCCTTTTGTTCTTCGCGATCTGGTTTTGTTCCTCGGGATCTGGTTTTGTTCCTCGGGCTCTGGTTTCTTTCCTTGGGAACTCATTTTGTTCCTCGAGCTGTGGTTTTGCTCCTCTAGCTCTGGTTGTCTTCCTCGGGCTCTGCTTTTCTTCCTCGAGGGCTAGTTTTGTTCCTCGGGCTCTGGTTTTATTCCTCGGGGCCTCCTTTTGTTCTTCGCGATCTGGTTTTGTTCCTCGGGACCTGTTTTTGTTCCTCGGGCTCTGGTTTTGTTCCTCGGGCTCTGGTATTGTTCCTCGGCCTTTTTTTTTGTTCCTCTGCCCCTGCTTTTTTTTCTCGGCCTCTGGTTTTGTTCCCCGGGCTCTGGTTTAGTTCCACGGGCTCTGATTTTGTTCCTCAGGCTCTGGTTTTTTTCCTCGGGCTCTGGTGTTGTTCCTTGGACTCTAGTATAATTCCACGTGCTCTGGTTTTGTTCCTTGGGGCCTCCTTTTGTTCTTCGCGATCTGGTTTTGTTCCTCGGGATCTCGTTTTGTTCCTCGGGCTCTGGTTTCTTTCCTCGGGAGCTCGTTTTGTTCCTCGAGCTGTGGTTTTGCTCCTCTAGCTCTCGTTGTCTTCCTCGGGCTCTGGTTTTCTTCCTCGGGCTCTGCTTTTCTTCCTCGAAGGCTAGTTCTGTTCCTCGGGCTCTGGTTTTATTCCTCGGGCCCTCCTTTTGTTCTTCGGGATCTGGCTTTGTTCCTCGGGATCTGGTTTTCTTCCTCGGGCTCTGGTTTATTTCCTCGGGCTCTGGTTTTGTTCCTCGAGCTGTGGTTTTGCTCATCTAGCTCTGGTTGTCTTCCTCAGGCTCTGGTATTCTTCCTCGATTGCTAGTTTTGTTCCTCGGGCTCTGGTTTTATTCCTCGGGCCCTCCTTTTGTTCTTCGGGATCTGGTTTTGTTCCTCGGGCTCTGGTTTTCTTCCTCGGGCTCTGGTTTCTTTCCTCGGGCTCTGGTTTTGTTCCTCGAGCTGTGGTTTTCCTCCTCTAGCTCTGGTTGTCTTCCTCAGGCTCTGGTTTTCTTCCTCGGGCTCTGCTTTTCTTCCTCGAGGGCTAGTTTTGTTCCTCGGGGTCTCGTTTTATTCCTCGGGCCCTCCTTTTGTTCTTCGCGATCTGGTTTTGTTCCTCGGGCTCTGGTTTCGTTCCTCGGGCTCTGGTTTTGCTCCTCTAGCTCTGGTTGTCTTCCTCGAGCTGTGGTTTTGCTTCTCTAGCTCTCGTTGTCTTCCTCGGGCTCTGGTTTTCTTCCTCGAGGGCTGGTTTTGTTCCCCGGGCTCTGCTTTTGTTCTTCCAGCTCTGCTTTAGCTCCTCGGGCTCTGGTTTGGGTCCACGGGTCTCGTTTTGTTCCTCGGGCCCACCATTTCTTCCTCGGTCTCTGGTTTTGTTCCTCGGGTTCTGGTTTTCTTCCGCGGGCTCTGGTTTAATTTCTCGGGTTCTGGTTTTGTTCCTCGAGCTCTGTTTTAGTTCCATTGGCTCTGGTTTTGTTCCTCAGGCTCTGGTTTTTTTCCTCGGGCTCTGGTTTTGTTCCTCGGACTCTAGTATAATTCCACGGGCTCTGGTTTTGTTCCTTGGGGCCTCCTTTTGTTCTTCGCAATCTGGTTTTGTTCCTCGGGATCTGGTTTTGTTCCTCGGGCTCTGGTTTCTTTCCTCGGGAGCTCGTTTTGTTCCTCGAGCTGTGGTTTTGCTCCTCTAGCTCTGGTTGTCTTCCTTGGGCTCTGGTTTTCTTCCTCGGGCTCTGCTTTTCTTCCTCGAGGGCTAGTTTTGTTCCTCGGGGTCTCGTTTTCTTCCTCGGGGCCTCCTTTTGTTCTTCGGGACCTGTTTTTTTCCTTGGGCTCTGGTTTCTTTCCTCGGGCTCTGGTTTTGTTCCTCGAGCTGTGGTTTTGCTCCTCTAGCTCTGGTTGTCTTCCTCGGGCTCTGGTTTTCTTTCTCCGGCTCTGCTTTTCTTCCTCGAGGGCTGGTTTTGTTCCCCTGTCTCTGGTTTTGTTCTTCCAACTCTGCTTTAGCTCCTCGGGCTCTGGTTTGGGTCCATGGGTCTCGTTTTGTTCCTCGGGCCCACCATTTCTTCCTCGGGATCTGGTTTTATTCCTCGGGTTCTGGTTTTCTTCCTCGGGCTCTGGTTTAATTTCTCGGGTTCTGGTTTTGTTCCTCAAGCTCTGGTTTAGTTCCATTGGCTCTGGTTTTGTTCCTCAGGCTCTGGTTTTTTTCCTCGGGCTCTGGTTTTGTTCCTCGGACTCTAGTATAATTCCACGGGCTCTGGTTTTGTTCCTTGGGACCTCCTTTTGTTCTTCGCGATCTGGTTTTGTTCCTCGGGATCTGGTTTTGTTCCTCGGGCTCTGGTTTCTTTCCTTGGGAACTCATTTTGTTCCTCGAGCTGTGGTTTTGCTCCTCTAGCTCTGGTTGTCTTCCTCGGGCTCTGGTTTTCTTCCTCGGGCTCTGCTTTTCTTCCTCGAGGGCTAGTTTTGTTCCTCGGGCTCTGGTTTTATTCCTCGGGGCCTCCTTTTGTTCTTCGCGATCTGGTTTTGTTCCTCGGGACCTGTTTTTGTTCCTCGGGCTCTGGTTTTGTTCCTCGGGCTCTGGTATTGTTCCTCGGCCTTTTTTTTTGTTCCTCTGCCCCTGCTTTTTTTTCTCGGCCTCTGGTTTTGTTCCCCGGGCTCTGGTTTAGTTCCACGGGCTCTGCTTTTGTTCCTCAGGCTCTGGTTTTTTTCCTCGGGCTCTGGTGTTGTTCCTTGGACTCTAGTATAATTCCACGTGCTCTGGTTTTGTTCCTTGGGGCCTCCTTTTGTTCTTCGCGATCTGGTTTTGTTCCTCGGGATCTCGTTTTGTTCCTCGGGCTCTGGTTTCTTTCCTCGGGAGCTCGTTTTGTTCCTCGAGCTGTGGTTTTGCTCCTCTAGCTCTCGTTGTCTTCCTCGGGCTCTGGTTTCTTTCCTCGGGCTCTGGTTTTGTTCCTCGAGCTGTGGTTTTGCTCCTCTAGCTCTGGTTGTCTTCCTCGGCCTCTGGTTTCCTTCCTCGAGGGCTGGTTTTGTTCCCTGGGCTCTGGTTTTGGTCTTCCAGCTCTGCTTTAGCTCGTCGGGCTCTGGTTTGGGTCCATGGGTCTCGTTTTGTTCCTCGGGCCCACCATTTCTTCCTCGGTCTCTGGTTTTGTTCCTCGGGTTCTGGTTTTCTTCCGCGGGCTCTGGTTTAATTTCTCGGGTTCTGGTTTTGTTCCTCGAGCTCTCTTTTAGTTCCATTGGCTCTGGTTTTGTTCCTCAGGCTCTGGTTTTTTTCCTCGGGCTCTGGTTTTGTTCCTCGGACTCTAGTATAATTCCACGGGCTCTGGTTTTGTTCCTTGGGGCCTCCTTTTGTTCTTCGCGATCTGGTTTTGTTCCTCGGGATCTGGTTTTGTTCCTCGGGCTCTGGTTTCTTTCCTCGGGAGCTCGTTTTGTTCCTCGAGCTGTGGTTTTGCTCCTCTAGCTCTGGTTGTCTTCCTTGGGCTCTGGTTTTCTTCCTCGGGCTCTGCTTTTCTTCCTTGAGGGCTAGTTTTGTTCCTCGGGGTCTCGTATTCTTCCTCGGGGCCTCCTTTTGTTCTTCGGGACCTGTTTTTTTCCTTGGGCTCTGGTTTCTTTCCTCGGGCTCTGGTTTTGTTCCTCGAGCTGTGGTTTTGCTCCTCTAGCTCTGGTTGTCTTCCTCGGGCTCTGGTTTTCTTTCTCCGGCTCTGCTTTTCTTCCTCGAGGGCTGGTTTTGTTCCCCTGTCTCTGGTTTTGTTCTTCCAACTCTGCTTTAGCTCCTCGGGCTCTGGTTTGGGTCCATGGGTCTCGTTTTGTTCCTCGGGCCCACCATTTCTTCCTCGGGATCTGGTTTTATTCCTCGGGTTCTGGTTTTCTTCCTCGGGCTCTGGTTTAATTTCTCGGGTTCTGGTTTTGTTCCTCAAGCTCTGGTTTAGTTCCATTGGCTCTGGTTTTGTTCCTCAGGCTCTGGTTTTTTTCCTCGGGCTCTGGTTTTGTTCCTGGGACTCTAGTATAATTCCACGGGCTCTGGTTTTGTTCCTTGGGACCTCCTTTTGTTCTTCGCGATCTGGTTTTTTTCCTCGGGATCTGGTTTTGTTCCTCGGGCTCTGGTTTCTTTCCTTGGGAACTCATTTTGTTCCTCGAGCTGTGGTTTTGCTCCTCTAGCTCTGGTTGTCTTCCTCGGGCTCTGGTTTTCTTCCTCGGGCTCTGCTTTTCTTCCTCGAGGGCTAGTTTTGTTCCTCGGGCTCTGGTTTTATTCCTCGGGGCCTCCTTTTGTTCTTCGCGATCTGGTTTTGTTCCTCGGGACCTGTTTTTGTTCCTCGGGCTCTGGTTTTGTTCCTCGGGCTCTGGTATTGTTCCTCGGCCTTTTTTTTTGTTCCTCTGCCCCTGCTTTTTTTTCTCGGCCTCTGGTTTTGTTCCCCGGGCTCTGGTTTAGTTCCACGGGCTCTGATTTTGTTCCTCAGGCTCTGGTTTTTTTCCTCGGGCTCTGGTGTTGTTCCTTGGACTCTAGTATAATTCCACGTGCTCTGGTTTTGTTCCTTGGGGCCTCCTTTTGTTCTTCGCGATCTGGTTTTGTTCCTCGGGATCTCGTTTTGTTCCTCGGGCTCTGGTTTCTTTCCTCGGGAGCTCGTTTTGTTCCTCGAGCTGTGGTTTTGCTCCTCTAGCTCTCGTTGTCTTCCTCGGGCTCTGGTTTCTTTCCTCGGGCTCTGGTTTTGTTCCTCGAGCTGTGGTTTTGCTCCTCTAGCTCTGGTTGTCTTCCTCGGCCTCTGGTTTCATTCCTCGAGGGCTGGTTTTGTTCCCCGGGCTCTGCTTTTGGTCTTCCAGCTCTGCTTTAGCTCGTCGGGCTCTGGTTTGGGTCCATGGGTCTCGTTTTGTTCCTCGGGCCCACCATTTCTTCCTCGGTCTCTGGTTTTGTTCCTCGGGTTCTGGTTTTCTTCCGCGGGCTCTGGTTTAATTTCTCGGGTTCTGGTTTTGATTCCTCGAGCTCTGTTTTAGTTCCATTGGCTCTGGTTTTGTTCCTCAGGCTCTGGTTTTTTTCCTCGGGCTCTGGTTTTGTTCCTCGGACTCTAGTATAATTCCACGGGCTCTGGTTTTGTTCCTTGGGGCCTCCTTTTGTTCTTCGCGATCTGGTTTTGTTCCTCGGGATCTGGTTTTGTTCCTCGGGCTCTGGTTTCTTTCCTCGGGAGCTCGTTTTGTTCCTCGAGCTGTGGTTTTGCTCCTCTAGCTCTGGTTGTCTTCCTTGGGCTCTGGTTTTCTTCCTCGGGCTCTGCTTTTCTTCCTCGAGGGCTAGTTTTGTTCCTCGGGGTCTCGTTTTCTTCCTCGGGGCCTCCTTTTGTTCTTCGGGACCTGTTTTTTTCCTTGGGCTCTGGTTTCTTTCCTCGGGCTCTGGTTTTGTTCCTCGAGCTGTGGTTTTGCTCCTCTAGCTCTGGTTGTCTTCCTCGGGCTCTGGTTTTCTTTCTCCGGCTCTGCTTTTCTTCCTCGAGGGCTGGTTTTGTTCCCCTGTCTCTGGTTTTGTTCTTCCAACTCTGCTTTAGCTCCTCGGGCTCTGGTTTGGGTCCATGGGTCTCGTTTTGTTCCTCGGGCCCACCATTTCTTCCTCGGGATCTGGTTTTATTCCTCGGGTTCTGGTTTTCTTCCTCGGGCTCTGGTTTAATTTCTCGGGTTCTGGTTTTGTTCCTCAAGCTCTGGTTTAGTTCCATTGGCTCTGGTTTTGTTCCTCAGGCTCTGGTTTTTTTCCTCGGGCTCTGGTTTTGTTCCTGGGACTCTAGTATAATTCCATGGGCTCTGGTTCTGTTCCTTGGGACCTCCTTTTGTTCTTCGCGATCTGGTTTTGTTCCTCGGGATCTGGTTTTGTTCCTCGGGCTCTGGTTTCTTTCCTTGGGAACTCATTTTGTTCCTCGAGCTGTGGTTTTGCTCCTCTAGCTCTGGTTGTCTTCCTCGGGCTCTGGTTTTCTTCCTCGGGCTCTGCTTTTCTTCCTCGAGGGCTAGTTTTGTTCCTCGGGCTCTGGTTTTATTCCTCGGGGCCTCCTTTTGTTCTTCGCGATCTGGTTTTGTTCCTCGGGACCTGTTTTTGTTCCTCGGGCTCTGGTTTTGTTCCTCGGGCTCTGGTATTGTTCCTCGGCCTTTTTTTTTGTTCCTCTGCCCCTGCTTTTTTTTCTCGGCCTCTGGTTTTGTTCCCCGGGCTCTGGTTTAGTTCCACGGGCTCTGATTTTGTTCCTCAGGCTCTGGTTTTTTTCCTCGGGCTCTGGTGTTGTTCCTTGGACTCTAGTATAATTCCACGTGCTCTGGTTTTGTTCCTTGGGGCCTCCTTTTGTTCTTCGCGATCTGGTTTTGTTCCTCGGGATCTCGTTTTGTTCCTCGGGCTCTGGTTTCTTTCCTCGGGAGCTCGTTTTGTTCCTCGAGCTGTGGTTTTGCTCCTCTAGCTCTCGTTGTCTTCCTCGGGCTCTGGTTTCTTTCCTCGGGCTCTGGTTTTGTTCCTCGAGCTGTGGTTTTGCTCCTCTAGCTCTGGTTGTCTTCCTCGGCCTCTGGTTTCCTTCCTCGAGGGCTGGTTTTGTTCCCCGGGCTCTGGTTTTGGTCTTCCAGCTCTGCTTTAGCTCGTCGGGCTCTGGTTTGGGTCCATGGGTCTCGTTTTGTTCCTCGGGCCCACCATTTCTTCCTCGGTCTCTGGTTTTGTTCCTCGGGTTCTGGTTTTCTTCCTCGGGCTCTGGTTTAATTTCTCGGGTTCTGGTTTTGTTCCTCAAGCTCTGTTTTAGTTCCATTGGCTCTGGTTTTGTTCCTCAGGCTCTGGTTTTTTTCCTCGGGCTCTGGTGTTGTTCCTTGGACTCTAGTATAATTCCACGGGCTCTGGTTTTGTTCCTTGGGGCCTCCTTTTGTTCTTCGTGATCTGGTTTTGTTCCTCGGGATCTGGTTTTGTTCCTCGGGCTCTGGTTTCTTTCCTCGGGAGCTCGTTTTGTTCCTCGAGCTGTGGTTTTGCTCCTCTAGCTCTGGTTGTCTTCCTTGGGCTCTGGTTTTCTTCCTCGGGCTCTGCTTTTCTTCCTCGAGGGCTAGTTTTGTTCCTCGGGGTCTCGTTTTCTTCCTCGGGGCCTCCTTTTGTTCTTCGGGACCTGTTTTTTTCCTTGGGCTCTGGTTTCTTTCCTCGGGCTCTGGTTTTGTTCCTCGAGCTGTGGTTTTGCTCCTCTAGCTCTGGTTGTCTTCCTCGGGCTCTGGTTTTCTTTCTCCGGCTCTGCTTTTCTTCCTCGAGGGCTGGTTTTGTTCCCCTGTCTCTGGTTTTGTTCTTCCAACTCTGCTTTAGCTCCTCGGGCTCTGGTTTGGGTCCATGGGTCTCGTTTTGTTCCTCGGGCCCACCATTTCTTCCTCGGGATCTGGTTTTATTCCTCGGGTTCTGGTTTTCTTCCTCGGGCTCTGGTTTAATTTCTCGGGTTCTGGTTTTGTTCCTCAAGCTCTGGTTTAGTTCCATTGGCTCTGGTTTTGTTCCTCAGGCTCTGGTTTTTTTCCTCGGGCTCTGGTTTTGTTCCTGGGACTCTAGTATAATTCCACGGGCTCTGGTTTTGTTCCTTGGGACCTCCTTTTGTTCTTCGCGATCTGGTTTTGTTCCTCGGGATCTGGTTTTGTTCCTCGGGCTCTGGTTTCTTTCCTTGGGAACTCATTTTGTTCCTCGAGCTGTGGTTTTGCTCCTCTAGCTCTGGTTGTCTTCCTCGGGCTCTGGTTTTCTTCCTCGGGCTCTGCTTTTCTTCCTCGAGGGCTAGTTTTGTTCCTCGGGCTCTGGTTTTATTCCTCGGGGCCTCCTTTTGTTCTTCGCGATCTGGTTTTGTTCCTCGGGACCTGTTTTTGTTCCTCGGGCTCTGGTTTTGTTCCTCGGACTCTGGTATTGTTCCTCGGCCTTTTTTTTTGTTCCTCTGCCCCTGCTTTTTTTTCTCGGCCTCTGGTTTTGTTCCCCGGGCTCTGGTTTAGTTCCACGGGCTCTGCTTTTGTTCCTCAGGCTCTGGTTTTTTTCCTCGGGCTCTGGTGTTGTTCCTTGGACTCTAGTATAATTCCACGTGCTCTGGTTTTGTTCCTTGGGGCCTCCTTTTGTTCTTCGCGATCTGGTTTTGTTCCTCGGGATCTCGTTTTGTTCCTCGGGCTCTGGTTTCTTTCCTCGGGAGCTCGTTTTGTTCCTCGAGCTGTGGTTTTGCTCCTCTAGCTCTCGTTGTCTTCCTCGGGCTCTGGTTTCTTTCCTCGGGCTCTGGTTTTGTTCCTCGAGCTGTGGTTTTGCTCCTCTAGCTCTGGTTGTCTTCCTCGGCCTCTGGTTTCCTTCCTCGAGGGCTGGTTTTGTTCCCCGGGCTCTGGTTTTGGTCTTCCAGCTCTGCTTTAGCTCGTCGGGCTCTGGTTTGGGTCCATGGGTCTCGTTTTGTTCCTCGGGCCCACCATTTCTTCCTCGGTCTCTGGTTTTGTTCCTCGGGTTCTGGTTTTCTTCCTCGGGCTCTGGTTTAATTTCTCGGGTTCTGGTTTTGTTCCTCAAGCTCTGTTTTAGTTCCATTGGCTCTGGTTTTGTTCCTCAGGCTCTGGTTTTTTTCCTCGTGCTCTGGTGTTGTTCCTTGGACTCTAGTATAATTCCACGGGCTCTGGTTTTGTTCCTTGGGGCCTCCTTTTGTTCTTCGTGATCTGGTTTTGTTCCTCGGGCTCTGGTTTCTTTCCTCGGGCTCTGGTTTTGTTCCTCGAGCTGTGGTTTTGCTCCTCTAGCTCTGGTTGTCTTCCTCGGGCTCTGGTTTTCTTCCTCGAGGGCTAGTTTTGTTCCTCGGGCTCTGGTTTTTTTCCTTAGGCCCTCCTTTTGTTCTTCGGGATCTGGTTTTGTTCCTCGGGCTCTGGTTTTCTTCCTCGGGCTCTGGTTTCGTTCCTCGGGAGCTCCTTTTGTTCCTCGAGCTGTGGTTTTGCTCCTCTAGCTCTGGTTGTCTTCCTCGGGCTCTGGTTTTCTTCCTCGAGGGCTAGTTTCGTTCCTCGGGGTCTCGTTTTATTCCTCGGACCCTCCTTTTGTTCTTCGGGCCCTGCTTTTGTTCCTTGGGCTCTGGTTTCTTTCCTCGGGCTCTAGTTTTGTTCCTCGAGCTGTGGTTTTGCTCCTCTAGCTCTGGTTGTCTTCCTCGGGCTCTGGTTTTCTTCCTCGAGGGCTGGTTTTGTTCCCCGGGCTCTGGTTTTGTTCTTAAAGTTCTGCTTTAGCTCCTCGGGCTCTGGTTTGGGTCCATGGGTCTCGTTTTGTTCCTCGGGCCCACCATTTCTTCCTCGGTCTCTGGTTTTGTTCCTCGGGTTCTGGTTTTCTTCCTCGGTCTCTGGTTTTGTTCCTCGGGTTCTGGTTTTCTTCCTCGGGCTCTGGTTTAATTTCTCGGGTTCTGGTTTTGTTCCTCAAGCTCTGGTTTAGTTCCATTGGCTCTGGTTTTGTTCCTCAGGCTCTGGTTTTTTTCCTCGGGCTCTGGTGTTGTTCCTTGGACTCTAGTATAATTCCACGGGCTCTGGTTTTGTTCCTTGGGGCCTCCTTTTGTTCTTCGCTATCTGGTTTTGTTCCTCGGGATCTGGTTTTGTTCCTCGGACTCTGGTTTCTTTCCTCGGGCTCTGGTTTTGTTCCTCGAGCTGTGGTTTTGCTCCTCTAGCTCTGGTTGTCTTCCTCGGGCTCTGGTTTTCTTCCTCGAGGGCTAGTTTTTTTCCTCGGGCTCTGTTCTTTTTCCTCAGGCCCTCCTTTTGTTCTTCGGGATCTGGTTTTGTTCCTCGGGCTCTGGTTTTCTTCCTCGGGCTCTGGTTTCTTTCCTCGGGAGCTCCTTTTTTTCCTCGAGCTGTGGTTTTGCTCCTCTAGCTCTGGTTGTCTTCCTCGGGCTCTGGTTTTCTTCCTCGAGGGCTAGTTTCGTTCCTCGGGGTCTCGTTTTATTCCTCGGACCCTCCTTTTGTTCTTCGGGACCTGCTTTTGTTCCTTGGGCTCTGGTTTCTTTCCTCGGGCTCTGGTTTTGTTCCTCGAGCTGTGGTTTTGCTCCTCTAGCTCTGGTTATCTTTTTCGGGCTCTGGTTTTCTTCCTCGGGCTCTGGTTTTCTTCCTCGAGGGCTGGTTTTGTTCCCCGGGCTCTGTTTTTGTTCTTCCAGCTCTGCTTTAGCTCCTCGGGCTCTGGTTTGGGTCCACGGGTCTCGTTTTGTTCCTTGGGCCCACCATTTCTTCCTCGGTCTCTGGTTTTGTTCCTCGGGCTCTGGTTTTCTTCCTCGGGCTCTGGTTTAATTTCTCGGGTTCTGGTTTTGTTCCTCAAGCTCTGTTTTAGTTCCATTGGCTCTGGTTTTGTTCCTCAGGCTCTGGTTTTTTTCCTCGGGCTCTGGTTTTGTTCCTCGGACTCTAGTATAATTCCACGGGCTCTGGTTTTGTTCCTTGGGGCCTCCTTTTGTTCTTCGCAATCTGGTTTTGTTCCTCGGGATCTCGTTTTGTTCCTCGGGCTCTGGTTTCTTTCCTCGGGAGCTCGTTTTGTTCCTCGAGCTGTGGTTTTGCTCCTCTAGCTCTCGTTCTCTTCCTCGGGCTCTGGTTTTCTTCCTCGGGCTCTGGTGTTGTTCCTTGGACTCTAGTATAATTCCACGGGCTGTGGTTTTGTTCCTTGGGGCCTCCTTTTGTTCTTCGGTATCTGGTTTTGTTCCTCGGGATCTGGTTTTCTTCCTCGGGCTCTGGTTTCTTTCCTCGGGCTCTGGTTTTGTTCCTCGAGCTGTGGTTTTGCTCCTCTAGCTCTGGTTGTCTTCCTCGGGCTCTGCTTTTCTTCCTCGAGGGCTAGTTTTGTTCCTCGGGCTCTGGTTTTTTTCCTCGGGCCCTCCTTTTGTTCTTAGGGATCTGGTTTTGTTCCTCGGGCTCTGGTTTCTTTCCTCGGGAACTCGTTTTGTTCCTCGAGCTGTGGTTTTGCTCCTCTAGCTCTCGTTGTCTTCCTCGGGCTCTGCTTTTCTTCCTCGAGGGCTAGTTTTGTTCCTCGGGCTCTGGTTTTATTCCTCGGGCCCTCCTTTTGTTCTTCGGGATCTGGTTTCGTTCCTCGGGCTCTGGTTTTCTTCCTCGGGCTCTGGTTTCTTTCCTCGGGAGCTCGTTTTGTTCCTCGAGCTGTGGTTTTGCTCCTCTAGCTCTGGTTGTCTTCCTCGGGCTCTGGTTTTCTTCCTCGGGCTCTGCTTTTCTTCCTCGAGGGCTAGTTTTGTTCCTCGGGCTCTGGTTTTATTCCTCGGGGCCTCCTTTTGTTCTTCGCGATCTGGTTTTGTTCCTCGGGCTCTGGTTTCTTTCCTCGGGCTCTGGTTTTGCTCCTCTAGCTCTGGTTGTCTTCCTCGAGCTGTGGTTTTGCTTCTCTAGCTCTCGTTGTCTTCCTCGGGCTCTGGTTTTCTTCCTCGAGGGCTGGTTTTGTTCCCCGGGCTCTGCTTTTGTTCTTCCAGCTCTGCTTTAGCTCCTCGGGCTCTGGTTTTGTTCCTCGGGCTCTGGTATTGTTCCTCGGCCTTTTTTTTTGTTCCTCTGCCCCTGCTTTTTTTTCTCGGCCTCTGGTTTTGTTCCCCGGGCTCTGGTTTAGTTCCACGGGCTCTGCTTTTGTTCCTCAGGCTCTGGTTTTTTTCCTCGGGCTCTGGTGTTGTTCCTTGGACTCTAGTATAATTCCACGTGCTCTGGTTTTGTTCCTCGGGGCCTCCTTTTGTTCTTCGCGATCTGGTTTTGTTCCTCGGGATCTGGTTTTGTTCCTCGGGCTCTGGTTTCTTTCCTCGGGAGCTCGTTTTGTTCCTCGAGCTGTGGTTTTGCTCCTCTAGCTCTCGTTGTCTTCCTCGGGCTCTGGTTTCTTTCCTCGGGCTCTGGTTTTGTTCCTCGAGCTGTGGTTTTGCTCCTCTAGCTCTGGTTGTCTTCCTCGGCCTCTGGTTTCCTTCCTCGAGGGCTGGTTTTGTTCCCCGGGCTCTGGTTTTGGTCTTCCAGCTCTGCTTTAGCTCGTCGGGCTCTGGTTTGGGTCCACGGGTCTCGTTTTGTTCCTCGGGCCCACCATTTGTTCCTCCGTCTCTGGTTTTGTTCCTCGGGTTCTGGTGTTCTTCCTCGGGCTCTGGTTTAATTTCTCGGGTTCTGGTTTTGTTCCTCAAGCTCTGGTTTAGTTCCATTGGCTCTGGTTTTGTTCCTCAGGCTCTGGTTTTTTTCCTCGGGCTCTGGTTTTGTTCCTGGGACTCTAGTATAATTCCACGGGCTCTGGTTTTGTTCCTTGGGACCTCCTTTTGTTCTTCGCGATCTGGTTTTGTTCCTCGGGATCTGGTTTTGTTCCTCGGGCTCTGGTTTCTTTCCTTGGGAGCTCATTTTGTTCCTCGAGCTGTGGTTTTGCTCCTCTAGCTCTGGTTGTCTTCCTCGGGCTCTGGTTTTCTTCCTCGGGCTCTGCTTTTCTTCCTCGAGGGCTAGTTTTGTTCCTCGGGCTCTGGTTTTATTCCTCGGGGCCTCCTTTTGTTCTTCGCGATCTGGTTTTGTTCCTCGGGACCTGTTTTTGTTCCTCGGGCTCTGGTTTTGTTCCTCGGGCTCTGGTATTGTTCCTCGGCCTTTTTTTTTGTTCCTCTGCCCCTGCTTTTTTTTCTCGGCCTCTGGTTTTGTTCCCCGGGCTCTGGTTTAGTTCCACGGGCTCTGATTTTGTTCCTTGGGGCCTCCTTTTGTTCTTCGCGATCTGGTTTTGTTCCTCGGGATCTCGTTTTGTTCCTCGGGCTCTGGTTTCTTTCCTCGGGAGCTCGTTTTGTTCCTCGAGCTGTGGTTTTGCTCCTCTAGCTCTCGTTGTCTTCCTCGGGCCCTGGTTTCTTTCCTCGGGCTCTGGTTTTGTTCCTCGAGCTGTGGTTTTGCTCCTCTAGCTCTGGTTGTCTTCCTCGGGCTCTGGTTTCGTTCCTCGGGAGCTCCTTTTGTTCCTCGAGCTGTGTTTTTGCTCCTCTAGCTCTGGTTGTCTTCCTCGGGCTCTGGTTTTCTTCCTCGAGGGCTAGTTTTGTTCCACGGGCTCTGGTTTTTTTCCTTAGGCCCTCCTTTTGTTCTTCGGGATCTGGTTTTGTTCCTCGGGCTCTGGTTTTCTTCCTCGGGCTCTGGTTTCGTTCCTCGGGAGCTCCTTTTGTTCCTCGAGCTGTGGTTTTGCTCCTCTAGCTCTGGTTGTCTTCCTCGGGCTCTGGTTTTCTTCCTCGAGGGCTAGTTTCGTTCCTCGGGCTCTGGTTTTGTTCTTCCAGTTCTGCTTTAGCTCCTCGGGCTCTGGTTTGGGTCCATGGGTCTCGTTTTGTTCCTCGGGCCCACCATTTCTTCCTCGGTCTCTGGTTTTGTTCCTCGGGTTCTGGTTTTCTTCCTCGGTCTCTGGTTTTGTTCCTCGGGTTCTGGTTTTCTTCCGCGGGCTCTGGTTTAATTTCTCGGGTTCTGGTTTTGTTCCTCAAGCTCTGTTTTAGTTCCATTGGCTCTGGTTTTGTTCCTCAGGCTCTGGTTTTTTTCCTCGGGCTCTGGTTTTGTTCCTCGGACTCTAGTATAATTCCACGGGCTCTGGTTTTGTTCCTTGGGGCCTCCTTTTGTTCTTCGCAATCTGGTTTTGTTCCTCGGGATCTGGTTTTGTTCCTCGGGCTCTGGTTTCTTTCCTCGGGAGCTCGTTTTGTTCCTCGAGCTGTGGTTTTGCTCCTCTAGCTCTGGTTGTCTTCCTCGGGCTCTGGTTTTCTTCCTCGGGCTCTGGTGTTGTTCCTTGGACTCTAGTATAATTCCACGGGCTCTGGTTTTGTTCCTTGGGGCCTCCTTTTGTTCTTCGGTATCTGGTTTTGTTCCTCGGGCTCTGGTTTTCTTCCTCGGGCTCTGGTTTCTTTCCTCGGGCTCTGGTTTTGTTCCTCGAGCTGTGGTTTTGCTCCTCTAGCTCTGGTTGTCTTCCTCGGGCTCTGCTTTTCTTCCTCGAGGGCTAGTTTTGTTCCTCGGGCTCTGGTTTTATTCCTCGGACCCTCCTTTTGTTCTTAGGGATCTGGTTTTGTTCCTCGGGCTCTGGTTTCTTTCCTCGGGAACTCGTTTTGTTCCTCGAGCTGTGGTTTTGCTCCTATAGCTCTCGTTGTCTTCCTCGGGCTCTGCTTTTCTTCCTCGAGGGCTAGTTTTGTTCCTCGGGCTCTGGTTTCATTCCTCGGGCCCTCCTTTTGTTCTTCGGGATCTGGTTCCTTTCCTCGGGCTCTGGTTTTCTTCCTCGGGCTCTGGTTTCTTTCCTCGGGAGCTCGTTTTGTTCCTCGAGCTGTGGTTTTGCTCCTCTAGCTCTGGTTGTCTTCCTCGGGCTCTGGTTTTCTTCCTCGGGCTCTGGTTTTCTTCCTCGAGGGCTAGTTTTGTTCCTCGGGCTCTGGTTTTATTCCTCGGGGCCTCCTTTTGTTCTTCGCGATCTGGTTTTGTTCCTCGGGCTCTGGTTTCTTTCCTCGGGCTCTGGTTTTGCTCCTCTAGCTCTGGTTGTCTTCCTCGAGCTGTGGTTTTGCTTCTCTAGCTCTCGTTGTCTTCCTCGGGCTCTGGTTTTCTTCCTCGAGGGCTGGTTTTGTTCCCCGGGCTCTGCTTTTGTTCTTCCAGCTCTGCTTTAGCTCCTCGGGCTCTGGTTTGGGTCCACGGGTCTCGTTTTGTTCCTCGGGCCCACCATTTGTTCCTCCGTCTCTGGTTTTGTTCCTCGGCTTCTGGTGTTCTTCCTCGGGCTCTGGTTTAATTTCTCGGGTTCTGGTTTTGTTCCTCAAGCTCTGGTTTAGTTCCATTGGCTCTGGTTTTGTTCCTCAGGCTCTGTTTTTTTTCCTCGGGCTCCGGTTTTGTTCCTCAGACTCCAGTATAATTCCACGGGCTCTGGTTTTGTTCCTTGGGGCCTCCTTTTGTTCTTCGCGATCTGGTTTTGTTCCTCGGGATCTGGTTTTGTTCCTCGGGCTCTGGTTCCTTTCCTTGGGCTCTGGTTTTGTTCCTCGAGCTGTGGTTTTGCTCCTCTAGCTCTGCTTGTCTTCCTCAGGCTCTGATTTTCTTCCTCGAGGGCTAGTTTTTTTCCTCGGGCTCTGTTCTTTTTCCTCAGGCCCTCCTTTTGTTCTTCGGGATCTGGTTTTGTTCCTCGGGCTCTGGTTTTCTTCCTCGGGCTCTGGTTTCTTTCCTCTGGAGCTCCTTTTGTTCCTCGAGCTGTGGTTTTGCTCCTCTAGCTCTGATTGTCTTCCTCGGGCTCTGGTTTTCTTCCTCGAGGGCTAGTTTCGTTCCTCGGGGTCTCGTTTTCTTCCTCGGACCCTCCTTTTGTTCTTCGGAACCTGCTTTTGTTCCTTGGGCTCTGGTTTCTTTCCTCGGGCTCTGGTTTTGTTCCTCGAGCTGTAGTTTTGCTCCTCTAGCTCTGGTTATCTTTTTCGGGCTCTGGTTTTCTTCCTCGGGCTCTGGTTTTCTTCCTCGAGGGCTGGTTTTGTTCCCCGGGCTCTGTTTTTGTTCTTCCAGCTCTGCTTTAGCTCCTCGGGCTCTGGTTTGGGTCCACGGGTCTCGTTTTGTTCCTCGGGCCCACCATTTCTTCCTCGGTCTCTGGTTTTGTTCCTCGGGCTCTGGTTTTCTTCCTCGGGCTCTGGTTTAATTTCTCGGGTTCTGGTTTTGTTCCTCAAGCTCTGTTTTAGTTCCATTGGCTCTGGTTTTGTTCCTCAGGCTCTGGTTTTTTTCCTCGGGCTCTGGTTTTGTTCCTCGGACTCTAGTATAATTCCACGGGCTCTGGTTTTGTTCCTTGGGGCCTCCTTTTGTTCTTCGCAATCTGGTTTTGTTCCTCGGGATCTGGTTTTGTTCCTCGGGCTCTGGTTTCTTTCCTCGGGAGCTCGTTTTGTTCCTCGAGCTGTGGTTTTGCTCCTCTAGCTCTGGTTGTCTTCCTCGGGCTCTGGTTTTCTTCCTCGGGCTCTGGTGTTGTTCCTTGAACTCTAGTATAATTCCACGGGCTCTGGTTTTGTTCCTTGGGGCCTCCTTTTGTTCTTCGGTATCTGGTTTTGTTCCTCGGGCTCTGGTTTTCTTCCTCGGCCTCTGGTTTCTTTCCTCGGGCTCTGGTTTTGTTCCTCGAGCTGTGGTTTTGCTCCTCTAGCTCTGGTTGTCTTCCTCGGGCTCTGCTTTTCTTCCTCGAGGGCTAGTTTTGTTCCTCGGGCTCTGGTTTTATTCCTCGGACCCTCCTTTTGTTCTTAGGGATCTGGTTTTGTTCCTCGGGCTCTGGTTTCTTTCCTCGGGAACTCGTTTTGTTCCTCGAGCTGTGGTTTTGCTCCTATAGCTCTCGTTGTCTTCCTCGGGCTCTGCTTTTCTTCCTCGAGGGCTAGTTTTGTTCCTCGGGCTCTGGTTTCATTCCTCGGGCCCTCCTTTTGTTCTTCGGGATCTGGTTCCTTTCCTCGGGCTCTGGTTTTCTTCCTCGGGCTCTGGTTTCTTTCCTCGGGAGCTCGTTTTGTTCCTCGAGCTGTGGTTTTGCTCCTCTAGCTCTGGTTGTCTTCCTCGGGCTCTGGTTTTCTTCCTCGGGCTCTGGTTTTCTTCCTCGAGGGCTAGTTTTGTTCCTCGGGCTCTGGTTTTATTCCTCGGGGCCTCCTTTTGTTCTTCGCGATCTGGTTTTGTTCCTCGGGCTCTGGTTTCTTTCCTCGGGCTCTGGTTTTGCTCCTCTAGCTCTGGTTGTCTTCCTCGAGCTGTGGTTTTGCTTCTCTAGCTCTCGTTGTCTTCCTCGGGCTCTGGTTTTCTTCCTCGAGGGCTGGTTTTGTTCCCCGGGCTCTGCTTTTGTTCTTCCAGCTCTGCTTTAGCTCCTCGGGCTCTGGTTTGGGTCCACGGGTCTCGTTTTGTTCCTCGGGCCCACCATTTGTTCCTCCGTCTCTGGTTTTGTTCCTCGGCTTCTGGTGTTCTTCCTCGGGCTCTGGTTTAATTTCTCGGGTTCTGGTTTTGTTCCTCAAGCTCTGGTTTAGTTCCATTGGCTCTGGTTTTGTTCCTCAGGCTCTGTTTTTTTTCCTCGGGCTCCGGTTTTGTTCCTCAGACTCCAGTATAATTCCACGGGCTCTGGTTTTGTTCCTTGGGGCCTCCTTTTGTTCTTCGCGATCTGGTTTTGTTCCTCGGGATCTGGTTTTGTTCCTCGGGCTCTGGTTTCTTTCCTCGGGCTCTGGTTTTGTTCCTCGAGCTGTGGTTTTGCTCCTCTAGCTCTGCTTGTCTTCCTCAGGCTCTGATTTTCTTCCTCGAGGGCTAGTTTTTTTCCTCGGGCTCTGTTCTTTTTCCTCAGGCCCTCCTTTTGTTCTTCGGGATCTGGTTTTGTTCCTCGGGCTCTGGTTTTCTTCCTCGGGCTCTGGTTTCTTTCCTCTGGAGCTCCTTTTGTTCCTCGAGCTGTGGTTTTGCTCCTCTAGCTCTGATTGTCTTCCTCGGGCTCTGGTTTTCTTCCTCGAGGGCTAGTTTCGTTCCTCGGGGTCTCGTTTTATTCCTCGGACCCTCCTTTTTTTCTTCGGGGTCTGGTTTTGTTCCTCGGGCTCTGGTTTCTTTCCTCGGGCTCTGGTTTTGTTCCTCGATCTGTGGTTTTGCTTCTCTAGCTCTCGTTGTCTTCCTCGGACTCTGGTTTTCTTCCTCGAGGGCTGGTTTTGTTCCCCGGGCTCTGGTTTTGTTCTTCCAGGTCTGCTTTAGCTCCTCGGGCTCTGGTTTGGGTCCATGGGTCTCGTTTTGTTCCTCGGGCCCACCATTTCTTCCTCGGTCTCTGGTTTTGTTCCTCGGGTTCTGGTTTTCTTCCTCGGTCTCTGGTTTTGTTCCTCGGGTTCTGGTTTTCTTCCTCGGGCTCTGGTTTAATTTCTCGGGTTCTGGTTTTGTTCCTCAAGCTCTGATTTAGTTCCATTGGCTCTGGTTTTGTTCCTCAGGCTCTGGTTTTTTTCCTCGGGCTCTGGTGTTGTTCCTTGGACTCTAGTATAATTCCACGGGCTCTGGTTTTGTTCCTTGGGGCCTCCTTTTGTTCTTCGCGATCTGGTTTTGTTCCTCGGGATCTGGTTTTGTTCCTCGGGCTCTGGTTTCTTTCCTCGGGCGCTGGTTTTGTTCCTTGAGCTGTGGTTTTGCTCCTCTAGCTCTGGTTGTCTTCCTCGGGCTCTGGTTTTCTTCCTCGAGGGCTAGTTTTTTTCCTCGGGCTCTGGTTTTTTTCCTCAGGCCCTCCTTTTGTTCTTCGGGATCTGGTTTTGTTCCTCGGGCTCTGGTTTTCTTCCTCGGGCTCTGGTTTCTTTCCTCGGGAGCTCCTTTTGTTCCTCGAGCTGTGGTTTTGCTCCTCTAGCTCTGGTTGTCTTCCTCGGGCTCTGGTTTTCTTCCTCGAGGGCTAGTTTCGTTCCTCGGGGTCTCGTTTTATTCCTCGGACCCTCCTTTTGTTCTTCGGGACCTGTTTTTGTTCCTTGGGCTCTGGTTTCTTTCCTCGGGCTCTGGTTTTGTTCCTCGAGCTGTGGTTTTGTTCCTCTAGCTCTGGTTGTCTTCCTCGGGCTCTGGTTTTCTTCCTCGAGGGCTGGTTTTGTTCCCCGGGCTCTGGTTTTGTCCTTCCAGCTCTGCTTTAACTCCTCGGGCTCTGGTTTGGGTCCACGGGTCTCGTTTTGTTCCTCGGGCCCACCATTTCTTCCTCGGTCTCTGGTTTTGTTCCTCGGGTTCTGGTTTTCTTCCTCGGGCTCTGGTTTAATTTCTCGGGTTCTGGTTTTGTTCCTCAAGCTCTGATTTAGTTCCATTGGCTCTGGTTTTGTTCCTCAGGCTCTGGTTTTTTTCCTCGGGCTCTGGTGTTGTTCCTTGGACTCTAGTATAATTCCACGGGCTGTGGTTTTGTTCCTTGGGGCCTCTTTTTGTTCTTCGCGATCTGGTTTTGTTCCTCGGGATCTGGTTTTGTTCCTCGGGCTCTGGTTTCTTTCCTCGGGAGCTCCTTTTGTTCCTCGAGCTGTGGTTTTGCTCCTCTAGCTCTGGTTGTCTTCCTCGGCTCTGGTTTTCTTCCTCGAGGGCTGGTTTTGTTCCCCGGGCTCTGGTTTTGTTATTCCAACTCTGCTTTAGCTCCTCGGGCTCTGGTTTGGGTCCATGGGTCTCGTTTTGTTCCTCGGGGCCACCATTTCTTCCTCGATCTCTGGTTTTGTTCCTCGGGTTCTGGTTTTCTTCCTCGGGCTCTGGTTTAATTTCTCGGGTTCTGGTTTTGTTCCTCGAGCTCTGGTTTAGTTTCATTGGCTCTGGTTTTCTTCCTCAGGTTCTGTTATTTTTCCTCGGGTTCTGGTTTTGTTCCTCTGACTCTAGTATAATTCCACGGGCTCTGGTTTTGTTCCTTGGGGCCTCCTTTTGTTCTTCGCGATCTGGTTTTGTTCCTCGGGATCTGGTTTTGTTCCTCGGGCTCTGGTTTCTTTCCTCGGGCTCTGGTTTTGTTCCTCGAGCTGTGGTTTTGCTCCTCTAGCTCTCGTTGTCTTCCTCAGGCTCTGGTTTTCTTCCTCGGGCTCTGCTTTTCTTCCTCGAGGGCTAGTTTTGTTCCTCGGGGTCTCGTTTTATTCCTCGGGCCCTCCTTTTGTTCTTCGCGCTGTGGTTTTGTTCCTTGGGCTCTGGTTTTCTTCCTCGAGGGCTGGTTTTCTTCCCCGGGCTCTGGTTTTGTTCTTCCAGTTCTGCTTTAGCTCCTCGGGCTCTGGTTTGCCTCCACGTTTTGTTCCACGGGCTCTGGTTTGCATCCACCTTTTGTTCCTCAGGCCCACCATTTGTTCATCCGTCTCTGGTTTTGTTCCTCGGGTTCTGGTTTTCTTCCGCGGGCTCTGGTTTAATTTCTCGGGTTCTGGTTTTGTTCCTCGAGCTCTATTTTAGTTCCATTGGCTCTGGTTTTATTCCTCAGGCTCTGGTTTTTTTCCTCGGGCTCTGGTGTTGTTCCTTGGACTCTAGCATAATTCCACGGGCTCTGGTTTTGTTCCTCGGGGCCTCCTTTTGTTCTTCGCGATCTGATTTTGTTCCTCGGGCTCTGGTTTCATTCCTCGGGCTCTGGTTTCTTTCCTCGGGCTCTGGTTTTGTTCCTCGAGCTGTGGTTTTGTTCCTCTAGCTCTGCTTGTCTTCCTCAGGCTCTGGTGTTCTTCCTCGAGGGCTGGTTTTGTTCCCCGGGCTCTGGTTTTGGTCTTCCAGCTCTGCTTTAGCTCCTCGGGCTCTGGTTTGGGTCCACGGGTCTCGTTTTGTTCCTCGGGCCCACCATTTCTTCCTCGGTCTCTAGTTTTGTTCCTCGGGTTCTGGTTTTCTTCCTCAGGCTCTGGTTTTGTTCCTCGGGTTCTGGTTTTCTTCCTCGGGCTCTGGTTTAATTTCTCGGGTTCTGGTTTTGTTCCTCAGGGCCTCCTTTTGTTCTTCGCGATCTGGTTTTGTTCCTCGGGATCTGGTTTTGTTCCTCGGGCTCTGGTTTCTTTCCTCGGGAGCTCCTTTTGTTCCTCGAGCTGTGGTTTTGCTCCTCTAGCTCTGCTTGTCTTCCTCGGGCTCTGCTTTTCTTCCTCAAGGGCTAGTTTTTTTCCTCGGGCTCTGGTTTTTTTCCTCAGGCCCTCCTTTTGTTCCTCGGGATCTGGTTTTGTTCCTCGGGCTCTGGTTTCTTTCCTCGGGAGCTCCTTTTGTTCCTCGAGCTGTGGTTTTGCTCCTCTAGCTCTGGTTGTCTTCCTCGGGCTCTGCTTTTCTTCCTCGGGCTCTGCTTTTCTTCCTCGAGGGCTAGTTTTGTTCCTCGGGATCTGGTTTTATTCCTCGGGCCCTCCTTTTGTTCTTCGGGATCTGGTTTTGTTCCTCGGGCTCTGGTTTTCTTCCTCGGGCTCTGGTTTCATTCCTCGGGCTCTGGTTTTGTTCCTCGAGCTGTGGTTTTGCTCCTCTAGCTCTCGTTGTCTTCCTCGGGCTCTGGTTTTCTTCCTCGGGCTCTGCTTTTCTTCCTCGAGGGCTAGTTTTGTTCCTCGGGGTCTCGTTTTATTCCTCGGGCCCTCCTTTTGTTCTTCGCGATCTGGTTTTGTTCCTTGGGCTCTGGTTTTCTTCCTCGAGGGCTGGTTTTGTTCCCCGGGCTCTGGTTTTGTTCTTCCATTTCTGCTTTAGCTCCTCGGGCTCTGGTTTGCGTCCACGTTTTGTTCCTCGGGCTCTGGTTTGCATCCACGTTTTGTTCCTCAGGCCCACCATTTGTTCATCCGTCTCTGGTTTTGTTCCTCGGGTTCTGGTTTTCTTCCGCGGGCTCTGGTTTAATTTCTCGGGTTCTGGTTTTGTTCCTCGAGCTCTGTTTTAGTTCCATTGGCTCTGGTTTTGTTCCTCAGGCTCTGTTTTTTTTCCTCGGGCTCTGGTTTTGTTCCTCGGACTCTAGTATAATTCCACGGGCTCTGGTTTTGTTCCTCGGGGCCTCCTTTTGTTCTTCGCGATCTGATTTTGTTCCTCGGGCTCTGGTTTCATTCCTCGGGCTCTGGTTTCTTTCCTCGGGCTCTGGTTTTGTTCCTCGAGCTGTGGTTTTGCTCCTCTAGCTCTGGTTGTCTTCCTCGGGCTCTGGTTTTCTTCCTCGGGCTCTGGTGTTCTTCCTCGAGGGCTGGTTTTGTTGCCCGGGCTCTGGTTTTGTTCTTCAAGCTCTGCTTTAGCTCCTCGGGCTCTGGTTTGGGTCCACGGGTCTCGTTTTGTACCTCGGGCCCACCATTTCTTCCTCGGTCTCTGGTTTTGTTCCTCAGGCTCTGGTATTGTTCCTCGGCCTCTTTTTTTGTTCCTCTGCCCCTGCTTTTTTTTCTCGGCCTCTGGTTTTGTTCCCCGGGCTCTGGTTTAGTTCCACGGGCTCTGCTTTTGTTCCTCAGGCTCTGTTTTTTTTCCTCGGCTCTGGTGTTTTTCCTCGGACTCTAGTATAATTCCACGGGCTCTGTTTTTGTTCCTTGGGGGCCTCCTTTTGTTCTTCGCGATCTGGTTTTGTTCCTCGGGATCTGGTTTTGTTCCTCGGGCTCTGGTTTCTTTCCTCGGGAGCTCGTTTTGTTCCTCGAGCTGGGGTTTTGCTCCTCTAGCTCTGGTTGTCTTCCTCGGGCTCTGGTTTTCTTCCTCGGGCTCTGCTTTTCTTCCTCGAAGGCTAGTTTTGTTCCTCGGGCTCTGGTTTTATTCCTCGGGCCCTCCTTTTTTTCTTCGGGACCTGTTTTTGTTCCTCGGGCTCTGGTTTCTTTCCTCGGGCTCTGGTTTTGTTCCTCGATCTGTGGTTTTGCTCCTCTAGCTCTGGTTGTCTTCCTCGGGCTCTGGTTTTCTTCCTCGAGGGCTAATTTTGTTCCTCGGGGTCTCGTTTTATTCCTCGGACCCTCCTTTTCTTCTTCGGGACCTGCTTTTGTTCCTTGCGCTCTGGTTTCTTTCCTCGGGCTCTGGTTTTGTTCCTCGAGCTGTGGTTTTGCTCCTCTATCTCTGGTTGTCTTCCTCGGGCTCTGGTTTTCTTCCTCAGGCTCTGGTTTTCTTCCTCGAGGGCTGGTTTTGTTCCCCGGGCTCTGGTTTTGTTCTTCCAGCTCTGCTTTAGCTCCTCGGGCTCTGGTTTGGGTCCACGGGTCTCGTTTAGTTCCTCGGGCCCACCATTTCTTCCTCGGTCTCTGGTTTTGTTCCTCGGGTTCTGGTTTTCTTCCTCGGCCTCTGGTTTTGTTCCTTGGGCTCTGGTTTTCTTCCTCGAGGGCTGGTTTTGTTCCCCGGGCTCTGGTTTTGTTCTTCCAGCTCTGCTTTAGCTCCTCGGGCTCTGGTTTGCGTCCACGTTTTGTTCCTCGGGCTCTGGTTTGCATCCACGTTTTGTTCCTCAGGCCCACCATTTGTTCATCCGTCTCTGGTTTTGTTCCTCGGGTTCTGGTTTTCTTCCGCGGGCTCTGGTTTAATTTCTCGGGTTCTGGTTTTGTTCCTCAAGCTCTGTTTTAGTTCCATTGGCTCTGGTTTTCTTCCTCAGGCTCTGGTTTTTTTCCTCAGGCTCTGGTTTTCTTCCTCGGACTCTAGTATAATTCCACGGGCTCTGGTTTTGTTCCTCGGGGCCTCCTTTTGTTCTTCGCGATCTGATTTTGTTCCTCGGGATCTGGTTTCTTTCCTCGGGCTCTGGTTTGGGTCCACGGGTCTCGTTTTGTACCTCGGGCCCACCATTTCTTCCTCGGTCTCTGGTTTTGTTCCTCGGGCTCTGGTATTGTTCCTCGGCCTCTTTTTTTGTTCCTCTGCCCATGATTTTTTTTCTCGGCCTCTGGTTTTGTTCCCCGGGCTCTGGTTTAGTTCCACGGGCTCTGCTTTTGTTCCTCAGGCTCTGGTTTTTTTCCTCGGCTCTGGTGTTTTTCCTCGGACTCTAGTATAATTCCACGGGCTCTGTTTTTGTTCCTCGGGGCCTCCTTTTGTTCTTCGCGATCTGGTTTTGTTCCTCGGGATCTGGTTTCCTTCCTCGGGCTCTGGTTTCTTTCCTCGGGCTCTGGTTTTGTTCCTCGAGCTGTGGTTTTGCTCCTCTAGCTCTGGTTGTCTTCCTCGGGCTCTGGTTTTCTTCCTCGGGCTCTGGTGTTCTTCCTCGAGGGCTGGTTTTGTTGCCCGGGCTCTGGTTTTGTTCTTCAAGCTCTGCTTTAGCTCCTCGGGCTCTGGTTTGGGTCCACGGGTCTCGTTTTGTACCTCGGGCCCACCATTTCTTCCTCGGTCTCTGGTTTTGTTCCTCAGGCTCTGGTATTGTTCCTCGGCCTCTTTTTTTGTTCCTCTGCCCGTGCTTTTTTTTCTCGGCCTCTGGTTTTGTTCCCCGGGCTCTGGTTTAGTTCCACGGGCTCTGCTTTTGTTCCTCAGGCTCTGGTTTTTTTCCTCGGCTCTGGTGTTTTTCCTCGGACTCTAGTATAATTCCACGGGCTCTGTTTTTGTTCCTTGGGGGCCTCCTTTTGTTCTTCGCGATCTGGTTTTGTTCCTCGGGATCTGGTTTTGTTCCTCGGGCTCTGGTTTCTTTCCTCGGGAGCTCGTTTTGTTCCTCGAGCTGGGGTTTTGCTCCTCTAGCTCTGGTTGTCTTCCTCGGGCTCTGGTTTTCTTCCTCGGGCTCTGCTTTTCTTCCTCGAAGGCTAGTTTTATTCCTCGGGCTCTGGTTTTATTCCTCGGGCCCTCCTTTTTTTCTTCGGGACCTGTTTTTGTTCCTAGGGCTCTGGTTTCTTTCCTCGGGCTCTGGTTTTGTTCCTCGATCTGTGGTTTTGCTCCTCTAGCTCTGGTTGTCTTCCTCGGGCTCTGGTTTTCTTCCTCGAGGGCTAATTTTGTTCCTCGGGGTCTCGTTTTATTCCTCGGACCCTCCTTTTCTTCTTCGGGACCTGCTTTTGTTCCTTGCGCTCTGGTTTCTTTCCTCGGGCTCTGGTTTTGTTCCTCGAGCTGTGGTTTTGCTCCTCTATCTCTGGTTGTCTTCCTCGGGCTCTGGTTTTCTTCCTCAGGCTCTGGTTTTCTTCCTCGAGGGCTGGTTTTGTTCCCCGGGCTCTGGTTTTGTTCTTCCAGCTCTGCTTTAGCTCCTCGGGCTCTGGTTTGGGTCCACGGGTCTCGTTTAGTTCCTCGGGCCCACCATTTCTTCCTCGGTCTCTGGTTTTGTTCCTCGGGTTCTGGTTTTCTTCCTCGGCCTCTGGTTTTGTTCCTTGGGCTCTGGTTTTCTTCCTCGAGGGCTGGTTTTGTTCCCCGGGCTCTGGTTTTGTTCTTCCATTTCTGCTTTAGCTCCTCGGGCTCTGGTTTGCGTCCACGTTTTGTTCCTCGGGCTCTGGTTTGCATCCACGTTTTGTTCCTCAGGCCCACCATTTGTTCATCCGTCTCTGGTTTTGTTCCTCGGGTTCTGGTTTTCTTCCGCGGGCTCTGGTTTAATTTCTCGGGTTCTGGTTTTGTTCCTCAAGCTCTGTTTTAGTTCCATTGGCTCTGGTTTTCTTCCTCAGGCTCTGGTTTTTTTCCTCAGGCTCTGGTTTTCTTCCTCGGACTCTAGTATAATTCCACGGGGTCTGGTTTTGTTCCTCGGTGCCTCCTTTTGTTCTTCGCGATCTGATTTTGTTCCTCGGGATCTGGTTTCTTTCCTCGGGCTCTGGTTTGGGTCCACGGGTCTCGTTTTGTACCTTGGGCCCACCATTTCTTCCTCGGTCTCTGGTTTTGTTCCTCGGGCTCTGGTATTGTTCCTCGGCCTCTTTTTTTGTTCCTCTGCCCATGATTTTTTTTCTCGGCCTCTGGTTTTGTTCCCCGGGCTCTGGTTTAGTTCCACGGGCTCTGCTTTTGTTCCTCAGGCTCTGGTTTTTTTCCTCGGCTCTGGTGTTTTTCCTCGGACTCTAGTATAATTCCACGGGCTCTGTTTTTGTTCCTTGGGGCCTCCTTTTGTTCTTCGCGATCTGGTTTTGTTCCTCGGGATCTGGTTTTGTTCCTCGGGCTCTGGTTTCTTTCCTCGGGAGCTCGTTTTGTTCCTCGAGCTGGGGTTTTGCTCCTCTAGCTCTGGTTGTCTTCCTCGGGCTCTGGTTTTCTTCCTCGGGCTCTGGTTTTCTTCCTCGAGGGCTGGTTTTGTTCCCCGGGCTCTGCTTTTGTTCTTCCAGCTCTGCTTTAGCTCCTCGGGCTCTGGTTTGGGTCCACGGGTCTCGTTTTGTTCCTCGGGCCCACCATTTCTTCCTCGGGCTCTGGTTTTGTTCCTCGGGTTCTGGTTTTCTTCCTCGGGCTCTGGTTTAATTTCTCGGGTTCTGGTTTTGTTCCTCAAGCTCTGTGTTAGTTCCATTGGCTCTGGTTTTGTTCCTCAGGCTCTGGTTTTTTTCCTCGGGCTCTGGTGTTGTTCCTTGGACTCTAGTATAATTCCACGGGCTCTGGTTTTGTTCCTTGGGGCCTCCTTTTGTTCTTCGCGATCTGGTTTTGTTCCTCGGGATCTGGTTTTGTTCCTCGGGCTCTGGTTTCTTTCCTCGGGAGCTCCTTTTGTTCCTCGAGCTGTGGTTTTGCTCCTCTAGCTCTGGTTGTCTTCCTCGGGCTCTGCTTTTCTTCCTCGGGCTCTGCTTTTCTTCCTCGAGGGCTAGTTTTGTTCCTCGGTCTCTGATTTTATTCCTCGGGGCCTTCTTTTGTTCTTCGGGATCTGGTTTTGTTCCTCGGGCTCTGGTTTTCTTCCTCGGGCTCTGGTTTCTTTCCTCGGGCTCTGGTTTTGTTCCTCGAGCTGTGGTTTTGCTCCTCTAGCTCTCGTTGTCTTCCTCGGGCTCTGGTTTTCTTCCTCGGGCTCTGCTTTTCTTCCTCGAAGGCTAGTTTTGTTCCTCGGGGTCTCGTTTTATTCCTCGGGCCCTCCTTTTGTTCTTCGCGATCTGGTTTTGTTCCTCGGGCTCTCGTTTCGTTCCTCGGGCTCTGGTTTTGCTCCTCTAGCTCTGGTTGTCTTCCTCGAGCTGTGGTTTTGCTTCTCTATCTCTGGTTGTCTTCCTCGGGCTCTGGTTTTCTTCCTCGAGGGCTGGTTTTGTTCCCCGGGCTCTGGTTTTGGTCTTCCAGCTCTGCTTTAGCTCCTCGGGCTCTGGTTTGGGTCCACGGGTCTAGTTTTGTTCCTCTGGCCCACCATTTGTTCCTCCGTCTCTGGTTTTGTTCCTCGGTTTCTGGTGTTCTTCCTCGGGCTCTGGTTTAATTTCTCGGGTTCTGGTTTTGTTCCTCGAGCTCTGGTTTAGTTCCATTGGCTCTGGTTTTGTTCCTCAGGCTCTGGTTTTTTTCCTCGGGCTCTGGTTTTGTTCCTCGAGCTGTGGTTTTGCTCCTCTAGCTCTGGTTGTCTTCCTCGGGCTCTGGTTTTCTTCCTCGAGGGCTAGTTTTGTTCCTCGGGCTCTGGTTTTTTTCCTCACGCCCTGCTTTTGTTCCTCGGGATCTGGTTTTGTTCCTTGGGCTCTGGTTTCTTTCCTCGGGAGCTCGTTTTGTTCCTCGATCTGTGGTTTTGCTCCTCTAGCTCTGGTTGTCTTCCTCGGGCTCTGGTTTTCTTCCTCGGGCTCTGCTTTTCTTCCTCGAAGGCTAGTTCTGTTCCTCGGGCTCTGGTTTTATTCCTCGGGCTCTCCTTTTGTTCTTCGGGATCTGGTTTTGTTCCTCGGGATCTGGTTTTCTTCCTCGGGTTCTGGTTTATTTCCTCGGGCTCTGGTTTTGTTCCTCGAGCTGTGGTTTTGCTCCTCTAGCTCTGGTTGTCTTCCTCGGGCTCTGGTTTTCTTCCTCGGGCTCTGGTTTTCTTCCTTGGGGGCTGGTTTTGTTGCCCGGGCTCTGGTTTTGTTCTTCCAGCTCTGCTTTAGCTCCTCGGGCTCTGGTTTGGGTCCACGGGTCTCGTTTTGTTCCTCAGGCCCACCATTTCTTCCTCGGTCTCTGGTTTTGTTCCTCGGGCTCTGGTTTTGTTCCTCGGGCTCTGGTATTGTTCCTCGGCCTCTTTTTTTGTTCCTCTGCCCATGATTTTTTTTCTCGTCCTCTAGTTTTGTTCCCCGGGCTCTGGTTTAGTTCCACGGGCTCTGCTTTTGTTCCTCAGGCTCTGGTTTTTTTCCTCGGGCTCTGGTGTTGTTCCTTGGACTCTAGTATAATTCCACGGGCTCTGGTTTTGTTCCTTGGGGCCTCCTTTTCTTCCTCGCGATCTGGTTTTGTTCCTCGGGTTCTGGTTTTGTTCCTCGGGCTCTGGTTTCTTTCCTCGGGAGCTCGTTTTGTTCCTCGAGCTGTGGTTTTGCTCCTCTAGCTCTCGTTGTCTTCCTCGGGCTCTGGTTTACTTCCTCGGGCTCTGCTTTTCTTCCTCGAGGGCAAGTTTTGTTCCTCGGGGTCTCGTTTTTTTCCTCGGACCCTCCTTTTCTTCTTCGGGACCTGTTTTTTTTCCTCGGGCTCTGGTTTCTTTCCTCGGGCTCTGGTTTTGTTCCTCGAGCTGTGGTTTTGCTCCTCTAGCTCTGGTTGTCTTCCTCGGGCTCTGCTTTTCTTCCTCGAGGGCTGGTTTTGTTCCCCGGGCTCTTTTTTTGTTCTTCCAGCTCTGCTTTAGCTCCTCGGGCTCTGGTTTGGGTCCATGGGTCTCGTTTTGTACCTCGGGCCCACTATTTCTTCCTCGGTCTCTGGTTTTGTTCCTCGGGTTCTGGTGTTCTTCTCGGGCTCTGGTTTAATTTCTCGGGTTCTGGTTTTGTTCCTCAAGCTCTGTTTTAGTTCCATTGGCTCTGGTTTTGTTCCTCAGGCTCTTGTTTTTTTCCTCGGGCTCTGGTGTTGTTCCTTGGACTCTAGTATAATTCCACGGGCTCTGGTTTTGTTCCTTGGGGCCTCCTTTTGTTCTTCGCGATCTGGTTTTGTTCCTCGGGATCTGGTTTTGTTCCTCGGGATCTGGTTTTGTTCCTCGGGCTCTGGTTTCTTTCCTCGGGCTCTGGTTTTCTTCCTCGAGCTGTGGTTTTGCTCCTCTAGCTCTGGTTGTCTTCCTCGGGCTCTGGTTTTCTTCCTCGAGGGCTAGTTTTCTTCCTCGGGCTCTGGTTTTTTTCCTCAGGCCCTCCTTTTGTTCTTCGGGATCTGGTTTTGTTCCTCGGGCTCTGGTTTTCTTCCTCGGGCTCTGGTTTCTTTCCTCGGGAGCTCCTTTTGTTCCTCGAGCTGTGGTTTTGCTCCTCTAGCTCTGGTTGTCTTCCTCGGGCTCTGGTTTTCTTCCTCGAGGGCTGGTTTTGTTCCCCGGGCTCTGGTTTTGTTCTTCCAGCTCTGCTTTACCTCCTCGGGCTCTGGTTTGGGTCCATGGGTCTCGTTTTGTTCCTCGGGCCCACTATTTCTTCCTCGGTCTCTGGTTTTGTTCCTCGGGTTCTGGTTTTCTTCCTCGGTCTCTGGTTTTGTTCCTCGGGTTCTGGTTTTCTTCCTCGGGCTCTGGTTTAATTTCTCGGGTTCTGGTTTTGTTCCTCAAGCTCTGATTTAGTTCCATTGGCTCTGGTTTTGTTCCTCAGGCTCTGGTTTTTTTCCTCGGGCTCTGGTGTTGTTCCTTGGACTCTAGTATAATTCCACGGGCTCTGGTTTTGTTCCTTGGGGCCTCCTTTTGTTCTTCGCGATCTGGTTTTGTTCCTCGGGATCTGGTTTTGTTCCTCGGGCTCTGGTTTCTTTCCTCGGGCTCTGGTTTTGTTCCTCGAGCTGGGGTTTTGCTCCTCTAGCTCTGCTTGTCTTCCTCGGGCTCTGGTTTTCTTCCTCGAGGGCTGGTTTTGTTCCCCGGGCTCTGGTTTTGTTCTTCCAGCTCTGCTTTAGCTCCTCGGGCTCTGGTTTGGGTCCACGGGTCTCGTTTTGTTCCTCGGGCCCACCATTTGTTCCTCCGTCTCTGGTTTTGTTCCTCGGCTTCTGGTGTTCTTCCTCGGGCTCTGGTTTAATTTCTCGGGTTCTGGTTTTGTTCCTCGAGCTCTGGTTTAGTTCCATTGGCTCTGGTTTTGTTCCTCAGGCTCTGGTTTTTTTCCTCGGGCTCCGGTTTTGTTCCTCGGACTCTAGTATAATTCCACGGGCTCTGGTTTTGTTCCTTGGGGCCTCCTTTTGTTCTTCGCGATCTGGTTTTGTTCCTCGGGATCTGGTTTTGTTCCTCGGGCTCTGGTTTCTTTCCTCGGGCTCTGTTTTTTTTCCTCGAGCTGTGGTTTTGCTCCTCTAGCTCTGGTTGTCTTCCTCGGGCTCTGGTTTTCTTCCTCGAGGGCTATTTTTGTTCCTCGGGGTCTCGTTTTATTCCTCGGACCCTCCTTTTGGTCTTCGGGACCTGTTTTTGTTCCTTGGGCTCTGGTTTCTTTCCTCCGGCTCTGGTTATGTTCCTCGAGCTGTGGTTTTGCTCCTCTAGCTCTCCTTGTCTTCCTCAGGCTCTGCTTTTCTTCCTCGGGCTCTGGTTTTCGTCCTCGAGGGCTGCTTTTTTTGCCCGGGCTCTGGTTTTGTTCTTCCAGCTCTGCTTTAGCTCCTCGATCTCTGGTTTGGGTCCATGGGTCTCGTTTTGTTCCTCGGGCCCACCATTTCTTCCTCGGTCTCTGGTTTTGTTCCTCGGGTTCTGGTGTTGTTCCTCGGGCTCTGGTTTAATTTCTCGGGTTCTGGTTTTGTTCCTCGAGCTCTGATTTAGTTCCATTGGCTCTGGTTTTGTTCCTCTAGCTCTGGTTGTCTTCCTCGGGCTCTGGTTTTGTTCCTCGGACTCTAGTATAATTCCACGGGCTCTGGTTTTGTTCCTTGGGGCCTCCTTTTGTTCTTCGCGATCTGGTTTTGTTCCTCGGGATCTGGTTTTTTTCCTCGGGCTCTGGTTTCTTTCTTCAGGAGGTCGTTTTTTTCCTCGAGCTGTGTTTTTGCTCCTCTAGCTCTCGTTGTCTTCCTCGGGCTCTGGTTTTCTTCCTCGGGCTCTGATTTTCTTCCTCGAGGGCTAGTTTTGTTCCTCGGGGTCTGGTTTTATTCCTCGGGGCCTCCTTTTTTTCTTCAGGATCTGGTTTTTTTTCCTCGGGATCTGGTTTTCTTCCTCGGGCTCTGGTTGTCTTCCTCGGGCTCTGGTTTTGTTCCTCGAGCTGTGGTTTTGCTCCTCTAGCTCTGGTTGTCTTCCTCGGGCTCTGGTTTTCTTCCTCGGGCTCTGGTTTTCTTCCTCGAGGGCTGGTTTTGTTGCCCGGGCTCTGGTTTTGGTCTTCCAGCTCTGCTTTAGCTCCTCGGGCTCTGGTTTGGGTCCACGGGTCTCGTTTTGTTCCTCAGGCCCACGATTTCTTCCTCGGTCTCTGCTTTTGTTCCTCGGGCTCTGGTTTTCTTCCTCGGGCTCTGGTATTGTTCCTCGGCCTCTTTTTTTGTTCCTCTGCCCCTGCTTTTTTTTCTCGGCCTCTGGTTTTGTTCCCCGGGCTCTGGTTTAGTTCCACGGGCTCTGCTTTTGTTCCTCAGCTCTGGTTTTTTTCCTCGGGCTCTGGTGTTGTTCCTCGGACTCTAGTATAATTCCACGGGCTCTGGTTTTGTTCCTTGGGGCCTCCTTTTGTTCTTTGCGATCTGGTTTTGTTCCTCGGGATCTGGTTTTGTTCCTCGGGCTCTGGTTTCTTTCCTCGGGAGCTTGTTTTGTTCCTCGAGCTGTGGTTTTGCTCCTCTAGCTCTCGTTGTCTTCCCGGGCTCTGGTTTACTTCCTCGGGCTCTGCTTTTCTTCCTCGAGGGCTAGTTTTGTTCCTCGGGGTCTCGTTTTTTTCCTCGGACCCTCCTTTTGCTCTTCGGGACCTGTTTTTGTTCCTCGGGCTCTGGTTTCTTTCCTCGGGCTCTGGTTTTCTTCCTCGAGCTGTGATTTTGCTCCTCTATCTCTGGTTGTCTTCCTCGGGCTCTGGTTTTCTTCCTCGAGGGCTAGTTTTGTTCCTCGGGCTCTGGTTTTATTCCTCGGGGCCTCCTTTTGTTCTTCGGGATCCGGTTTTGTTCCTCGGGCTCTGGTTTTCTTCCTCGGGCTCTGGTTTTCTTCCTCGACGGCTGGTTTTGTTCCCCGGGCTCTGGTTTTGTTCTTCCAGCTCTGCTTTAGCTCCTCGGGCTCTGGTTTGGGTCCACGGGTCTCGTTTTGTTCCTCGGGCCCACCATTTCTTCCTCGGTCTCTGGTTTTGTTCCTCGGGTTCTGGTTTTCTTCCTCGGGCTCTGGTTTTGTTCCTCAGGTTCTGGTTTTCTTCCTCGGGCTCTGGTTTAATTTCTCGGGTTCTGGTTTTGTTCCTCAAGCTCTGATTTAGTTCCATTGGCTCTGGTTTTGTTCCTCAGGCTCTGGTTTTTTTCCTCGGGCTCTGGTGTTGTTCCTTGGACTCTAGTATAATTCCACGGGCTCTGGTTTTGTTCCTTGGGGCCTCCTTTTGTTCTTCGCGATCTGGTTTTGTTCCTCGGGATCTGGTTTTGTTCCTCGGGCTCTGGTTTTCTTCCTCGGCCTCTGGTTTCTTTCCTCAGGAGCCCCTTTTGTTCCTCGAGCTGTGGTTTTGCTCCTCTAGCTCTGGTTGTCTTCCTCGGGCTCTGGTTTTCTTCCTCGAGGGCTAGTTTCGTTCCTCGGGGTCTCGTTTTATTCCTCGGACCCTCCTTTTGTTCTTCGGGACCTGTTTTTTTTCCTTGGGCTCTGGTTTCTTTCCTCGGGCTCTGGTTTTGTTCCTCGAGCTGTGGTTTTGTTCCTCTAGCTCTGGTTGTCTTCCTCGGGCTCTGGTTTTCTTCCTCGAGGGCTGGTTTTGTTCCCCGGGCTCTGGTTTTGTTCTTCCAGCTCTGCTTTAGCTCCTCGGGCTCTGGTTTGGGTCCATGGGTCTCGTTTTGTTCCTCGGGCCCACCATTTCTTCCTCGGTCTCTGGTTTTGTTCCTCGGGTTCTGGTTTTCTTCCTCGGGCTCTGGTTTAATTTCTCGGGTTCTGGTTTTGTTCCTCAAGCTCTGATTTAGTTCCATTGGCTCTGGTTTTGTTCCTCAGGCTCTGGTTTTTTTCCTCGGGCTCTGGTGTTGTTCCTTGGACTCTAGTATAATTCCACGGGCTCTGGTTTTGTTCCTTGGGGCCTCCTTTTGTTCTTCGCGATCTGGTTTTGTTCCTCGGGATCTGGTTTTGTTCCTCGGGCTCTGGTTTCTTTCCTCGGGAGCTCGTTTTATTCCTCGAGCTGTGGTTTTGCTCCTCTAGCTCTGCTTGTCTTCCTCGGGCTCTGCTTTTCTTCCTCGAGGGCTAGTTTTCTTCCTCGGGCTCTGGTTTTTTTCCTCAGGCCCTCCTTTTGTTCTTCGGGATCTGGTTTTGTTCCTCGGGCTCTGGTTTTCTTCCTCGAGCTCTGGTTTCTTTCCTCGGGAGCTCCTTTTGTTCCTCGAGCTGTGGTTTTGCTCCTCTAGCTCTCGTTGTCTTCCTCGGGCTCTGGTTTTCTTCCTCGAGGGCTGGTTTTGTTCCCCGGGCTCTGGTTTTGTTCTTCCAGCTCTGCTTTAGCTCCTCGGGCTCTGGTTTGGGTCCACGGGTCTCGTTTTGTTCCTCGGGCCCACCATTTCTTCCTCGGTCTCTGGTTTTGTTCCTCGGGCTCTGGTTTTCTTCCTCCGTCTCTGGTTTTGTTCCTCGGGTTCTGGTTTTCTTCCTCGGGCTCTGGTTTAATTTCTCGGGTTCTGGTTTTGTTCCTCAAGCTCTGATTTAGTTCCATTGGCTCTGGTTTTGTTCCTCGGACTCTAGTATAATTCCACGGGCTCTGGTTTTGTTCCTCGGGGCCTCCTTTTGTTCTTCACGATCTGATTTTGTTCCTCGGGCTCTGGTTTCATTCCTCGGGCTCTGGTTTCTTTCCTCGGGCTCTGGTTTTGTTCCTAGAGCTGTGGTTTTGCTCCTCTAGCTCTGCTTGTCTTCCTCGGGCTCTGGTTTTCTTCCTCGGGCTCTGGTTTTCTTCCTCGTGGGCTGGTTTTGTTGCCCGGGCTGTGGTTTTTTTCTTCCAGCTCTGCTTTAGCTCCTCGGGCTCTGGTTTGGGTCCACGGGTCTCGTTTTGTTCCTCGGGCCCACCATTTCTTCCTCGGTCTCTGGTTTTGTTCCTCGGGCTCTGGTTTTCTTCCTCGGGTTCTGGTTTTGTTCCTCGAGCTGGGGTTTTGCTCCTCTAGCTCTGGTTGTCTTCCTCGGGCTCTGGTTTTCTTCCTCGAGGGCTGGTTTTGTTCCACGGGCTCTGGTTTTGTCCTTCCAGCTCTGCTTTAGCTTCTCGGGCTCTGGTTTGGGTCCACGGGACTCGTTTTGTTCCTCGGGCCTACCATTTCTTCGTCGGTCTCTGGTTTTGTTCCTCGGGTTCTGGTTTTCTTCCTCGGGCTCTGGTTTAATTTCTCGGGTTCTGGTTTTGTTCCTCGAGCTCTGGTTTAGTTCCATTGGCTCTGGTTTTGTTCCTCAGGCTCTGGTTTTTTTCCTCGGGCTCTGGTTTTGTTCCTCGGACTCTAGTATAATTCCACGGGCTCTGGTTTTGTTCCTCAGGGCCTCCTTTTGTTCTTCGCGATCTGGTTTTGTTCCTCGGGATCTGGTTTTGTTCCTCGGGCTCTGGTCTCTTTCCTCGGGAGCTCGTTTTGTTCCTCGAGCTGTGGTTTTGCTCCTCTATCTCTCGTTGTCTTCCTCGGGCTCTGGTTTTCTTCCTCAGGCTCTGCTTTTCTTCCTCGAGGGCTAGTTTTGTTCCTCGGGGTCTGGTTTTATTCCTCAGGCCCTCCTTTTGTTCTTCGGGATCTGGTTTTGTTCCTCGGGCTCTGGTTTTCTTCCTCGGGCTCTGGTTTCTTTCTTCGGGAGCTCGTTTTGTTCCTCGAGCTGTGGTTTTGCTCCTCTAGCTCTGGTTGTCTTCCTCGGGCTCTGGTATTCTTCCTCGAGGGCTAGTTTTGTTCCTCGGGGTCTCGATTTTTTCCTCGGGCCCTCCTTTTCTTCTTCAGGACCTGTTTTTGTTCCTTGGGCTCTGGTTTCTTTCCTCAGGCTCTGGTTTTGTTCCTCGAGCTTTGGTTTTGCTCCTCTAGCTCTGGTTGTCTTCCTCGGGCTCTGGTTTTCTTCCTCGCGCTCTGGTTTTCTTCCTCGAGGGCTGGTTTTGTTCCCCGGGTTCTGGTTTTGTTCTTCCAGCTCTGCTTTAGCTCCTCGGGCTCTGGTTTGCGTCCACGGGTCTCGTTTTGTTCCTCGGGCCCACCATTTCTTCCTCGGTCTCTGGTTTTGTTCCTCGGGCTCTGGTTTTCTTCCTCGGGCTCTTGTATTGTTCCTCGGCCTCTTTTTTTGTTCCTCTGCCCCTGCTTTTTTTTCTCGGCCTCTGGTTTTGTTCCCCGGGCTCAGGTTTACTTCCACGGGCTCTGCTTTTGTGCCTCAGGCTCTGGTTTTTGTCCTCGGGCTCTGGTTTTGTTCCTCGAGCTGTGGTTTTGCACCTCTAGCTGTGGTTGTCTTCCTCGGGCTCTGGTTTTCTTCCTCGAGGGCTAGTTTTGTTCCTCGGGCTCTGGTTTCTTTCCTCGGGCTCTGGTTTTGTTCCTCGGGCTCTGGTTTTCTTCCTCGAGGGCTGGTTTTGTTCCCCGGGCTCTGGTTTTGTCCTTCCAGCTCTGCTTTAGCTTCTCGGGCTCTGGTTTGGGTCCACGGGACTCGTTTTGTTCCTCGGGCCCACCATTTGTTCCTCGGTCTCTGGTTTTGTTCCTCGGGTTCTGGTTTTCTTCCTCGGGCTTTGGTTTAATTTCTCGGGTTCTGGTTTTGTTCCTCGAGCTCTGTTTTAGTTCCATTGGCTTTGGTTTTGTTCCTCAGGCTCTGGTTTTTTTCCTCGGGCTCTGGTTTTTTTCCTCGGACTCTAGTATAATTCCATGGCCTCTGGTTTTGTTCCTTGGGACCTCCTTTTGTTCTTCACGATCTGGTTTTCTTCCTCGGGATCTGGTTTTGTTCCTCGGGGTCTCGTTTTATTCCTCGGACCCTCCTTTTGTTCTTCGGGACCTGTTTTTGTTCCTCGGGCTCTGGTTTCGTTCCTCGGGCTCTGGTTTTGTTCCTCGAGCTGTGGTTTTGCTCCTCTAGCTCTGGTTGTCTTCCTCGGGCTCTGATTTTCTTCCTCGAGGGCTAGTTTTGTTCCTCGGGGTCTGGTTTTATTCCTCGGGCTCTGTTTTCGTTCCTCGGGCTCTGGTTTTTTTCCTCGAGGGCTAGTTCTGTTCCACGGGCTCTGGTTTTATTCCTCGGGCCCTTCTTTTGTTCTTCGGGATCTGGTTTTGTTCCTCGGGCTCTGGTTTTCTTCCTCGGGCTCTGGTTTCTTTCCTCGGGCTCTGGTTTTGTTCCTCGAGCTGTGGTTTTGCTCCTCTAGCTCTGGTTGTCTTCCTCGGGCTCTGGTTTTCTTCCTCGACGGCTAGTTTTGTTCCTCGGGGTCTCGTTTTATTCCTCGGACCCTCCTTTTGCTCTTCGGGACCTGTTTTTGTTCCTCGGGCTCTGGTTTCGTTCCTCGGTCTCTGGTTTCTTTCCTCGGGCTCTGGTTTTGTTCCTCGATCTGTGGTTTTGCTCCTCTAGCTCTGGTTGTCTTCCTCGGGATCTGGTTTTCTTCCTCGGGCTCTGGTTTTCTTCCTCGTGGGCTGGTTTTATTCCCCGGGCTCTGGTTTTGTCCTTCCAGCTCTGCTTTAGCTTCTCGGGCTCTGGTTTGGGTCCACGGGACTCGTTTTGTTCCTCGGGCCTACCATTTGTTCCTTGGGCTCTGGTTTTGTTCCTCGGGTTCTGGTTTTCTTCCTCGGGCTCTGGTTTAATTTCTCGGGTTCTGGTTTTGTTCCTCGAGCTCTGGTTTAGTTCCATTGGCTCTGGTTTTGTTCCTCAGGCTCTGGTTTTTTTCCTCGGGCTCTGGTTTTGTTCCTCGGACTCTAGTATAATTCCACGGGCTCTGGTTTTGTTCCTCAGGGCCTCCTTTTGTTCTTCGCGATCTGGTTTTGCTCCTCGGGATAAGGTTTTGTTCCTCGGGCTCTGGTTTCTTTCCTCGGGAGCTCGTTTTGTTCCTTGAGCTGTGGTTTTTCTCCTCTAGCTCTCGTTGTCTTCCTCGGGCTCTGGTATTCTTCCTCGAGGGCTAGTTTTGTTCCTCGGGATCTCGTTTTTTTCCTCCGGCCGTCCTTTTGTTCTTCGGGATCTGCTTTTGTTCCTCGGGCTCTGGTTTTCTTCCTCGGGCTCTGGTTTTGTTCCTCGAGCTGTGGTTTTGCTCCTCTAGCTCTGGTTGTCTTCCTCGGGCTCTGGTTTTCTTCCTCGGGCTCTGGTTTTTTTCCTCGAGGGCTCGTTTTGTTCCCCGGGCTCTGGTTTTGTTCTTCCAGCTCTGCTTTAGCTCCTCGGGCTCTGGTTTGGGTCCACGGGTCTCGTTTTGTTCCTCGGGCCTACCATTTGTTCCTCGGTCTCTGGTTTTATTCATCGGGTTCTGGTTTTCTTCCTCGGGCTCTGGTTTAATTTCTCGGGTTCTGGTTTTGTTCCTCGAGCTCTGGTTTAGTTCCATTGGCTCTGGTTTTGTTCCTCAGGCTCTGGTTTTTTTCCTCGGGCTCTGGTTTTGTTCCTCGGACTCTAGTATAATTCCACGGGCTCTGGTTTTGTTCCTCGGGGCCTCCTTTTCTTCCCCCGTCTCTGGTTTTGTTCCTCGGGTTCTGGTGTTCTTCCTCAGGCTCTGGTTTAATTTCTCGGCATCTGGTTTTGTTCCCCGGGCTCTGGTTTTGTTCCTCGAGCTCTGGTTTAGTTCCATTGGCTCTGGTTTTGTTCCTCAGGCTCTGTTTTTTTTCCTCTGACTCTGGTTTTGTTCCACGGACTCTACTATAATTCCACGGGCTCTGGTTTTGTTCCTTGGGGCCTCCTTTTGTTCTTCGCGATCTGGTTTTGCTCCTCGGGATCTGGTTTTGTTCCTCGGGCTCTGCTTTTCTTCCTCGAGGGCTAGTTCTGTTCCTCGGGCTCTGGTTTTATTCCTCGGGACCTCCTTTTGTTCTTCGGGCTCTGGTTTTGTTCCTCGGGCTCTGGTTTTCTTCCTCGGGCTCTGGTTTCTTTCCTCGGGCTCTGGTTTTGTTCCTCGAGCTGTGGTTTTGCTCCTCTAGCTCTGGTTGTCTTCCTCGGGCTCTGGTTTTCTTCCTCAGGCTCTGGTTTTCTTCCTCGAGGGCTGGTTTTGTTCCCCGGGCTCTGGTTTTGTTCTTCCAGCTCTGCTTTAGCTCCTCGGGCTCTGGTTTGGGTCCACGGTCTCGTTTTTTTCCTCGGGCCCACCATTTCTTCCTCGGTCTCTGGTTTTGTTCCTCTGCTTCTGGTGTTCTTCCTCGGGTTCTGGTTTAATTTCTCGGGTTCTGGTTTTGTTCCTCGAGCTCTGATTTAGTTCCATTGGCTCTGGTTTTGTTCCTCAGGCTCTGTTTTTTTTCCTCGGGCTCTGGTTTTGTTCCTCGGACTCTAGTATAATTCCACGGGCTCTGGTTTTGTTCCTTGGGGCCTCCTTTTGTTCTTCGCGATCTGGTTTTGTTCCTCGGGATCTGGTTTTGTTCCTCGGGATCTGGTTTTGTTCCTCGGGCTCTGGTCTCTTTCCTCGGGAGCTCGTTTTGTTCCTCGAGCTGTGGTTTTGCTCCTCTATCTCTCGTTGTCTTCCTCGGGCTCTGGTTTTCTTCCTCAGGCTCTGCTTTTCTTCCTCGAGGGCTAGTTTTGTTCCTCGGGGTCTGGTTTTATTCCTCAGGCCCTCCTTTTGTTCTTCGGGATCTGGTTTTGTTCCTCGGGCTCTGGTTTTCTTCCTCGGGCTCTGGTTTCTTTCCTCGGGAGCTCGTTTTGTTCCTCGAGCTGTGGTTTTGCTCCTCTAGCTCTGGTTGTCTTCCTCGGGCTCTGGTTTTCTTCCTCGAGGGCTAGTTTTGTTCCTCTGGGTCTCGATTTTTTCCTCGGGCCCTCCTTTTCTTCTTCAGGACCTGTTTTTGTTCCTTGGGCTCTGGTTTCTTTCCTCAGGCTCTGGTTTTGTTCCTCGAGCTTTGGTTTTGCTCCTCTATCTCTGGTTGTCTTCCTCGGGCTCTGGTTTTCTTCCTCGCGCTCTGGTTTTCTTCCTCGAGGGCTGGTTTTGTTCCCCGGGTTCTGGTTTTGTTCTTCCAGCTCTGCTTTAGCTCCTCGGGCTCTGGTTTGCGTCCACGGGTCTCGTTTTGTTCCTCGGGCCCACCATTTCTTCCTCGGTCTCTGGTTTTGTTCCTCGGGCTCTGGTTTTCTTCCTCGGGCTCTTGTATTGTTCCTCGGCCTCTTTTTTTGTTCCTCTGCCCCTGCTTTTTTTTCTCGGCCTCTGGTTTTGTTCCCCGGGCTCTGGTTTACTTCCACGGGCTCTGCTTTTGTGCCTCAGGCTCTGGTTTTTGTCCTCGGGCTCTGGTTTTGTTCCTCGAGCTGTGGTTTTGCACCTCTAGCTGTGGTTGTCTTCCTCGGGCTCTGGTTTTCTTCCTCGAGGGCTAGTTTTGTTCCTCGGGCTCTGGTTTCTTTCCTCGGGCTCTGGTTTTGTTCCTCGGGCTCTGGTTTTCTTCCTCGAGGGCTGGTTTTGTTCCCCGGGCTCTGGTTTTGTCCTTCCAGCTCTGCTTTAGCTTCTCGGGCTCTGGTTTGGGTCCACGGGACTCGTTTTGTTCCTCGGGCCCACCATTTGTTCCTCGGTCTCTGGTTTTGTTCCTCGGGCTCTGGTTTTCTTCCTCGGGCTTTGGTTTAATTTCTCGGGTTCTGGTTTTGTTCCTCGAGCTCTGTTTTAGTTCCATTGGCTTTGGTTTTGTTCCTCAGGCTCTGGTTTTTTTCCTCGGGCTCTGGTTTTGTTCCTCGGACTCTAGTATAATTCCATGGCCTCTGGTTTTGTTCCTTGGGACCTCCTTTTGTTCTTCACGATCTGGTTTTCTTCCTCGGGATCTGGTTTTGTTCCTCGGGGTCTCGTTTTATTCCTCGGACCCTCCTTTTGTTCTTCGGGACCTGTTTTTGTTCCTCGGGCTCTGGTTTCTTTCCTCGGGCTCTGGTTTTGTTCCTCGAGCTGTGGTTTTGCTCCTCTAGCTCTGGTTGTCTTCCTCGGGCTCTGATTTTCTTCCTCGAGGGCTAGTTTTGTTCCTCGGGGTCTGGTTTTATTCCTCGGGCTCTGGTTTCGTTCCTCGGGCTCTGGTTTTTTTCCTCGAGGGCTAGTTCTGTTCCACGGGCTCTGGTTTTATTCCTCGGGCCCTTCTTTTGTTCTTCGGGATCTGGTTTTGTTCCTCGGGCTCTGGTTTTCTTCCTCGGGCTCTGGTTTCTTTCCTCGGGCTCTGGTTTTGTTCCTCGAGCTGTGGTTTTGCTCCTCTAGCTCTGGTTGTCTTCCTCGGGCTCTGGTTTTCTTCCTCGACGGCTAGTTTTGTTCCTCGGGGTCTCGTTTTATTCCTCGGACCCTCCTTTTGCTCTTCGGGACCTGTTTTTGTTCCTCGGGCTCTGGTTTCGTTCCTCGGTCTCTGGTTTCTTTCCTCGGGCTCTGATTTTGTTCCTCGATCTGTGGTTTTGCTCCTCTAGCTCTGGTTGTCTTCCTCGGGATCTGGTTTTCTTCCTCGGGCTCTGGTTTTCTTCCTCGTGGGCTGGTTTTATTCCCCGGGCTCTGGTTTTGTCCTTCCAGCTCTGCTTTAGCTTCTCGGGCTCTGGTTTGGGTCCACGGGACTCGTTTTGTTCCTCGGGCCTACCATTTGTTCCTTGGGCTCTGGTTTTGTTCCTCGGGTTCTGGTTTTCTTCCTCGGGCTCTGGTTTAATTTCTCGGGTTCTGGTTTTGTTCCTCGAGCTCTGGTTTAGTTCCATTGGCTCTGGTTTTGTTCCTCAGGCTCTGGTTTTTTTCCTCGGGCTCTGGTTTTGTTCCTCGGACTCTAGTATAATTCCACGGGCTCTGGTTTTGTTCCTCAGGGCCTCCTTTTGTTCTTCGCGATCTGGTTTTGCTCCTCGGGATAAGGTTTTGTTCCTCGGGCTCTGGTTTCTTTCCTCGGGAGCTCGTTTTGTTCCTTGAGCTGTGGTTTTTCTCCTCTAGCTCTCGTTGTCTTCCTCGGGCTCTGGTATTCTTCCTCGAGGGCTAGTTTTGTTCCTCGGGATCTCGTTTTTTTCCTCCGGCCGTCCTTTTGTTCTTCGGGATCTGCTTTTGTTCCTCGGGCTCTGGTTTTCTTCCTCGGGCTCTGGTTTTGTTCCTCGAGCTGTGGTTTTGCTCCTCTAGCTCTGGTTGTCTTCCTCGGGCTCTGGTTTTCTTCCTCGGGCTCTGGTTTTTTTCCTCGAGGGCTCGTTTTGTTCCCCGGGCTCTGGTTTTGTTCTTCCAGCTCTGCTTTAGCTCCTCGGGCTCTGGTTTGGGTCCACGGGTCTCGTTTTGTTCCTCGGGCCTACCATTTGTTCCTCGGTCTCTGGTTTTGTTCATCGGGTTCTGGTTTTCTTCCTCGGGCTCTGGTTTAATTTCTCGGGTTCTGGTTTTGTTCCTCGAGCTCTGGTTTAGTTCCATTGGCTCTGGTTTTGTTCCTCAGGCTCTGGTTTTTTTCCTCGGGCTCTGGTTTTGTTCCTCGGACTCTAGTATAATTCCACGGGCTCTGGTTTTGTTCCTCGGGGCCTCCTTTTCTTCCCCCGTCTCTGGTTTTGTTCCTCGGGTTCTGGTGTTCTTCCTCAGGCTCTGGTTTAATTTCTCGGCATCTGGTTTTGTTCCCCGGGCTCTGGTTTTGTTCCTCGAGCTCTGGTTTAGTTCCATTGGCTCTGGTTTTGTTCCTCAGGCTCTGGTTTTTTTCCTCTGACTCTGGTTTTGTTCCACGGACTCTACTATAATTCCACGGGCTCTGGTTTTGTTCCTTGGGGCCTCCTTTTGTTCTTCGCGATCTGGTTTTGCTCCTCGGGATCTGGTTTTGTTCCTCGGGCTCTGCTTTTCTTCCTCGAGGGCTAGTTCTGTTCCTCGGGCTCTGGTTTTATTCCTCGGGACCTCCTTTTGTTCTTCGGGCTCTGGTTTTGTTCCTCGGGCTCTGGTTTTCTTCCTCGGGCTCTGGTTTCTTTCCTCGGGCTCTGGTTTTGTTCCTCGAGCTGTGGTTTTGCTCCTCTAGCTCTGGTTGTCTTCCTCGGGCTCTGGTTTTCTTCCTCAGGCTCTGGTTTTCTTCCTCGAGGGCTGGTTTTGTTCCCCGGGCTCTGGTTTTGTTCTTCCAGCTCTGCTTTAGCTCCTCGGGCTCTGGTTTGGGTCCACGGTCTCGTTTTTTTCCTCGGGCCCACCATGTGTTCATCGGTCTCTGGTTTTGTTCCTCTGCTTCTGGTGTTCTTCCTCGGGTTCTGGTTTAATTTCTCGGGTTCTGGTTTTGTTCCTCGAGCTCTGATTTAGTTCCATTGGCTCTGGTTTTCTTCCTCAGGCTCTGTTTTTTTTCCTCGGGCTCTGGTTTTGTTCCTCGGACTCTAGTATAATTCCACGGGCTCTGGTTTTGTTCCTTGGGGCCTCCTTTTGTTCTTCGCGATCTGGTTTTGTTCCTCGGGATCTGGTTTTGTTCCTCGGGCTCTGGTTTCTTTCCTCGGGAGCTCGTTTTGTTCCTCGAGCTGTGGTTTTGCTCCTCTAGCTCTGGTTGTCTTCCTCGGGCTCTGGTTTTCTTCCTCGGGCTCTGGTTTTCTTCCTCGAGGGCTGGTTTTGTTGCCTGGGCTCTGGTTTTGTTCCTCGGGGCCTCCTTTTGTTCTTCGCGATCTGATTTTGTTCCTCGGGCTCTGGTTTCTTTCCTCGGGCTCTGGTTTTGTTCCTCGAGCTGTGGTTTTGCACCTCTAGCTCTGGTTGTCTTCCTCGGACTCTGGTTTTCTTCCTCGGGCTCTGCTTTTCTTCCTCGAGGTCTAGTTCTGTTCCTCGGGCTCTGGTTTTATTCCTCGGGCCCTTCTTTTGTTCTTCGGAATCTGGTTTTGTTCCTCGGGCTCTGGTTTTCTTCCTCGGGCTCTGGTTTCTTTCCTCGGGCTCTGGTTTTGTTCCTCGAGCTGTGGTTTTGCTCCTCTAGCTCTGGTTGTCTTCCTCGGGCTCTGGTTTTCTTCCTCGAGGGCTAGTTTTGTTCCTCGGGGTCTCGTTTTATTCCTCGGACCCTCCTTTTGCTCTTCGGGACCTTTTTTTGTTCCTCGAGCTCTGGTTTCGTTCCTCGGTCTCTGGTTTCTTTCCTCGGGCTCTGGTTTTGTTCCTCGATCTGTGGTTTTGCTCCTCTAGCTCTCGTTGTCTTCCTAGGGCTCTGGTATTCTTCCTCGAGGGCTAGTTTTGTTCCTCGGGCTCTGGTTTTATTCCTCGGGCCCTCCTTTTGTTCTTCGGGATCTGGTTTTGTTCCTCGGGCTCTGGTTTTCTTCCTCGGGCTCTGGTTTCTTTCCTCGGGCTCTGGTTTTGTTCCTTGAGCTGTGGTTTTGCTCCTCTAGCTCTGGTTGTCTTCCTCGGGCTCTGGTATTCTTCCTCGAGGGCTAGTTTTGTTCCTCGGGGTCTCGTTTTTTTCCTCGGGCCCTCCTTTTCTTCTTCGGGACCTGTTTTTGTTCCTTGGGCTCTGGTTTCTTTCCTCGGGCTCTCGTTTTGTTCCTCGAGCTGTGGTTTTGCTCCTCTAGCTCTGGTTGTCTTCCTCGGGCTCTGCTTTTCTTCCTCGGGCTCTGGTTTTCTTCCTCAAGGGCTAGTTTTGTTCCTCGGGCTCTGGTTTTATTCCTCGGGCCCTCCTTTTGTTCTTCGGGATCTGGTTTTGTTCCTCGGGCTCTGGTTTCGTTCCTCGGGCTCTGGTTTTGTCCTTCCAGCTCTGCTTTAGCTTCTCGGGCTCTGGTTTGGGTCCACGGGACTCGTTTTGTTCCTCGGGCCCACCATTTGTTCCTCCGTCTATGGTTTTGTTCCTCGGCTTCTGTTGTTTTTCCTCGGGCTCTGGTTTAATTTCTCGGGTTCTGGTTTTGTTCCTCGAGCTCTGTTTTAGTTCCATTGGCTTTGGTTTTGTTCCCCGGGCTCTGGTTTTTTTCCTCGGGCTCTGGTTTTGTTCCTCGGACTCTACTATAATTCCACGGACTCTGGTTTTGTTCCTCGGGGCCTCCTTTTGTTCTTCGCGATCTGATTTTGTTCCTCGGGCTCTGGTTTCGTTCCTCGGGCTGTGGTTTTGCTCCTCTAGCTCTGGTTGTCTTCTTCGGGCTCTGGTTTTGTTCCTCGGGCTCTAGTATAATTCCACGGGCTCTGGTTTTGTTCCTCGGGGCCTCCTTTTGTTCTTCGCGATCTGGTTTTGCTCCTCGGGATCTGGTTTTATTCCTCGGGCTCTGGTTTCTTTCCTCGGGAGCTCGTTTTGTTCCTCGAGCTGTGGTTTTGCTCCTCTAGCTCTCGTTGTCTTCCTCGGGCTCTGGTTTTCTTCCTCGGGCTCTGCTTTTCTTCCTCGAGGGCTAGTTCTGTTCCTCGGGCTCTGGTTTTATTCCTCGGGCCCTTCTTTTGTTCTTCGGGATCTGGTTTTGTTCCTCGGGCTCTGGTTTTCTTCCTCGGGCTCTGGTTTCTTTCCTCGGGCTCTGGTTTTGTTCCTCGAGCTGTGGTTTTGCTCCTCTAGCTCTGGTTGTCTTCCTCGGGCTCTGGTTTTCTTTCTCGAGGGCTAGTTTTGTTCCTCGGGGTCTCGTTTTATTCCTCGGGCCCTCCTTTTGTTCTTCGGGACCTGTTTTTGTTCCTCGGGCTCTGGTTTCGTTCCTCGGTCTCTGGTTTCTTTCCTCGGGCTCTGGTTTTGTTCCTCGAGCTGTGGTTTTGCTCCTCTAGCTCTGGTTGTCTTCCTCGGGATCTGGTTTTCTTCCTCGGGCTCTGGTTTTCTTCCTCGAGGGCTGGTTTTATTCCCCGGGCTCTGGTTTTGTCCTTCCAGCTCTGCTTTAGCTTCTCGGGCTCTGGTTTGGGTCCACGGGACTCGTTTTGTTCCTCGGGCCTACCATTTGTTCCTCGGGCTCTGGTTTTGTTCCTCGGGTTCTGGTTTTCTTCCTCGGGCTCTGGTTTAATTTCTCGGGTTCTGGTTTTGTTCCTCGAGCTCTGGTTTAGTTCCATTGGCTCTGGTTTTGTTCCTCAGGCTCTGGTTTTTTTACTCATGCTGTCGTTTTGCTCCTCGGACTCTAATATAATTCCACGGGCTCTGGTTTTGTTCCTCGGGGCCTGCTTTTGTTTTTCGCGATCTGGTTTTGTTCCTCGGGCTCTGGTCTCATTCCTCGGGAGCTCATTTTGTTCCTCGAGCTGTGGTTTTGCTCCTCTAGCTCTGGTTGTCTTCCTCGGGCTCTGGTTTTCTTCCTCGAGGGCTAGTTTTCTTCCTCGGGGTCTCGTTTTTTTCCTCGGGCCCTCCTTTTCTTCTTCGGGACCTGTTTTTGTTCCTTGGGCTCTGGTTTCTTTCCTCGGGCTCTGGTTTTGTTCCTCGAGCTGTGGTTTTGCTCCTCTAGCTCTGGTTGTCTTCCTCGGGCTCTGGTTTTCTTCCTCGGGCTCTGGTTTTCTTCCTCGAGGGCTGGTTTTGTTCCCCGGGCTCTGGTTTTGTTCTTCCAGCTCTGCTTTAGCTTTTCGGGCTCTGGTTTGGGTCCATGGGTCTCGTTTTGTTCCTCGGGCCCACCATTTCTTCCTCCGTCTCTGGTTTTGTTCCTCGGGTTCTGGTGTTCTTCCTCAGGCTCTGGTTTAATTTCTCGGCCTCTGGTTTTGTTCCCCGGGCTCTGGTTTCGTTCCACGGGCTCTGCTTTTGTTCCTCAGGCTCTGTTTTTTTTCCTCTGACTCTGGTTTTTTTCCTCGGACTCTACTATAATTCCACGGGCTCTGGTTTTGTTCCTTGGGGCATCCTTTTGTTCTTCGCGATCTGGTTTTGCTCCTCGGGATCTGGTTTTGTTCCTCGGGCTCTGCTTTTCTTCCTCGAGGGCTAGTTCTGTTCCTCGGGCTCTGGTTTTATTCCTCGGGACCTCCTTTTGTTCTTCGGGTTCTGGTTTTGTTCCTCGGGCTCTGGTTTTCTTCCTCGGGCTCTGGTTTCTTTCCTCAGGCTCTGGTTTTGTTCCTCGAGCTGTGGTTTTGCACCTCTAGCTCTGGTTGTCTTCCTCGGCCTCTGGTTTTCTTCCTCGAGGGCTAGTTTTGTTCCTCGGGCTCTGGTTTTATTCCTCGGGCCCTCCTTTTGTTCTTCGGGATCTGGTTTTGTTCCTCGGGCTCTGGTGTTATTCCTCGGGCCCTCCTTTTGTTCTTCGGGATCTGGTTTTGTTCCTCGGGCTCTGGTTTCGTTCCTCGGGCTCTGGTTTCTTTCCTCGGGCTCTGGTTTTGTTCCTCGGGCTCTGGTTTTCTTCCTCGGGCTCTGGTTTCTTTCCTCAGGCTCTGGTTTTGTTCCTCGAGCTGTGGTTTTGCACCTCTAGCTCTGGTTGTCTTCCTCGGGCTCTGGTTTTCTTCCTCGACGGCTAGTTTTGTTCCTCGGGCTCTGGTTTTATTCCTCGGGCCCTCCTTTTGTTCCTCGGACTCTGGTTTCGTTCCTCGGTCTCTGGTTTCTTTCCTCGGGCTCTGGTTTTGTTCCTCGATCAGTGGTTTTGCTCCTCTAGCTCTGGTTGTCTTCCTCGGGATCTGGTTTTCTTCCTCGGGCTCTGGTTTTCTTCCTCGAGGGCTGGTTTTATTACCCGGGCTCTGGTTTTGTCCTTCCAGCTCTGCTTTAGCTTCTCGGGCTCTGGTTTGGGTCCACGGGACTCGTTTTGTTCCTCGGGCCTACCATTTGTTCCTCGGGCTCTGGTTTTGTTCCTCGGGTTCTGGTTTTCTTCCTCGGGCTCTGGTTTAATTTCTCGGCTTCTGGCTTTGTTCCTCGAGCTGTGGTTTTACACCTCTAGCTCTGGTTGTCTTCCTCGGGCTCTGGTTTTCTTCCTCGAGGGCTAGTTTTGTTCCTCGGGCTCTGGTTTTATTCCTCGGGCCCTCCTTTTGTTCTTCGGGATCTGGTTTTGTTCCTCGGGCTCTGGTTTCGTTCCTCGGGCTCTGGTTTCTTTCTTCGGGCTCTGGTTTTGTTCCTCGGGCTCTGGTTTTCTTCCTCGAGGGCTGGTTTTGTTCCCCGGGCTCTGGTTTTGTTCTTCCAGCTCTGCTTTAGCTCCTCGGGCTCTGGTTTGGGTCCACGGGTCTCGTTTTGTTCCTCAGGCCCACCATTTGTTCCTCGGGCTCTGGTTTTGTTCCTCGGGTTCTGGTTTTCTTCCTCGGGCTCTGGTTTAATTTCTCGGGTTCTGGTTTTGTTCCTCGAGCTCTGGTTTAGTTCCATTGGCTCTGGTTTTGTTCCTCAGGCTCTGGTTTTTTTCCTCGGGCTCTGGTTTTGTTCCTCGGACTCTAGTATAATTCCACGGGCTCTGGTTTTGTTCCTTGGGGCCTCCTTTTGTTCTTCCCGATCTGGTTTTGCTCCTCGGGATCTGGTTTTGTTCCTCGGGCTCTGCTTTTCTTCCTCGAGGGCTAGTTCTGTTCCTCCGGCCCTGGTTTTATTCCTCGGGCCCTCCTTTTGTTCTTCGGGCTCTGGTTTTGTTCCTCGGGCTCTGGTTTTCTTCCTCGGGCTCTGGATTCTTTCCTCGGGCTCTGGTTTTGTTCCTCGAGCTGTGGTTTTGCACCTCTAGCTCTGGTTGTCTTCCTCGGGCTCTGGTTTTCTTCCTCGAGGGCTGGTTTTGTTCCTCGGGCTCTGGTTTTATTCCTCGGGCCCTCCTTTTGTTCTTCGGGCTCTGGTTTTCTTCCTCGGGCTCTGGTTTCGTTCCTCGGGCTCTGGTTTCTTTCCTCGGGCTCTGGTTTTGTTCCTCGGGCTCTGGTTTTCTTCCTCGAGGGCTGGTTTTGTTCCCCGGGCTCTGGTTTTTTCCTTCCAGCTCTGCTTTAGCTTCTCGGGCTCTGGTTTGGGTCCACGGGACTCGTTTTGTTCCTCGGGCCCACCATTTGTTCCTCCGTCTATGTTTTTGTTCCTCGGCTTCTGGTGTTCTTCCTCGGGTTCTGGTTTAATTTCTCGGGTTCTGGTTTTGTTCCTCGAGCTCTGTTTTAGTTCCATTGGCTTTGGTTTTGTTCCCCGGGCTCTGTTTTTTTTCCTCGGGCTCTGGTTTTGTTCCTCGGACTCTAGTATAATTCCACGGACTCTGGTTTTGTTCCTCGGGGCCTCCTTTTGTTCTTCGCGATCTGATTTTGTTCCTCGGGCACTGGTTTCGTTCCTCGGGCTGTGGTTTTGCTCCTCTAGCTCTGGTTGTCTTCCTCGGGCTCTGGTTTTCTTCCTCGGGCTCTCGTTTTCTTCCTCGAGGGCTGGTTTTGTTCCCCGGGCTCTGGTTTTGTTCTTCCAACTCTGCTTTAGCTCCTCGGGCTCTGGTTTGGGTCCACGGGTCTCGTTTTGTTCCTCGGGCCCACCATTTCTTCCTCCGTCTCTGGTTTTGTTCCTCGGGTTCTGGTGTTCTTCCTCAGGCTCTGGTTTAATTTCTCGGCCTCTGGTTTTGTTCCCCGGGCTCTGGTTTCGTTCCACGGGCTCTGCTTTTGTTCCTCAGGCTCTGTTTTTTTTCCTCTGACTCTGGTTTTGTTCCTCGGACTCTAGTATAATTCCACGGGCTCTGGTTTTGTTCCTTGGGGCCTCCTTTTGTTCTTCGCGATCTGGTTTTGCTCCTCGGGATCTGGTTTTGTTCCTCGGGCTCTGCTTTTCTTCCTCGAGGGCTAGTTCTGTTCCTCGGGCTCTGGTTTTATTCCTCGGGACCTCCTTTTGTTCTTCGGGCTCTGGTTTTGTTCCTCGGGCTCTGGTTTTCTTCCTCGGGCTCTGGTTTCTTTCCTCGGGCTCTGGTTTTGTTCTTCGAGCTGTGGTTTTGCACCTCTAGCTCTGGTTGTCTTCCTCGGGCTCTGGTTTTCTTCCTCGAGGGCTAGTTTTGTTCCTCGGGCTCTGGTTTTATTCCTCGGGCCCTCCTTTTGTTCTTCGGGATCTGGTTTTGTTCCTCGGGCTCTGGTGTTATTCCTCGGGCCCTCCTTTTGTTCTTCGGGATCTGGTTTTGTTCCTCGGGCTCTGGTTTCGTTCCTCGGGCTCCGGTTTCTTTCCTCGGGCTCTGGTTTTGTTCCTCGGGCTCTGGTTTTCTTCCTCGAGGGCTGGTTTTGTTCCCCGGGCTCTGGTTTTGTTCTTCCAGCTCTGCTTTAGCTCCTCGGGCTCTGGTTTGGGTCCACGGGTCTCGTTTTGTTCCTCGGGCCTACCATTTGTTCCTCGGGCTCTGGTTTTGTTCCTCGGGTTCTGGTTTTCTTCCTCGGGCTCTGGTTTAATTTCTCGGGTTCTGGTTTTGTTCCTCGAGCTCTGGTTTAGTTCCATTGGCTCTGGTTTTGTTCCCCGGGCTCTGGTTTTTTTCCTCGGGCTCTGGTTTTGTTCCTCGGACTCTAGTATAATTCCACGGGCTCTGGTTTTGTTCCTTGGGGCCTCCTTTTGTTCTTCGCGATCTGGTTTTGCTCCTCGGGATCTGGTTTTGTTCCTCGGGCTCTGCTTTTCTTCCTCGAGGGCTAGTTCTGTTCCTCCGGCCCTGGTTTTATTCCTCGGGCCCTCCTTTTGTTCTTCGGGCTCTGGTTTTGTTCCTCAGGCTCTGGCTTTCTTCCTCGGGCTCTGGTTTCTTTCCTCGGGTTCTGGTTTTGTTCTTCGAGCTGTGGTTTTGCTCCTCTACCTCTGGTTGTCTTCCTCGGGCTCTGGTTTTCTTCCTCGAGGGCTAGTTTTGTTCCTCGGGGTCTCGTTTTATTCCTCGGACCCTCTTTTTGTTCTTCGGGACCTGTTTTTGTTCCTCGGGCTCTGGATTCTTTCCTCGGGCTCTGGTTTTGTTCCTCGAGCTGTGGTTTTGCACCTCTAGCTCTGGTTGTCTTCCTCGGGCTCTGGTTTTCTTCCTCGAGGGCTGGTTTTGTTCCTCGGGCTCTGGTTTTATTCCTCGGGCCCTCCTTTTGTTCTTCGGGCTCTGGTTTTCTTCCTCGGGCTCTGGTTTCGTTCCTCGGGCTCTGGTTTCTTTCCTCGGGCTCTGGTTTTGTTCCTCGGGCTCTGGTTTTCTTCCTCGAGGGCTGGTTTTGTTCCCCGGGCTCTGTTTTTTTCCTTCCAGCTCTGCTTTAGCTTCTCGGGCTCTGGTTTGGGTCCACGGGACTCGTTTTGTTCCTCGGGCCCACCATTTGTTCCTCCGTCTATGTTTTTGTTCCTCGGCTTCTGGTGTTCTTCCTCGGGTTCTGGTTTAATTTCTCGGGTTCTGGTTTTGTTCCTCGAGCTCTGTTTTAGTTCCATTGGCTTTGGTTTTGTTCCCCGGGCTCTGGTTTTTTTCCTCGGGCTCTGGTTTTGTTCCTCGGACTCTAGTATAATTCCACGGACTCTGGTTTTGTTCCTCGGGGCCTCCTTTTGTTCTTCGCGATCTGATTTTGTTCCTCGGGCACTGGTTTCGTTCCTCGGGCTGTGGTTTTGCTCCTCTAGCTCTGGTTGTCTTCCTCGGGCTCTGGTTTTCTTCCTCGGGCTCTCGTTTTCTTCCTCGAGGGCTGGTTTTGTTCCCCGGGCTCTGGTTTTGTTCTTCCAACTCTGCTTTAGCTCCTCGGGCTCTGGTTTGGGTCCACGGGTCTCGTTTTGTTCCTCAGGGCCACCATTTGTTCCTCGGTCTCTGGTTTTGTTACTCGGGTTCTGGTGTTCTTCCTCGGGCTCTGGTTTAATTTCTCGGGCTCTGGTTTTGTTCCTCGGACTCTAGTATAATTCCACAGGCTCTGGTTTTGTTCCTCGGGGCCTCCTTTTGTTCTTCGCGATCTGGTTTTGCTCCTCGGGATCTGGTTTTATTCCTCGGGCTCTGGTTTCTTTCCTCGGGAGCTCGTTTTGTTCCTCGAGCTGTGGTTTTGCTCCTCTAGCTCTGGTTGTCTTCCTCGGGCTCTGGTTTTCTTCCTCGGGCTCTGCTTTTCTTCCTCGAGGGCTAGTTTTGTTCCTCGGGCTCTGGTTTTGTTCCTTGGGCTGTGGTTTCTTTCCTCGGGCTCTGGTTTTGTTCCTCGAGCTGTGGTTTTGCTCCTCTAGCTCTGGTTGTCTTCCTCGGGCTCTGGTATTCTTCCTCGAGGGCTAGTTTTGTTCCTCGGGGTCTCGTTTTTTTCCTCGGGCCCTCCTTTTGTTCTTCGGGACCTGTTTTTGTTCCTTGGGCTCTGGTTTTGTTCCTCGATCTGTGGTTTTGCTCCTCTAGCTCTCGCTGTCTTCCTCGGGCTCTTATTTTGTTCCTCGGGCTCTGCTTTTCTTCCTCGAGGGCTAGTTTTGTTCCTTGGGGTCTGGTATTATTCCTTGGGCCCTCCTTTTGTTCTTCGGGATCTGGTTTTGTTCCTCGGGCTCTGGTTTCGTTCCTCGGGCTCTGGTTTCTTTCCTCGGGCTCTGGTTTTGTTCCTCGAGCTGTGGTTTTGCTCCTCTAGCTCTCGTTGTCTTCCTCGGGCTCTGGTATTCTTCCTCGAGGGCTAGTTTTGTTCCTCGGGATCTCGTTTTTTTCCTCGGGCCCTCCTTTTTTTCTTCGGGATCTGGTTTTGTTCCTTGGGCTGTGGTTTCTTTCCTCGGGCTCTGGTTTTGTTCCTCGAGCTCTGGTTTTGCTCCTCTAGCTCTGGTTGTCTTCCTCGGGCTCTGGTTTTCTTCCTCGGGCTCTGGTTTTCTTCCTCGAGGGCTGGTTTTGTTCCCCGGGCTCTGGTTTTGTTCTTCCAGCTCTGCTTTAGCTCCTCGGGCTCTGGTTTGGGTCCATGGGTCTCGTTTTGTTCCTCGGGCCCACCATTTCTTCCTCCGTCTCTGGTTTTGTTCCTCGGGTTCTGGTGTTCTTCCTCAGGCTCTGGTTTAATTTCTCGGCCTCTGGTTTTGTTCCCCGGGCTCTGGTTTCGTTCCACGGGCTCTGCTTTTGTTCCTCAGGCTCTGTTTTTTTTCCTCTGACTCTGGTTTTGTTCCTCGGACTCTACTATAATTCCACGGGCTCTGGTTTTGTTCCTTGGGGCATCCTTTTGTTCTTCGCGATCTGGTTTTGCTCCTCGGGATCTGGTTTTGTTCCTCGGGCTCTGCTTTTCTTCCTCAAGGGCTAGTTCTGTTCCTCGGGCTCTGGTTTTATTCCTCGGGACCTCCTTTTGTTCTTCGGGCTCTGGTTTTGTTCCTCGGGCTCTGGTTTTCTTCCTCGGGCTCTGGTTTCTTTCCTCGGGCTCTGGTTTTGTTCCTCGAGCTGTGGTTTTACACCTCTAGCTCTGGTTGTCTTCCTCGGGCTCTGGTTTTCTTCCTCGAGGGCTAGTTTTGTTCCTCGGGCTCTGGTTTTATTCCTCGGGCCCTCCTTTTGTTCTTCGGGATCTGGTTTTGTTCCTCGGGCTCTGGTTTCGTTCCTCGGGCTCTGGTTTCTTTCTTCGGGCTCTGGTTTTGTTCCTCGGGCTCTGGTTTTCTTCCTCGAGGGCTGGTTTTGTTCCCCGGGCTCTGGTTTTGTTCTTCCAGCTCTGCTTTAGCTCCTCGGGCTCTGGTTTGGGTCCACGGGTCTCGTTTTGTTCCTCAGGCCCACCATTTGTTCCTCGGGCTCTGGTTTTGTTCCTCGGGTTCTGGTTTTCTTCCTCGGGCTCTGGTTTAATTTCTCGGGTTCTGGTTTTGTTCCTCGAGCTCTGGTTTAGTTCCATTGGCTCTGGTTTTGTTCCTCAGGCTCTGGTTTTTTTCCTCGGGCTCTGGTTTTGTTCCTCGGACTCTAGTATAATTCCACGGGCTCTGGTTTTGTTCCTTGGGGCCTCCTTTTGTTCTTCCCGATCTGGTTTTGCTCCTCGGGATCTGGTTTTGTTCCTCGGGCTCTGCTTTTCTTCCTCGAGGGCTAGTTCTGTTCCTCCGGCCCTGGTTTTATTCCTCGGGCCCTCCTTTTGTTCTTCGGGCTCTGGTTTTGTTCCTCGGGCTCTGGTTTTCTTCCTCGGGCTCTGGATTCTTTCCTCGGGCTCTGGTTTTGTTCCTCGAGCTGTGGTTTTGCACCTCTAGCTCTGGTTGTCTTCCTCGGGCTCTGGTTTTCTTCCTCGAGGGCTGGTTTTGTTCCTCGGGCTCTGGTTTTATTCCTCGGGCCCTCCTTTTGTTCTTCGGGCTCTGGTTTTCTTCCTCGGGCTCTGGTTTCGTTCCTCGGGCTCTGGTTTCTTTCCTCGGGCTCTGGTTTTGTTCCTCGGGCTCTGGTTTTCTTCCTCGAGGGCTGGTTTTGTTCCCCGGGCTCTGGTTTTTTCCTTCCAGCTCTGCTTTAGCTTCTCGGGCTCTGGTTTGGGTCCACGGGACTCGTTTTGTTCCTCGGGCCCACCATTTGTTCCTCCGTCTATGGTTTTGTTCCTCGGCTTCTGGTGTTCTTCCTCGGGTTCTGGTTTAATTTCTCGGGTTCTGGTTTTGTTCCTCGAGCTCTGTTTTAGTTCCATTGGCTTTGGTTTTGTTCCCCGGGCTCTGGTTTTTTTCCTCGGGCTCTGGTTTTGTTCCTCGGACTCTAGTATAATTCCACGGACTCTGGTTTTGTTCCTCGGGGCCTCCTTTTGTTCTTCGCGATCTGATTTTGTTCCTCGGGCACTGGTTTCGTTCCTCGGGCTGTGGTTTTGCTCCTCTAGCTCTGGTTGTCTTCCTCGGGCTCTGGTTTTCTTCCTCGGGCTCTCGTTTTCTTCCTCGAGGGCTGGTTTTGTTCCCCGGGCTCTGGTTTTGTTCTTCCAACTCTGCTTTAGCTCCTCGGGCTCTGGTTTGGGTCCACGGGTCTCGTTTTGTTCCTCGGGCCCACCATTTCTTCCTCCGTCTCTGGTTTTGTTCCTCGGGTTCTGGTGTTCTTCCTCAGGCTCTGGTTTAATTTCTCGGCCTCTGGTTTTGTTCCCCGGGCTCTGGTTTCGTTCCACGGGCTCTGCTTTTGTTCCTCAGGCTCTGTTTTTTTTCCTCTGACTCTGGTTTTGTTCCTCGGACTCTAGTATAATTCCACGGGCTCTGGTTTTGTTCCTTGGGGCCTCCTTTTGTTCTTCGCGATCTGGTTTTGCTCCTCGGGATCTGGTTTTGTTCCTCGGGCTCTGCTTTTCTTCCTCGAGGGCTAGTTCTGTTCCTCGGGCTCTGGTTTTATTCCTCGGGACCTCCTTTTGTTCTTCGGGCTCTGGTTTTGTTCCTCGGGCTCTGGTTTTCTTCCTCGGGCTCTGGTTTCTTTCCTCGGGCTCTGGTTTTGTTCTTCGAGCTGTGGTTTTGCACCTCTAGCTCTGGTTGTCTTCCTCGGGCTCTGGTTTTCTTCCTCGAGGGCTAGTTTTGTTCCTCGGGCTCTGGTTTTATTCCTCGGGCCCTCCTTTTGTTCTTCGGGATCTGGTTTTGTTCCTCGGGCTCTGGTGTTATTCCTCGGGCCCTCCTTTTGTTCTTCGGGATCTGGTTTTGTTCCTCGGGCTCTGGTTTCGTTCCTCGGGCTCTGGTTTCTTTCCTCGGGCTCTGGTTTTGTTCCTCGGGCTCTGGTTTTCTTCCTCGAGGGCTGGTTTTGTTCCCCGGGCTCTGGTTTTGTTCTTCCAGCTCTGCTTTAGCTCCTCGGGCTCTGGTTTGGGTCCACGGGTCTCGTTTTGTTCCTCGGGCCTACCATTTGTTCCTCGGGCTCTGGTTTTGTTCCTCGGGTTCTGGTTTTCTTCCTCGGGCTCTGGTTTAATTTCTCGGGTTCTGGTTTTGTTCCTCGAGCTCTGGTTTAGTTCCATTGGCTCTGGTTTTGTTCCTCAGGCTCTGGTTTTTTTCCTCGGGCTCTGGTTTTGTTCCTCGGACTCTAGTATAATTCCACGGGCTCTGGTTTTGTTCCTTGGGGCCTCCTTTTGTTCTTCGCGATCTGGTTTTGCTCCTCGGGATCTGGTTTTGTTCCTCGGGCTCTGCTTTTCTTCCTCGAGGGCTAGTTCTGTTCCTCCGGCCCTGGTTTTATTCCTCGGGCCCTCCTTTTGTTCTTCGGGCTCTGGTTTTGTTCCTCAGGCTCTGGCTTTCTTCCTCGGGCTCTGGTTTCTTTCCTCGGGTTCTGGTTTTGTTCTTCGAGCTGTGGTTTTGCTCCTCTAGCTCTGGTTGTCTTCCTCGGGCTCTGGTTTTCTTCCTCGAGGGCTAGTTTTGTTCCTCGGGGTCTCGTTTTATTCCTCGGACCCTCTTTTTGTTCTTCGGGACCTGTTTTTGTTCCTCGGGCTCTGGATTCTTTCCTCGGGCTCTGGTTTTGTTCCTCGAGCTGTGGTTTTGCACCTCTAGCTCTGGTTGTCTTCCTCGGGCTCTGGTTTTCTTCCTCGAGGGCTGGTTTTGTTCCTCGGGCTCTGGTTTTATTCCTCGGGCCCTCCTTTTGTTCTTCGGGCTCTGGTTTTCTTCCTCGGGCTCTGGTTTCGTTCCTCGGGCTCTGGTTTCTTTCCTCGGGCTCTGGTTTTGTTCCTCGGGCTCTGGTTTTCTTCCTCGAGGGCTGGTTTTGTTCCCCGGGCTCTGTTTTTTTCCTTCCAGCTCTGCTTTAGCTTCTCGGGCTCTGGTTTGGGTCCACGGGACTCGTTTTGTTCCTCGGGCCCACCATTTGTTCCTCCGTCTATGTTTTTTTTCCTCGGCTTCTGGTGTTCTTCCTCGGGTTCTGGTTTAATTTCTCGGGTTCTGGTTTTGTTCCTCGAGCTCTGTTTTAGTTCCATTGGCTTTGGTTTTGTTCCCCGGGCTCTGGTTTTTTTCCTCGGGCTCTGGTTTTGTTCCTCGGACTCTAGTATAATTCCACGGACTCTGGTTTTGTTCCTCGGGGCCTCCTTTTGTTCTTCGCGATCTGATTTTGTTCCTCGGGCACTGGTTTCGTTCCTCGGGCTGTGGTTTTGCTCCTCTAGCTCTGGTTGTCTTCCTCGGGCTCTGGTTTTCTTCCTCGGGCTCTCGTTTTCTTCCTCGAGGGCTGGTTTTGTTCCCCGGGCTCTGGTTTTGTTCTTCCAACTCTGCTTTAGCTCCTCGGGCTCTGGTTTGGGTCCACGGGTCTCGTTTTGTTCCTCAGGGCCACCATTTGTTCCTCGGTCTCTGGTTTTGTTACTCGGGTTCTGGTGTTCTTCCTCGGGCTCTGGTTTAATTTCTCGGGCTCTGGTTTTGTTCCTCGGACTCTAGTATAATTCCACAGGCTCTGGTTTTGTTCCTCGGGGCCTCCTTTTGTTCTTCGCGATCTGGTTTTGCTCCTCGGGATCTGGTTTTATTCCTCGGGCTCTGGTTTCTTTCCTCGGGAGCTCGTTTTGTTCCTCGAGCTGTGGTTTTGCTTCTCTAGCTCTGGTTGTCTTCCTCGGGCTCTGGTTTTCTTCCTCGGGCTCTGCTTTTCTTTCTCGAGGGCTAGTTTTGTTCCTCGGGCTCTGGTTTTGTTCCTTGGGCTGTGGTTTCTTTCCTCGGGCTCTGGTTTTGTTCCTCGAGCTGTGGTTTTGCTCCTCTAGCTCTGGTTGTCTTCCTCGGGCTCTGGTATTCTTCCTCGAGGGCTAGTTTTGTTCCTCGGGGTCTCGTTTTTTTCCTCGGGCCCTCCTTTTGTTCTTCGGGACCTGTTTTTGTTCCTTGGGCTCTGGTTTTGTTCCTCGATCTGTGGTTTTGCTCCTCTAGCTCTCGCTGTCTTCCTCGGGCTCTTATTTTGTTCCTTGGGCTCTGCTTTTCTTCCTCGAGGGCTAGTTTTGTTCCTTGGGGTCTGGTATTATTCCTTGGGCCCTCCTTTTGTTCTTCGGGATCTGGTTTTGTTCCTCGGGCTCTGGTTTCGTTCCTCGGGCTCTGGTTTCTTTCCTCGGGCTCTGGTTTTGTTCCTCGAGCTGTGGTTTTGCTCCTCTAGCTCTCGTTGTCTTCCTCGGGCTCTGGTATTCTTCCTCGAGGGCTAGTTTTGTTCCTCGGGATCTCGTTTTTTTCCTCGGGCCCTCCTTTTTTTCTTCGGGATCTGGTTTTGTTCCTTGGGCTGTGGTTTCTTTCCTCGGGCTCTGGTTTTGTTCCTCGAGCTCTGGTTTTGCTCCTCTAGCTCTGGTTGTCTTCCTCGGGCTCTGGTTTTCTTCCTCGGGCTCTGGTTTTCTTCCTCGAGGGCTGGTTTTGTTCCCCGGGCTCTGGTTTTGTTCTTCCAGCTCTGCTTTAGCTCCTCGGGCTCTGGTTTGGGTCCATGGGTCTCGTTTTGTTCCTCGGGCCCACCATTTCTTCCTCCGTCTCTGGTTTTGTTCCTCGGGTTCTGGTGTTCTTCCTCAGGCTCTGGTTTAATTTCTCGGCCTCTGGTTTTGTTCCCCGGGCTCTGGTTTCGTTCCACGGGCTCTGCTTTTGTTCCTCAGGCTCTGTTTTTTTTCCTCTGACTCTGGTTTTGTTCCTCGGACTCTACTATAATTCCACGGGCTCTGGTTTTGTTCCTTGGGGCATCCTTTTGTTCTTCGCGATCTGGTTTTGCTCCTCGGGATCTGGTTTTGTTCCTCGGGCTCTGCTTTTCTTCCTCAAGGGCTAGTTCTGTTCCTCGGGCTCTGGTTTTATTCCTCGGGACCTCCTTTTGTTCTTCGGGCTCTGGTTTTGTTCCTCGGGCTCTGGTTTTCTTCCTCGGGCTCTGGTTTCTTTCCTCGGGCTCTGGTTTTGTTCCTCGAGCTGTGGTTTTACACCTCTAGCTCTGGTTGTCTTCCTCGGGCTCTGCTTTTCTTCCTCGAGGGCTAGTTTTGTTCCTCGGGCTCTGGTTTTATTCCTCGGGCCCTCCTTTTGTTCTTCGGGATCTGGTTTTGTTCCTCGGGCTCTGGTTTCGTTCCTCGGGCTCTGGTTTCTTTCTTCGGGCTCTGGTTTTGTTCCTCGGGCTCTGGTTTTCTTCCTCGAGGGCTGGTTTTGTTCCCCGGGCTCTGGTTTTGTTCTTCCAGCTCTGCTTTAGCTCCTCGGGCTCTGGTTTGGGTCCACGGGTCTCGTTTTGTTCCTCAGGCCCACCATTTGTTCCTCGGGCTCTGGTTTTGTTCCTCGGGTTCTGGTTTTCTTCCTCGGGCTCTGGTTTAATTTCTCGGGTTCTGGTTTTGTTCCTCGAGCTCTGGTTTAGTTCCATTGGCTCTGGTTTTGTTCCTCAGGCTCTGGTTTTTTTCCTCGGGCTCTGGTTTTGTTCCTCGGACTCTAGTATAATTCCACGGGCTCTGGTTTTGTTCCTTGGGGCCTCCTTTTGTTCTTCCCGATCTGGTTTTGCTCCTCGGGATCTGGTTTTGTTCCTCGGGCTCTGCTTTTCTTCCTCGAGGGCTAGTTCTGTTCCTCCGGCCCTGGTTTTATTCCTCGGGCCCTCCTTTTGTTCTTCGGGCTCTGGTTTTGTTCCTCGGGCTCTGGTTTTCTTCCTCGGGCTCTGGATTCTTTCCTCGGGCTCTGGTTTTGTTCCTCGAGCTGTGGTTTTGCACCTCTAGCTCTGGTTGTCTTCCTCGGGCTCTGGTTTTCTTCCTCGAGGGCTGGTTTTGTTCCTCGGGCTCTGGTTTTATTCCTCGGGCCCTCCTTTTGTTCTTCGGGCTCTGGTTTTCTTCCTCGGGCTCTGGTTTCGTTCCTCGGGCTCTGGTTTCTTTCCTCGGGCTCTGGTTTTGTTCCTCGGGCTCTGGTTTTCTTCCTCGAGGGCTGGTTTTGTTCCCCAGGCTCTGGTTTTGTCCTTCCAGCTCTGCTTTAGCTTCTCGGGCTCTGGTTTGGGTCCACGGGACTCGTTTTGTTCCTCGGGCCCACCATTTGTTCCTCCGTCTATGTTTTTGTTCCTCGGCTTCTGGTGTTCTTCCTTGGGTTCTGGTTTAATTTCTCGGGTTCTGGTTTTGTTCCTCGAGCTCTGTTTTAGTTCCATTGGCTTTGGTTTTGTTCCCCGGGCTCTGGTTTTTTACCTCGGGCTCTGGTTTTGTTCCTCGGACTCTAGTATAATTCCACGGACTCTGGTTTTGTTCCTCGGGGCCTCCTTTTGTTCTTCGCGATCTGATTTTGTTCCTCGGGCACTGGTTTCGTTCCTCGGGCTGTGGTTTTGCTCCTCTAGCTCTGGTTGTCTTCCTCGGGCTCTGGTTTTCTTCCTCGGGCTCTCGTTTTCTTCCTCGAGGGCTGGTTTTGTTCCCCGGGCTCTGGTTTTGTTCTTCCAACTCTGCTTTAGCTCCTCGGGCTCTGGTTTGGGTCCACGGGTCTCGTTTTGTTCCTCAGGGCCACCATTTGTTCCTCGGTCTCTGGTTTTGTTACTCGGGTTCTGGTGTTCTTCCTCGGGCTCTGGTTTAATTTCTCGGGCTCTGGTTTTGTTCCTCGGACTCTAGTATAATTCCACGGGCTCTGGTTTTGTTCCTCGGGGCCTCCTTTTGTTCTTCGCGATCTGGTTTTGCTCCTCGGGATCTGGTTTTATTCCTCGGGCTCTGGTTTCTTTCCTCGGGAGCTCGTTTTGTTCCTCGAGCTGTGGTTTTGCTCCTCTAGCTCTGGTTGTCTTCCTCGGGCTCTGGTTTTCTTCCTCGGGATCTGCTTTTCTTCCTCGAGGGCTAGTTTTGTTCCTCGGGCTCTGGTTTTCTTCCTCGGGCTCTGGTTTCTTTCCTCGGGCTCTGGTTTTGTTCCTCGAGCTGTGGTTTTGCTCCTCTAGCTCTGGTTGTCTTCCTCGGGCTCTGGTTTTCTTCCTCGAGGGCTAGTTTTGTTCCTCGGGGTCTCGTTTTTTTCCTCGGGCCCTCCTTTTGTTCTTCGGGACCTGTTTTTGTTCCTTGGGCTCTGGTTTTGTTCCTCGAGCTGTGGTTTTGCTCCTCTAGCTCTCGCTGTCTTCCTCGGGCTCTTATTTTGTTCCTCGGGCTCTGCTTTTCTTCCTCGAGGGCTAGTTTTGTTCCTTGGGGTCTGGTTTTATTCCTTGGGCCCTCCTTTTGTTCTTCGGGATCTGGTTTTGTTCCTCGGGCTCTGGTTTCGTTCCTCGGGCTCTGGTTTCTTTCCTCGGGCTCTGGTTTTGTTCCTCGAGCTGTGGTTTTGCTCCTCTAGCTCTCGTTGTCTTCCTCGGGCTCTGGTATTCTTCCTCGAGGGCTAGTTTTGTTCCTCGGGATCTCGTTTCTTTCCTCGGGCCGTCTTTTTTTTTCTTCGGGATCTGGTTTTGTTCCTTGGGCTGTGGTTTCTTTCCTCGGGCTCTGGTTTTGTTCCTCGAGCTGTGGTTTTGCTCCTCTAGCTCTGGTTGTCTTCCTCGGGCTCTGGTTTTCTTCCTCGGGCTCTGGTTTTCTTCCTCGAGGGCTGGCTTTGTTCCCCGGGCTCTGGTTTTGTTCTTCCAGCTCTACTTTAGCTCCTCGGGCTCTGGTTTGGGTCCATGGGTCTCGTTTTGTTCCTCGGGCCCACCATTTCTTCCTCCGTCTCTGGTTTTGTTCCTCGGGTTCTGGTGTTCTTCCTCAGGCTCCGGGTTAATTTCTCGGCCTCTGGTTTTGTTCCCCGGGCTCTGGTTTCGTTCCACGGGCTCTGCTTTTGTTCCTCAGGCTCTGTTTTTTTTCCTCTGACTCTGGTTTTGTTCCTCGGACTCTACTATAATTCCACGGGCTCTGGTTTTGTTCCTTGGGGCATCCTTTTGTTCTTCGCGATCTGGTTTTGCTCCTCGGGATCTGGTTTTGTTCCTCGGGCTCTGCTTTTCTTCCTCGAGGGCTAGTTCTGTTCCTCGGGCTCTGGTTTTATTCCTCGGGACCTCCTTTTGTTCTTCGGGCTCTGGTTTTGTTCCTCGGGCTCTGGTTTTCTTCCTCGGGCTCTGGTTTCTTTCCTCAGGCTCTGGTTTTGTTCCTTGAGCTGTGGTTTTGCACCTCTAGCTCTGGTTGTCTTCCTCGGGCTCTTGTTTTCTTCCTCGAGGGCTAGTTTTGTTCCTCGGGCTCTGGTTTTATTCCTCGGGCCCTCCTTTTGTTCTTCGGGATCTGGTTTTGTTCCTCGGGCTCTGGTGTTATTCCTCGGGCCCTCCTTTTGTTCCTCGCGATCTGGTTTTGTTCCTCGGGCTCTGGTTTCGTTCCTCGGGCTCTGGTTTCTTTCCTCGGGCTCTGGTTTTGTTCCTCGGGCTCTGGTTTTCTTCCTCGAGGGCTGGTTTTGTTCCCCGGGCTCTGGTTTTGTTCTTCCAGCTCTGCTTTAGCTCCTCGGGCTCTGGTTTGGGTCCACGGGTCTCGTTTTGTTCCTCGGGCCTACCATTTGTTCCTCGGGCTCTGGTTTTGTTCCTCGGGTTCTGGTTTTCTTCCTCGGGCTCTGGTTTAATTTCTCGGGTTCTGGTTTTGTTCCTCGAGCTCTGGTTTAGTTCCATTGGCTCTGGTTTTGTTCCTCAGGCTCTGGTTTTTTTCCTCGGGCTCTGGTTTTGTTCCTCGGACTCTAGTATAATTCCACGGGCTCTGGTTTTGTTCCTTGGGGCCTCCTTTTGTTCTTCGCGATCTGGTTTTGCTCCTCGGGATCTGGTTTTGTTCCTCGGGCTCTGCTTTTCTTCCTCGAGGGCTAGTTCTGTTCCTCCGGCCCTGGTTTTATTCCTCGGGCCCTCCTTTTGTTCTTCGGGCTCTGGTTTTGTTCCTCGGGCTCTGGCTTTCTTCCTCGGGCTCTGGTTTCTTTCCTCGGGTTCTGGTTTTGTTCTTCGAGCTGTGGTTTTGCTCCTCTAGCTCTGGTTGTCTTCCTCGGGCTCTGGTTTTCTTCCTCGAGGGCTAGTTTTGTTCCTCGGGGTCTCGTTTTATTCCTCGGACCCTCTTTTTGTTCTTCGGGACCTGTTTTTGTTCCTCGGGCTCTGGATTCTTTCCTCGGGCTCTGGTTTTGTTCCTCGAGCTGTGGTTTTGCACCTCTAGCTCTGGTTGTCTTCCTCGGGCTCTGGTTTTCTTCCTCGAGGGCTGGTTTTGTTCCTCGGGCTCTGGTTTTATTCCTCGGGCCCTCCTTTTGTTCTTCGGGCTCTGGTTTTCTTCCTCGGGCTCTGGTTTCGTTCCTCGGGCTCTGGTTTCTTTCCTCGGGCTCTGGTTTTGTTCCTCGGGCTCTGGTTTTCTTCCTCGAGGGCTGGTTTTGTTCCCCGGGCTCTGGTTTTTTCCTTCCAGCTCTGCTTTAGCTTCTCGGGCTCTGGTTTGGGTCCACGGGACTCGTTTTGTTCCTCGGGCCCACCATTTGTTCCTCCGTCTATGGTTTTGTTCCTCGGCTTCTGGTGTTCTTCCTCGGGTTCTGGTTTAATTTCTCGGGTTCTGGTTTTGTTCCTCGAGCTCTGTTTTAGTTCCATTGGCTTTGGTTTTGTTCCCCGGGCTCTGGTTTTTTTCCTCGGGCTCTGGTTTTGTTCCTCGGACTCTAGTATAATTCCACGGACTCTGGTTTTGTTCCTCGGGGCCTCCTTTTGTTCTTCGCGATCTGATTTTGTTCCTCGGGCACTGGTTTCATTCCTCGGGCTGTGGTTTTGCTCCTCTAGCTCTGGTTGTCTTCCTCGGGCTCTGGTTTTCTTCCTCGGGCTCTCGTTTTCTTCCTCGAGGGCTGGTTTTGTTCCCCGGGCTCTGGTTTTGTTCTTCCAACTCTGCTTTAGCTCCTCGGGCTCTGGTTTGGGTCCACGGGTCTCGTTTTGTTCCTCAGGGCCACCATTTGTTCCTCGGTCTCTGGTTTTGTTACTCGGGTTCTGGTGTTCTTCCTCGGGCTCTGGTTTAATTTCTCGGGCTCTGGTTTTGTTCCTCGGACTCTAGTATAATTCCACGGGCTCTGGTTTTGTTCCTCGGGGCCTCCTTTTGTTCTTCGCGATCTGGTTTTGCTCCTCGGGATCTGGTTTTATTCCTCGGGCTCTGGTTTCTTTCCTCGGGAGCTCGTTTTGTTCCTCGAGCTGTGGTTTTGCTCCTCTAGCTCTGGTTGTCTTCCTCGGGCTCTGGTTTTCTTCCTCGGGCTCTGCTTTTCTTCCTCGAGGGCTAGTTTTGTTCCTCGGGCTCTGGTTTTCTTCCTCGGGCTCTGGATTCTTTCCTCGGGCTCTGGTTTTGTTCCTCGAGCTGTGGTTTTGCTCCTCTAGCTCTGGTTGTCTTCCTCGGGCTCTGGTATTCTTCCTCGAGGGCTAGTTTTGTTCCTCGGGTTCTCGTTTTTTTCCTCGGGCCCTCCTTTTGTTCTTCGGGACCTGTTTTTGTTCCTTGGGCTCTGGTTTTGTTCCTCGAGCTGTGGTTTTGCTCCTCTAGCTCTCGCTGTCTTCCTCGGGCTCTTATTTTGTTCCTCGGGCTCTGCTTTTCTTCCTCGAGGGCTAGTTTTGTTCCTTGGGGTCTGGTTTTATTCCTTGGGCCCTCCTTTTGTTCTTCGGGATCTGGTTTTGTTCCTCGGGCTCTGGTTTCGTTCCTCGGGCTCTGGTTTCTTTCCTCGGGCTCTGGTTTTGTTCCTCGAGCTGTGGTTTTGCTCCTCTAGCTCTCGTTGTCTTCCTCGGGCTCTGGTATTCTTCCTCGAGGGCTAGTTTTGTTCCTCGGGATCTCGTTTTTTTCCTCGGGCCCTCTTTTTTTTTCTTCGGGATCTGGTTTTGTTCCTTGGGCTGTGGTTTCTTTCCTCGGGCTCTGGTTTTGTTCCTCGAGCTGTGGTTTTGCTCCTCTAGCTCTGGTTGTCTTCCTCGGGCTCTGGTTTTCTTCCTCGGGCTCTGGTTTTCTTCCTCGAGGGCTGGTTTTGTTCCCCGGGCTCTGGTTTTGTTCTTCCAGCTCTGCTTTAGCTCCTCGGGCTCTGGTTTGGGTCCATGGGTCTCGTTTTGTTCCTCGGGCCCACCATTTCTTCCTCCGTCTATGGTTTTGTTCCTCGGGTTCTGGTGTTCTTCCTCAGGCTCTGGTTTAATTTCTCGGCCTCTGGTTTTGTTCCCCGGGCTCTGGTTTCGTTCCACGGGCTCTGCTTTTGTTCCTCAGGCTCTGTTTTTTTTCCTCTGACTCTGGTTTTGTTCCTCGGACTCTACTATAATTCCACGGGCTCTGGTTTTGTTCCTTGGGGCATCCTTTTGTTCTTCGCGATCTGGTTTTGCTCCTCGGGATCTGGTTTTGTTCCTCGGGCTCTGCTTTTCTTCCTCAAGGGCTAGTTCTGTTCCTCGGGCTCTGGTTTTATTCCTCGGGACCTCCTTTTGTTCTTCGGGCTCTGGTTTTGTTCCTCGGGCTCTGGTTTTCTTCCTCGGGCTCTGGTTTCTTTCCTCGGGCTCTGGTTTTGTTCCTCGAGCTGTGGTTTTACACCTCTAGCTCTGGTTGTCTTCCTCGGGCTCTGGTTTTCTTCCTCGAGGGCTAGTTTTGTTCCTCGGGCTCTGGTTTTATTTTTCGGGCCCTCCTTTTGTTCTTCGGGATCTGGTTTTGTTCCTCGGGCTCTGGTTTCGTTCCTCGGGCTCTGGTTTCTTTCCTCGGGCTCTGGTTTTGTTCCTCGGGCTCTGGTTTTCTTCCTCGAGGGCTGGTTTTGTTCCCCGGGCTCTGGTTTTGTTCTTCCAGCTCTGCTTTAGCTCCTCGGGCTCTGGTTTGGGTCCACGGGTCTCGTTTTGTTCCTCGGGCCTACCATTTGTTCCTCGGGCTCTGGTTTTGTTCCTCGGGTTCTGGTTTTCTTCCTCGGGCTCTGGTTTAATTTCTCGGGTTCTGGTTTTGTTCCTCGAGCTCTGGTTTAGTTCCATTGGCTCTGGTTTTGTTCCTCAGGCTCTGGTTTTTTTCCTCGGGCTCTGGTTTTGTTCCTCGGACTCTAGTATAATTCCACGGGCTCTGGTTTTGTTCCTTGGGGCCTCCTTTTGTTCTTCGCGATCTGGTTTTGCTCCTCGGGATCTGGTTTTGTTCCTCGGGCTCTGCTTTTCTTCCTCGAGGGCTAGTTCTGTTCCTCCGGCCCTGGTTTTATTCCTCGGGCCCTCCTTTTGTTCTTCGGGCTCTGGTTTTGTTCCTCGGGCTCTGGTTTTCTTCCTCGGGCTCTGGATTCTTTCCTCGGGCTCTGGTTTTGTTCCTCGAGCTGTGGTTTTGCTCCTCTAGCTCTGGTTGTCTTCCTCGGGCTCTGGTATTCTTCCTCGAGGGCTAGTTTTGTTCCTCGGGTTCTCGTTTTTTTCCTCGGGCCCTCCTTTTGTTCTTCGGGACCTGTTTTTGTTCCTTGGGCTCTGGTTTTGTTCCTCGAGCTGTGGTTTTGCTCCTCTAGCTCTCGCTGTCTTCCTCGGGCTCTTATTTTGTTCCTCGGGCTCTGCTTTTCTTCCTCGAGGGCTAGTTTTGTTCCTTGGGGTCTGGTTTTATTCCTTGGGCCCTCCTTTTGTTCTTCGGGATCTGGTTTTGTTCCTCGGGCTCTGGTTTCGTTCCTCGGGCTCTGGTTTCTTTCCTCGGGCTCTGGTTTTGTTCCTCGAGCTGTGGTTTTGCTCCTCTAGCTCTGGTTGTCTTCCTCGGGCTCTGGTATTCTTCCTCGAGGGCTAGTTTTGTTCCTCGGGATCTCGTTTTTTTCCTCGGGCCCTCTTTTTTTTTCTTCGGGATCTGGTTTTGTTCCTTGGGCTGTGGTTTCTTTCCTCGGGCTCTGGTTTTGTTCCTCGAGCTGTGGTTTTGCTCCTCTAGCTCTGGTTGTCTTCCTCGGGCTCTGGTTTTCTTCCTCGGGCTCTGGTTTTCTTCCTCGAGGGCTGGTTTTGTTCCCCGGGCTCTGGTTTTGTTCTTCCAGCTCTGCTTTAGCTCCTCGGGCTCTGGTTTGGGTCCATGGGTCTCGTTTTGTTCCTCGGGCCCACCATTTCTTCCTCCGTCTCTGGTTTTGTTCCTCGGGTTCTGGTGTTCTTCCTCAGGCTCTGGTTTAATTTCTCGGCCTCTGGTTTTGTTCCCCGGGCTCTGGTTTCGTTCCACGGGCTCTGCTTTTGTTCCTCAGGCTCTGTTTTTTTTCCTCTGACTCTGGTTTTGTTCCTCGGACTCTACTATAATTCCACGGGCTCTGGTTTTGTTCCTTGGGGCATCCTTTTGTTCTTCGCGATCTGGTTTTGCTCCTCGGGATCTGGTTTTGTTCCTCGGGCTCTGCTTTTCTTCCTCAAGGGCTAGTTCTGTTCCTCGGGCTCTGGTTTTATTCCTCGGGACCTCCTTTTGTTCTTCGGGCTCTGGTTTTGTTCCTCGGGCTCTGGTTTTCTTCCTCGGGCTCTGGTTTCTTTCCTCGGGCTCTGGTTTTGTTCCTCGAGCTGTGGTTTTACACCTCTAGCTCTGGTTGTCTTCCTCGGGCTCTGGTTTTCTTCCTCGAGGGCTAGTTTTGTTCCTCGGGCTCTGGTTTTATTCCTCGGGCCCTCCTTTTGTTCTTCGGGATCTGGTTTTGTTCCTCGGGCTCTGGTTTCGTTCCTCGGGCTCTGGTTTCTTTCCTCGGGCTCTGGTTTTGTTCCTCGGGCTCTGGTTTTCTTCCTCGAGGGCTGGTTTTGTTCCCCGGGCTCTGGTTTTGTTCTTCCAGCTCTGCTTTAGCTCCTCGGGCTCTGGTTTGGGTCCACGGGTCTCGTTTTGTTCCTCAGGCCCACCATTTGTTCCTCGGGCTCTGGTTTTGTTCCTCGGGTTCTGGTTTTCTTCCTCGGGCTCTGGTTTAATTTCTCGGGTTCTGGTTTTGTTCCTCGAGCTCTGGTTTAGTTCCATTGGCTCTGGTTTTGTTCCTCAGGCTCTGGTTTTTTTCCTCGGGCTCTGGTTTTGTTCCTCGGACTCTAGTATAATTCCACGGGCTCTGGTTTTGTTCCTTGGGGCCTCCTTTTGTTCTTCCCGATCTGGTTTTGCTCCTCGGGATCTGGTTTTGTTCCTCGGGCTCTGCTTTTCTTCCTCGAGGGCTAGTTCTGTTCCTCCGGCCCTGGTTTTATTCCTCGGGCCCTCCTTTTGTTCTTCGGGCTCTGGTTTTGTTCCTCGGGCTCTGGTTTTCTTCCTCGGGCTCTGGATTCTTTCCTCGGGCTCTGGTTTTGTTCCTCGAGCTGTGGTTTTGCACCTCTAGCTCTGGTTGTCTTCCTCGGGCTCTGGTTTTCTTCCTCGAGGGCTGGTTTTGTTCCTCGGGCTCTGGTTTTATTCCTCGGGCACTCCTTTTGTTCTTCGGGCTCTGGTTTTCTTCCTCGGGCTCTGGTTTCGTTCCTCGGGCTCTGGTTTCTTTCCTCGGGCTCTGGTTTTGTTCCTCGGGCTCTGGTTTTCTTCCTCGAGGGCTGGTTTTGTTCCCCGGGCTCTGGTTTTTTCCTTCCAGCTCTGCTTTAGCTTCTCGGGCTCTGGTTTGGGTCCACGGGACTCGTTTTGTTCCTCGGGCCCACCATTTGTTCCTCTGTCTATGTTTTTGTTCCTCGGCTTCTGGTGTTCTTCCTCGGGTTCTGGTTTAATTTCTCGGGTTCTGGTTTTGTTCCTCGAGCTCTGTTTTAGTTCCATTGGCTTTGGTTTTGTTCCCCGGGCTCTGGTTTTTTTCCTCGGGCTCTGGTTTTGTTCCTCGGACTCTAGTATAATTCCACGGACTCTGGTTTTGTTCCTCGGGGCCTCCTTTTGTTCTTCGCGATCTGATTTTGTTCCTCGGGCACTGGTTTCGTTCCTCGGGCTGTGGTTTTGCTCCTCTAGCTCTGGTTGTCTTCCTCGGGCTCTGGTTTTCTTCCTCGGGCTCTCGTTTTCTTCCTCGAGGGCTGGTTTTGTTCCCCGGGCTCTGGTTTTGTTCTTCCAACTCTGCTTTAGCTCCTCGGGCTCTGGTTTGGGTCCACGGGTCTCGTTTTGTTCCTCAGGGCCACCATTTGTTCCTCGGTCTCTGGTTTTGTTACTCGGGTTCTGGTGTTCTTCCTCGGGCTCTGGTTTAATTTCTCGGGCTCTGGTTTTGTTCCTCGGACTCTAGTATAATTCCACGGGCTCTGGTTTTGTTCCTCGGGGCCTCCTTTTGTTCTTCGCGATCTGGTTTTGCTCCTCGGGATCTGGTTTTATTCCTCGGGCTCTGGTTTCTTTCCTCGAGAGCTCGTTTTGTTCCTCGAGCTGTGGTTTTGCTCCTCTAGCTCTGGTTGTCTTCCTCGGGCTCTGGTTTTCTTCCTCGGGCTCTGCTTTTCTTCCTCGAGGGCTAGTTTTGTTCCTCGGGCTCTGGTTTTCTTCCTCGGGCTCTGGTTTCTTTCCTCGGGCTCTGGTTTTGTTCCTCGAGCTGTGGTTTTGCTCCTCTAGCTCTCGCTGTCTTCCTCGGGCTCTTATTTTGTTCCTCGGGCTCTGCTTTTCTTCCTCGAGGGCTAGTTTTGTTCCTTGGGGTCTGGTTTTATTCCTTGGGCCCTCCTTTTGTTCTTCGGGATCTGGTTTTGTTCCTCGGGATCTGGTTTCGTTCCTCGGGCTCTGGTTTCTTTCCTCGGGCTCTGGTTTTGTTCCTCGAGCTGTGGTTTTGCTCCTCTAGCTCTCGTTGTCTTCCTCGGGCTCTGGTATTCTTCCTCGAGGGCTAGTTTTGTTCCTCGGGATCTCGTTTTGTTCCTCGGGCCCACCATTTCTTCCTCCGTCTCTGGTTTTGTTCCTCGGGTTCTGGTGTTCTTCCTCAGGCTCTGGTTTAATTTCTCGGCCTCTGGTTTTGTTCCCCGGGCTCTGGTTTCGTTCCACGGGCTCTGCTTTTGTTCCTCAGGCTCTGTTTTTTTTCCTCTGACTCTGGTTTTGTTCCTCGGACTCTACTATAATTCCACGGGCTCTGGTTTTGTTCCTTGGGGCATCCTTTTGTTCTTCGCGATCTGGTTTTGCTCCTCGGGATCTGGTTTTGTTCCTCGGGCTCTGCTTTTCTTCCTCAAGGGCTAGTTCTGTTCCTCGGGCTCTGGTTTTATTCCTCGGGACCTCCTTTTGTTCTTCGGGCTCTGGTTTTGTTCCTCGGGCTCTGGTTTTGTTCCTCGAGCTGTGGTTTTACACCTCTAGCTCTGGTTGTCTTCCTCGGGCTCTGGTTTTCTTCCTCGAGGGCTAGTTTTGTTCCTCGGGCTCTGGTTATATTCCTCGGGCCCTGGTTTTATTCCTCGGGCCCTCCTTTTATTCTTCGGGATCTGGTTTTGTTCCTCGGGCTCTGGTTTCGTTCCTCGGGCTCTGGTTTCTTTCCTCGGGCTCTGGTTTTGTTCCTCGGGCTCTGGTTTTCTTCCTCGAGGGCTGGTTTTGTTCCCCGGGCTCTGGTTTTGTTCTTCCAGCTCTGCTTTAGCTCCTCGGGCTCTGGTTTGGGTCCACGGGTCTCGTTTTGTTCCTCAGGCCCACCATTTGTTCCTCGGGCTCTGGTTTTGTTCCTCGGGTTCTGGTTTTCTTCCTCGGGCTCTGGTTTAATTTCTCGGGTTCTGGTTTTGTTCCTCGAGGGCTAGTTCTGTTTCTCCGGCCCTGGTTTTATTCCTCGGGCCCTCCTTTTGTTCTTCGGGATCTGGTTTTGTTCCTCGGGCTCTGGTTTTCTTCCTCGGGCTCTGGATTCTTTCCTCGGGCTCTGCTTTTGTTCCTCGAGCTGTGGTTTTGCACCTCTAGCTCTGGTTGTCTTCCTCGGGCTCTGGTTTTCTTCCTCGAGGGCTGGTTTTG